>NW_006921603.1:7694740-7738609 GCF_000298275.1 Orycteropus afer afer | reverse complement strand
ATATATACATATACACATTGTACCAATGTCAACTGCCTGATTTTGATATTGTGCTGTACTTATAAGGAGCCCTGGTGACATAGTGGTTAAATGCACGGCTGCTAACTAAAAGAGCAGCAGATCAAACCCACCAGCCACTCTGCAGGAGAAAGATGAGGCAGTCTGCTTCCATAAAGATTTGCTGCTTTGGAAACCCTATGGGGCGGTTCTACGCTGTCCCACAAGGTCACTGTGAGTCAGAATCAATTTCATGGGAATGAGTTAAAGGTGTTATGTAAACTGTAACCATTAGGGGAAACCGGTGAAGCACACATGGAATCTCTTTGTATTACCTTTGCAATCTTCTGAAAATCTTTAATTATTTCAAAAGAAGATTAAAAAAAAAAAGACTCTAGAAAGACTCTCTTTCCTAGGGTTATCAGATTCAGTCATTTAGACCATATAAAATTGATCCAGGACAGGAACAAAGGAATGCCGTTGGACTGCTTACCATGGAAAATTGGCTCAGTTTCTCAGCACATTCATTCTCTCAGCATTTAACATTTTAAGTTGATTTATTTTCTTTCTTTGATGAAACAACCAAAAGTAAACATTTCCTTTCACTTCTCTTCCTTAAAGAAATTTAGTGCCATTTGGTGAAGGTTGAAAAGAGGGATTTCAGGAGGGACAAGGATAGGCTGTTTGAAGTAGTAAATTAGCTCCGAGGTTTTTAAACCACACTGACAGAAGACTTTGACCTGGGATAGAGTTCTACAAGTAGATTAAACCCTTCTTAGGATTCAAACCAGCCTGTCAAGGCCTAAAGACAGATGATGAATCAGTTGGCCATGTTTCCCACCATTATTTACAAACAAAATTGTTAGCCAGACCTTAGAAATTCTTATTCACCTAATTGAGAAATTAACTGTACAATTCTTTAATAAAAGCTTTTGTCTGAAAAATCTCCTTTACACATGGTCATGATTTCTTATACAAAATAAATAACGAAATTTTAAAAGGAAATGAAATATTTAAGCAAATCTAGTCCTAAGGAAATGTGGATGACAGCAGACAACTCAAATTTCTTCCTTAAATTTTGTACATGAGTTTTTTCAATGAAGTATAGGTTTTAATTTGATACTGTATGAATTTTCATGATGAATATTGCAAAAAGAGTCCCTGGAAAATCTAATCAATCCCTTCATTTTTCCAATACAACTTATAATAACAGGTTTTCTAGCACCACAGCAGAAGCATCAGCCTCCTCAAGGAACCTAATGTTTTAGTGACAGCCAAAGCAACAGATTTCTCTAACTGAACCCTTTTAGATAAAAGAAGTTTCTCTGCCATTGGATTTTGTTCACTTGATTAATGTCCCTGTAAAGTGAAACTCTGCACAGTTCTCCAGGCAGACTGTCCATGAGAGCTGGCAGGGCATTTTTTACTTCCAGTGTTTAAAAAGACACCACCAACGATAATAGTAGTTATTTACATCCCTACTTGTCCCAGAATGGATTTAAGGTGATTGTAATAATGTTGTTGTTGTTGTTGTTGTTAGGTGCCATCAAGTTGGCTCTGGCACATAGTGACCCCATGCACAACAGAACAAAACACTGCCCGGTCCTGTGCCAGCCTCACAATCCTTGCTATACCTGAGCCCGTTGTTGCAGCCACTGTGTCAATCCATCTCATTGAGGGCCTTCCCCTTCTTCACTGACCCTCCACTTTACCAAGCATGTTATCCCTCTCCAGGGAATGGTCCCTTCTGACAACATGACCAAACTAAGTAAGACAAAGTCTGGCCATTCTCACTTCCAAGACCATTCCAGCTGCACTTTTTCCAGGGTAGATTTGTACGTTCTTTTGGCAGTCAGTACTTTCAGTATTCTTCGCAAACACCACAACTTAAAATAATCAGCTCTTCTTCAGTCTTTCGTGTTCACTGCCTATCTCTCACATGCATAAGAGGTGACTGAAAATACCACAGCTTGGGTTAGACAAACCTTAGTCTTCAAGGAGACATCTTTTCTCTTCAGCACTTTAAAGAGGTTTATTGCAGCAGATACGCCCAGTGCAATAAGTCAACTGATGTCTTGACTGCTGCTTCCACTGGTGTTGATTATGGAACCAAGTAATATGAAATCTTTAACAACTTCAATCTTTTCTCCATCTAGTGTGATGCTGCTTGTTGGTCTAGTTGTAGGGATATTTGTTTTCTTTACATTGAGGTGTAATCCATACTGCAGACTGAAGTCTTTAATCTTCATCAGTAAGTGCTTCAAGTCATCCTCACTTTCAACAAGCAAAGTTGTGTTCTCAGCGTATCATAGGTTGTTAATGATTCTTCTTCCAATCCTGTTGCCACGTTCTTCTCCATATAGTCCAGCTTCTTGGATTATTTGCTCAGTATACAGATTGAATAAGTATGGTGAAAGGATACAACCCTGATGCACTCCTTTCTTGATTTTAAACCATGCAGTGTCCCCTTGTTCTGTTTGAACGACAGCCTCCTGGTGCATCTACAGATTCCTCATGAGGAAAATTAAGTGTCTGGAATATCCATTCTTCTCAATGTTATCCACAGTTTGTCAAATTCTCTTGCATAGTCAACATAACATAAGTAAATATCTTTCTGGTATTCTTTGTGTTCAGCCAAGATCCATCTGACATCAGCAATGATATCCCTCATTCCACATTCTCTTCTGAATCCAGCTTGCACTTCTGGAAGTTCTCTGTCAATATACTGCTGCAACCATCTTTGAATTATCTTCAGGATGATTTTACTTGCACGTGATATTAATAATATTAATTAATGATATTGTTTAAAATTTTCCACATTCTGTGGGACCACCTTTCTTTGGAACAGGTACAAATATGGATCTTTTCCAGTCAGTTGGCCAAGTAGTTGTCCTCCAAATTTCTTGGCACAGACAAGTGAGTGCCTCCATTGTGGCATCTGTTTGTTGAAACATCTCAATGGGTATTCCATTGATTCCCAGAGCTTTGTTCTTTGCCAATTCCTTCAGTGCAGCTTTGACCTCTTCCTTCAATACCATTAGTTCTTGATCATATGCCACCTCCTGAAATACATAAATACTGACAAATTCTTTTTTGGTACAGTGACTCTGTGTATTCCTTCCATCTACTTTTTATGTTTCCTGCATAATTCAATATTTTACCCATAGAATCTTTCAACATTGCAACTAGAGGCTTAAACTTTTTCCTCCGTTCTTTCAGCTTGAGAAATGCTGAGCATGTTCTTCCCTTTTGGTTTTTAACTCCAGGACTTTGCACATTTCATTGTAATAACTGACTATCTTCTCGAGATGCTCTTTGAAATTTTCTGTTCAGCTCTTTTATCTTGTCATTTCTTCCATTTGCTTTAGTTACTCTCCATTCAAGGGAAAGTTTCAGAGGCTCTTCTGTCATCCATTTTGGTCTTTTCTTCCTTTTCTTACCTTTTACTTTCTTCATGGATGATGTTCTTGATGTCATCTCACAATTCCTCTGGTTTTCGGTCAATGGTGTTCAGTGCATCAAATCTATTCTTTAAATGTTCTCTAAATTCAGGAGGGATATAATCAAGGTCATATTTTGGCTCTCATGGAGTTATTTTGTCTTCAACTTCAACTTGAACTTGCATATGAGCAGTTGATGGTCTGTTTCACAGTCAGCTCCTGGCCTTGTTTTGGCTGAAGATATTGAGCTTCTCCATTCCCTCTTGTCACAGATGTAATCAGATAATCAGATTCCTGTGTAATTCATTTGGTGAAGTCCACATATATAACCATCATTTGTATTGTTGCAAAAAGGTATTTACAATGAATAAGTCATTGGTCTTGCAAAATTCTATCGTGTGATCTCCAGTATTATTTCTATTACCAAGGCCATATTTTCCAACTACCAGTGATTCTTCTTTGCAATAAGAAGAGCTACTATTTATGAAGTGCTCACTATGTGTCAGCAGCTGAGCTGAACGATTTTATGTGGCAGTTAAGAACAAAGATTCTGGAGCCAAATAGACCTAGTTTGAATCCCAGTTCCAGCACTTACTAGCTCTGTGACATCACACAAATTACTTACCCTCTCTTAGGCTCTTCCTTTGTAAAATGGGGGGAACTACCTTTCCATCCATAGGGTTGTGATAAGGTTTACTTAAGATACTGTAGGTATATTAGCAAAAGTCCTAACATATACAGAGCTCTCAATAAAGTTGAGTCTCATTAATTTAATCCTTGTAACTTTACAAAATATATATAACATTCTTTCATAGAACACAGAGTTAGAGAGTTTAGGCAATTTGCCCTAAAGAGGCAGGATTTAAATGTATGTCTGTCTTATCCAAAACTTATATTCTGATTCTGTTTATTCTTTTCATTTTATTATACTAGTGATAAAAGCCATATTATGGGAGGTTAAAAAGCAAACCTTAACGTGGGTTCATTAGCTCTCACTATAGCTTTCTTTGGGAGCTCTGGTAGCATAGTGCCTAAGGCATTTGACAGCTAACCAGAAGGCTGGCGGTGCAAACCCACCAGCCACTCCTCGGAAGGAAGGTTGGGCAATCCTACTTCCGTAGTGATACGGCCTCGGAAACACAGGGAGGACTCGACGGCAAATAACAACAACAACAATAGCTTTCTTTTCTAGGAATTTTCTTCCTGTACTCACTCTTCCTCTGCCTATGTCAAAGTGAAAATTCTGAAGCCGAATCACAAAATTGCCTAAACTGATTGACCTTGCTGAGAGAAGGGAAAGCTGGAAGATTAAATATGTGGATTCAGGCCATCAAATACCCAGGTCAACTGCCCATGCTTGGTTAGTCCTTAGAACTTGTCAGCCCAGAAAGATCTGGGCACTCCATGCAACCATTTGCTTAAATGGTGCTCTATCAATTTGAAGCTCTTTAGGTACACACCAATCACTGCAGCAAACTGCCAGTGCCACTCGGGGTGTTTCATTGCATGATATTCTTCCACTACCAAATAGGTCGGAAAACTGCTGCCATTGAAATGGTACTGACAACACTGGAATATGTACTCCTGTTCATCTTCCCCACCCTTTCATATTCTCTGAGCATTTTTATTTATATATAACTTGTAGGCCATGTTTCAGTTTTACTTTATTATTGTTGTTGTCACTATTGTTGTTGTTACTATTACTCCACCATCCATCTGCCAGTGTCATAATGTGGTGGCTTCTGTGTTATTATGATCCTGGAAGCTATGCCACCAGTATTTCCAATTCCAGAAGCATCACCCATGGTGGACAGATTTCAGTGATGCTTTCAGACTAAAACAGACGAGGAAGAGAGGTTTAATGACCTACTTCCAATAATTAAGTAATGAATACCTTATGGATCACAACAGAAAATTTTCCCATTCATTTGCCTTGGATATGGCATCAGGAAGGATCAATCACTGGAGGAAACCATGTTTGGTGAAATGTAGAGGCCACCAGTGGTGTGGCATAAGATGGATTAGCTGCAATGATGGACTTGAACATGCTAGAGATTGTGGGATGACGTGGGCCTGAGAAACATTTTGTTCTGTTGTACATAAAATTGCCATGAATTGGAGTCAACTCGATGGTCGCTAACAGCTATAACAACTTCTTATTACTAATTATTACTATTATTTGGGTCTATCATGCCTCTTTAAGCTCATTTCCACTTGTAAGCTTCTCTGAACATTCTCTAAGCCTTCCTTAAAAATAATTTTCCATTAAATAAGGTTGCAAATTCATGCCTGCATCTCTCCTTATTTGGAGCAGGTTGTCCAATCTCTCTCTCTCTCTCTCTCTCTCTCTCTCTCTCTCTCTTTTTTAATGACACCTGTTGCCTGATAATAATGTATTATACCAACTAGTATATAATTCCCTCCACTTGTCTTATGATACCTGATTGAAACTCCCATTTTCCTTTTATGGCTTTGGCTGTCACCTTTGTAAATTACAGAGCCAGCTTTCTGAGACACCACTGCAGCCCGGAATTCATTTCAAACTGATACTTTTGGTGTGACCACAGGTAGACCTATTTGTTCACTGAAACCAGCAGGAATGTGGGCATTCTAAAATCTCACCAGGCTTTCATCTCTCTTGCTGGGCCGTCTCTTTGCTGACACGGACCATTATTTTCCCCTCACTCACCCAGCGTTTCTGATTTGCTTTCTAAAACCCCACACATTTCTCATCAGCTTGTTGTGAGCTCTGACACATCCCAACTAAGTTATTTATTTTGACAGTTGTGTATGTAATACATCTAATGTGGAATGAACCTAAGAGTCAGATAACCGGTTATTTTAGTCCTGGGAAACAACTTCATTATCTTGTGAAATGTACTTTCAACACTCAATCCTACCAAGTAATGAATGATATTGTGCAACACATTTGCAGCAATTACCTTTGAAAATGAAGACTCCCTTTTGTGCTATTGATAGAATGTGAGGTGAAACCCTTTTTCTTGTCGAAGTCCAAAGTTTCTATATAAGACCAATAATCATCCAATGTAAGATTAGAACATCTGGGAGGCTGGTTTGAGGATAATGACCTGTCTACCCCTCTGCCCTGCAGCCTCCCAGTACTCACCCATTTCAGCCCCAGCCCTGCCCAGAAATGCAAGACTGATCCTGATCCCAGCCAGAAGAAATTTAAGGAAGACCCTGTAGACCAGAAGCTCTGCAACTTCTCATCAGACCAGCCTTAACTGGTTTGGTTTTGGCTGAAAACACTTATTTACACAACTAGACCACAGACATGCCTGTGCTGATGTTTCTGCCTCGTTCCTGTTGCTTGTTCTTCTGGACAGCTTTTAGGTGTTCTGATGCATCCAGTTCTTCAGAGGGCCCTTGTGGGCATCACCCTGTGGGAGATGCTGGTATACCTCACCTCCTCCTCTATCCTGTGATCCCTAAATATGGTTCACTTCTCATTCTATATGGAAAGGCCATCCCTCAGCTATTTAATCCTCCATACAGCCCTCATGAGGCTTCTAGCAAGCTGATTTAAACCCTATCTGCTCTCACCAGCATCCAGGTCTTCTTGCCATACCAAGTGGTACAGATGTCTACCCCTCCTGGGCTCTTTATCTGTCAGATTCATTATTACTCTTATTCATCTTTCTCCACCCCCATCCCACCCCTATGATACCAGGCACAGCAACTTAGAAATGCCAGCGCATCACCCATCCCTTACCTAATGGGATAAATGGCTTACCCGCTTCTGACTGTACAGGGGTTAGCAGTTGGTGAGTTCCACCCCAGGGAAGGGTGAAGAAATCAGCTTTTTCCAAAGAGCAATCTTGTCTCCCTGCCTGCATCTATATTTATCAGGGGTGAGAAGTGGGGGCTGCTGGAATGGTCTTCATTGTAAGAGCTGTGTGGTGTGATGAAGCTGGCAGCCCTTCCCCTAAATTTAGAATGTTTGGTACTTTGTGTCCTGTTATTTAGCTGTGGCTGATTACCTGCAATTCCTGCAAACCAGGAAAATATCCCAATTAGCACTTTACCCTCTCATCATATATGTTTGGGGTGTGTGTGTGTGTGTGTGTGTGTATGGAGAGAGAGAGAGAATGCCTACCATATTCCAAGCATGTGTTGTTTTATAACTACAATCTTGCAAATCAGTATCATCACACTTATTCTATAAATGAAGACACTGAGGTTCTTATAGCTTATTAAACTTGTCCTAGTTCACACAGCTAATAAAAGACATATTTTAATTAATTCCCTCAACAAGTATTTTAACAGGTAATATGTTCCAGGGGATGTTCTGGGTGCTGTTAATATAACAGAGGACAAACTTACTATTTTCTGTTGTGTCTCTTTATTGTATGAACTGTCTGAAAAGGTGGCGTATGTCTCAATCATCTCTATAACCACATTAAAATAAAAAAACAAACTCACTGCCATCAAGTCGATTCCAACTCATAGTGACTCCCTTTGGGTTTCCAAGGCAGTAAATCTTTAAAGAAGTAGATTGCCCAGACTTCCTTCCGCTGAGTGGCTGGTGGGTTTGAACTGCCAGCCTTCTGATTAGCAGTCAAATGCCTTAGGCATTCCACCACCAGAGCTCCCCTATAACTACATTACACAAGATAAAAGCTCAATAATCACAAGTAGATTAAACAGTCACTCATCCATCACCCTCTAGGTCAGTGACCGAACTAGGGACAATTTTGCTCCCCAGCAAGTATTTGGCAATGTCTGGAGACAATTTTGTAATCACTGGTATCTACTGGGTAGAGGCCAGGGATGGTATTAAATATTCTGCAATGCCCAGGACAGCCTTCTCCCCCACAATAAATAAACATCCAGCCCCAAAAGTCAGTTGTGCCAAAGTTGAGGAACCTTGCTCTAGGTGTTGGCCTTCTCCATTCTATGGCCTGCCAGCCACCAGGTAGGCCCTGCCTTAGTTATATGGTTCTTGTTGTTGTTCTTATGTGCCGTCATGTTGATTCCAACTCATAGTTGGAACTATATGACAGAGCGGAACTGCCTCATGAGATTTCTGAGAGTGTAATCTTTACAGGAAGAGATTGCTAGGTCTTTTCTTTGAAGGAGCAACTGTTGGGTTTGAAATGTCAACTTTTGGGTTAGCAGCTGAGTGCTTAACTATTGTGCCACCAGGGCTCATACATGGTTCTTACAAAAGAGCAAATATCATAAAACCACTGTTCTCTTGAGAATCATGCTGTTGTATGAGTCACAACCAATCCAACCCATAAATGTAATCCTCTACTAGACTTGCTCTTCTGGAGCTGTGACTTTTTTATTTCCCCAGCAATTTTATTCCTTGAAACTTGGTCTTGGACAAGATTAAACCAATATTTATTTACAAACAGAGGAGACATCACTTGAGGTAACTGCTAAGCTTCTGATATTCTTCCTCTTAGAACCGCCCCCCAAACACAGAGGTGGGCTGCCAGATTCATGCCTACTCTGTAGGCACAGCTGGCAGACACTTGAGCTAAGCTGAGCCAAGGAGAGCATCTCCTGGCATTATGAACGCTGATTAGGAAAACACAGGGTGGAGGTCTTGAGAGCTGAGCTGAGGGGCTCTAGGAACTGAGGCGCTGCCTGTGTTTTAACCCTCCTAGAAGCCTCCTAGAACTCTTCAGGAGTTCTTCAGTTCTGTAAGCTTCCATAACCATTCTAATCCCTCTACTTTTGCCTATTTCTTGCTTGCCCCCAAAACAATAGCTAATCTAATACATAGCAGTATTCTATACCTCTACCTATTTAAAGAAAAGAGTTGAGGCACTTTATAAGAAGAACATTGCTATAATGAGACCAAAAGCTATTAACTGAAAGCAAAAGACAAAACCAAGAAATTTGAAAGTAAGCAAATATTTTCAACTTTCTTGCTCCTTCTCCACTTAAACCACTCTCAAGAAATACACATATGATTTTCCAACTTCTCTTTTCCCTTCATATTCAAACAACATAATTATACTCTGTTCTAGATCAGAGGTTTTCAACACTGTCAATGAATTGTGTTGTTGTTGTTGTTGTTATGTGCCGTCGAGTTGGACCCGACTCATAGCGACCCCTCCTTGGGTTTCCGAGGCAGTATCATACGGAAGTAGATTGCCCAACCTTCCTTCTGAGGAGTGGCTGGTGGGTTTGAACTGCCAGCCTTCTGGTTAACAGTCAAGTGCCCTAGGCACTAGGCTACCAGAGCTCCTCAATGAACTGTAACAATATGTATTTTGTTAATCTCCTCCCATCATTGCCCTCTCCCAGGATATTTTGATTCATTAGACCTGGAGAGGGGCCATCCATAATTTTCAAGAGGCACACAAATGATTCTAACATGTAGTCAAGGTGGAGAATCACCTTATGCTACTGGTTTTGCAGAGTGATGCATTCTAAGAATCCAATCAAAGCTACAAACCCACTCTCCAGGAAAAAAGAAAAAAAAGAAAAAAAGTGTATGCCTTTTGTTCTACTTTCAATATCTTGAAGTACATGGATGCTAAGTCAATCCATGAGCTCTTGACTAAGAGCTTTGTTTCTAGACACTATTAGGCAATGGGTGATATTAAAGGGTGAGGAGAAGTTAAAAAAAAAAAAGTATGATTCTTGCCCTAGAACAATTCATTTTAGTATAAGTACATAAACATATAGACCAATGATTTTTCTTAGGCCTATCAGTACCTTTCAACTTTCTTCTCATGCACTTATCCTACAGCTCCCAGATCTTTCTCTCATGCTAAGTATAAGTGACAGTTTACATATATTCAAACTGAAAATAGTTTAAACAGGATCCAACTTTTAAGCAAGGTCATTGGTTACAAATGATAATTTGTGTCCTTTCCATGCTTAATAATTTTAAGTACTTACGCAGATTTTGTTTATTTTTTTAGGTTAACAAATATGAATTGCCTACTATTTGCCAAGAGTTTGCTTGGCAAAAGTACCTAAGTGTATGCTTAGGTACTGAATTTATGGGAACTCCCTGAAAGTAGGGAATTTGAAGAAAATGGTTTATAAAATGTGTCTGGTACTTTCCTGCTAATCTTGACTAATGCTACTGAGTCTCAGTGCAAGTTTCACTGGTCCTGAAAGCTTAGGTGTCTTTGGTGCAATGGAAACAGCAAGGAATGAAGAGTCAGAGGACCTGGGTTCTAGGTGCAACTCATTCTTTTCCAGCTCCTTGAATCTGATGGTGTTTCTCATGTTTATCCCCTACCCATTATTGTTGGTATGCGCTATGGAGCTGTTTCTGACTCAGCCACTCTATGTGCAACTTTCTCACACTTTTTGCCATTGCTGCAGCCACTGTGTCAACCCTTCTAGTGGAGAGTCTTCCACTTTTTCTCTGACCTTCTACTTTACCAAGAACGATCTCCTTCTCCAAGGACTGGTCACTCTTGATAGCATGGCCAAAGTGTGTGACACAAAGTCTTACCATGCTTTCTTCTAAGGACCTTCTGGCTGTACTTCTTCCAAGACTGGTTTGCTCATTCTTTTGTCAGTCCATAGTATATTCTATGTTCTTTACCAATATCATGATTCAAATGTATCAATTCTTCTTTGGTCTTCTTCTTCATTGTCCAGCTTTCACATGCATGTGAAGCAACTAAAAATTTAGTGGCTTGGGTTGTTGTTGTTGTTGTTGTTGTTGTTATGTGCCATCGAGTCGGAGCCAACTCATAGCGACCCCTCCATGGGTTAGGTGCATCTTAGTCCTCAAAGAGACATGTTTGCTTTCTTTTTGTTTTTAACCCTTTAAAGACGTCTTTTGCAGAAAATTTACCTAGTGCAATACTTTGATTCTTGACTACTGCTTCCATGGGCACTGATTGTAGATACAAGTAAAATGAAATCCTTCACAACTTCAACTTCTAACAATCAATCAGACAATAACAAAAATAGTCCCTAAAGGGTAATCCTCAGCTTTCAATGAGACAGTATAAACGAAGAAGTGCTCCATAACTTAAAAATTTCTATTACAAATGGTATTACTGGATGCATCCTGGTAATAAATGAAAGAGGGTGATTTTGGATTTACACAAACGAGAATTCAAACCAGAGACCTGCCACTTAATAGCAAAGGTTCCTAGGGAAGTCATCTAACCTCCATGAGCCTTATTCTTCTACTCTATAAAATGGTATTGATCATTATTTTATAGAATTATTGTGAGGAATATATGCCAAATACCTAGCAGAGAGCTTGGTTCATAGTTGTTGTTGTTGTTGTTGTTATGTGCTGTCGAGTCAGCCCTGACTCATAGCGACCCCTCCTTGGGTTTCCGAGGCAGTATCACTATGGAAGTAGGATTGCCCAACCTTCCTTCCAAGGAGTGGCTGATGGGTTTGAACTGCCAGCCATCTGGTGAGCAGTCAAGTGCCTTAGCCACTATGCTACCAGAGCTCCCTGGTTCATAGTAGGCACTCCAAAACTATTGCTTCCTATTATTAATATTAATAAATAATATGAATTAGTGTTAGTTCTTTAGTAGGAGAGGGGAGTTCACACCAATTTGGTTATTTTCTCTTGTCCCACATCTCAGGGGACACATGCTGCATGGTATACATTTGGAAAAAAAAAATCAGATTTAGGTGTGCAGACCCTTGGTGGTCCTAACTAGCTACAGAAGATTCCACACCCACCCTAGCCTCATGTGTACAGGGCTTAAATTACGTACTTGACTTAGAAGTAACTTCTGCTAGGCCTAACACAGTCAATGTAGAAAACAGAGAAGAGAGAAAAGTTTATTGGCCTAATAAAATTTGTTTCTTTACAAAGAAACCCATTTAAAGTCTAATTTACAGTAGTGGAATTATTGCGTCTTTTCATATCACTTAAAAAATTCTTAGAGCTTAAGTGGTCATAAAAACTCCATTTCAAAAAATAATTTTATTTTTTTCAAAAGCTGCTTGTGGTTTTAAAGAGTCGCTTTTCTTCTCCTCCAAAAGGGCTTTCAGCTTAATGTCAAAACTTCTGGCAATTACCCTGGACACTGCTTTTACTCCTTCAAGCAATGAGACTTCCTTCTTGTACTCCTTTAGGAAATGAAGATCATTGAGACATCTGACTATTTGTATGTTCAGACTGCTCCTGATCTGGGACTCTTAGAACAACCATCAGTCTGTGATAGGCACATTGTATGACTGAATCAGAACTATGATGAGTCCATTTAACTAATTTCCATTAATGTTGCTACCTTTTGATGCAAAGACATTTATTGATCACTAACTGTGTGCCCTGCCATTGCAGTCATCAAGCAGGTTAAATGATTAAAATATACATTGTCTACATTTTCATATTTTTAGGTTCTAGAGTTTACAATTCACACACAACTAAATAAACTTCCTTAGACCAGAGGTATAAGGTTATAATGTTGAGGCACCATGTAAGGGGCTATCAGCCTGAATCTATCTGAAGAAACTAAAGTTTAACTAAAAGCTCATTTAGTGCTTCATTCACTGAAAGGCTTTTGACATTACAACCATTTACATCTAAGAAAAGAATGGTTTCATCACCCAAACATGGAAACACGTAAGCCTTAAAAGCACTGTCATCTCTGAGATTAGATAGGAACATTAGGGGGCAGTGAGTTTATGTTAAGGGAGGAGGAACAACTCAGAAGGGGAACGTGAAAATTGTTCAACTCGAGGAATACAATCAATGCCACTGAATTGTACATGTAGAAACAGCTGAAACGGTGTATGTTTTGCTGTGTATATTGTCAACAACAATAAAAAGAGTAATGTTAGTCTTTTAGAGAGACAGAATAGGAAGATGCCTACTTTGGTGAGCCTGCTTCCAAATATTTCCCCTAGTAGCAACTTACCGAATGTGCCATGATCACCACTATAAAACCCACTTATCCAACAAGAGAGAGATTAGTTTCCCTGTTATTTGGCTAAATCTGAGATTACTTTCCCGGTTATTTGGATAATTCTCAACTGAAATTATCCATGGGACAAACAGGACATTTTTTTTTTTTTTTTAATGCTAGTTAGGAAAGGAAGGTCTGAGTACTCAGTTTCAGAAGTTCTTGAGGGCAGAATACACTTTGGACAAGCAATGATGACAAACTGCATCTTTTTCACAGGTGTGCTGGTATTGCAAGAGATGTCATCCAGTCCCAGGTCAACAAATGGAGAGTGTCCTTGTTACCATTCTCCAGCCCAGCACCCACTGCAGACATGACGCTCAATGAGAGCCGTTTTCAGCTTTGTCAAGATGCAGCCTCACCGTCTCTCTCTACCCACCTGTCCAGAAGGCCACAGCAATCAATCTAAGTTGGAACAGAGGAAGACATTCAGTTGCCTTTAAAATTACCCTCTTCTCCTTTTTCTTTCAGGCATACCTTTAGGCTGGCTTTCCCAGGGACAAAACAAAATTGTCTCTCTCTTTTGGAAAAACATTCTGAGAAGAAAATGAACTAGAAATTGAAGCTTGTTTCCAATTTTAAAAGATTTGGTAAATGACTTGTTTTTAGAAATTTATTCCTGGGATTTATATCATTTCTCTCCCGCCTTACCTCTCCTGTGTCCATTTTGGAGAAAAGCACCTCATTTATCTTTGGGAGACAGTAATGCAGAAACTGTAACTGAGCAGGATTTCCCCTTGAGGATCAAAATATTTGTGTTAAATGAAATGAGAAATCTGCTAAGTGGTGGCATGAATCCCCTAGGGAAGGATATTTTGTAATTTTGAAAAATTCCTACTGAAATTCTTCTCTTGCCAAGAAAAGAGGAATGATTTCTATTAAAATTACTTCATGTCTGAATTACTCTCTGCCCCTCAGGAATATATAACATTACAGCTTTTACACTCAGTAATTTAGAAGGACGAGGGACACCTTATTTGAAAAGCACACAGGCTTAACACAAAATGTTGAGTATTAAATGTTTTCACCACAAAGGTCTCCTTTTAAAACTTTTGCCCTTAAACTGTTCAAATTAAAGCTAGTTTTAAGAACTAGTTTCTATGATTGTACAAGTTCTTTTAACTTTCTACCCTTATCCCATCATTCCCTGAAGCTACATTGAAAGCCCTTTGATTGGTGATCAAGAGTTGCAACTTTTATAGAAAAGTTGGCACCACTTTAACAGAGTAGTTTCATGTTTTGAAGCCAGTCAAATCAGTAAACTTTATTAAAATATATGTATATCCATATATATATGTGGCTATGTTGCCTGTTGTGACAATTTGGAAAAGATGAGATGAAAATAGTGTTCAATTCATGGGCCAACTCTGATCAATTGTTATGGATCCCACAGTAGAGAAAGATTCTGAGGCCAAATTTAAATTCAGCAGAAAAAACAAGTGCCATAAAAGACTAAATGTCATGATCCCAGATGACCAATGACCAAACACAAGAAGCAAATACAATTATAAGCCCTAGTATGTGTTAAATATCAACACAAGTGCCCTCTGGTTGGTAGAATTAGAGTTGTTTTCTAATTTTCCAAGTAAATATGTATTGTTTTTACAATAAGATAAAATCTATTTAAAACATTAAAAAAAAAAAGTGAGAAAATGGATTTTACCATTTTTCTTTAAGTGACCTCAAAACTTGGAGAAAGTAATCAAATTATCTCTTTCAGTCATGTCAGGAGAAAAGTCACCTTGGAAATCAATGGAAAGCCGAGCAAAGAGTACAAAGTACATTCCTAGTTGTTAAAAGTTAGTAACTTTTTGGATTAGTAATTGTTAATTATTTGTGTTATCCAGCTCATAGTGACCCCTCCTTGGGTTTCCAAGGTGGTAACACCGCGAAGTAGACTGCCCAATCTTCCTTCCGAGGAGTGGCTGGTGGGTTTGAACCGCCGGCCTTCTGGTTAGCAGTCAAATACCTTAGGCACTACGCCACCAGAGCTCCCCTATTTGTGTTATACTGAAGCATATTCATATTATCCAGTAAAGTGCCTCAAATATTATTAATATGTTAAGAAGTTTGGTCTGAATAGGAGCAGATGTAGGATGACTGAAACAGCAAGAGTATGAACAGAAGAGAACAAGACCCAGACTGTTACTGATTTCTACAACAATTGTGTGCTCACACTCTAATCATTCTCTCTCTCTCTCTCTTGCACACACACACACACACACACACACTTTTCCCACCTATAAAGGAAGAAAATAGTATCATTTATCTCACATGTTACTGTGAGGTCCAAATGAATCAATGTATTGAAAAGTAGTCTGTATAGTATAAAATGCTACAACAATGTGAATACTATCGTTATTAGTGGTGTGATGGTTAGGATTATGTGTCAACTTGGCTAGGCCATGATTCTCAGCAATTTGGAAGATGTTATGTAATCACTCTTCATTTTGTGATCTGATGTGAGCAGCCAATCAGTTGAAAGGGGAATTTCATTGGGGGTGTAGCCTGCATCCAATATATATGGACGTTCTGGCAAAGCTCACTGTCTCAATTCTGCATCCAACTTATCATCCTCTGACATATGGTTCATGGGATGTGAGCTAGCAACCTGCCATCTGACTTGCCAATTTTGCATTTTTCGACACCTGCAACCAAGCCTGGGCCATTCACTCAAATACAGTAGTCCAGTGAAATATTACTATAAAATTAAAAGCAACACTGGGTAATGAAAGGAAAACTAAATGAGGAGTAAAATAATATGGGATCCAAGTCAGCTTTCACACTAATTGTAAACGTGACGTTGAATCATCACTTTACTTCTTCAGGGCTCTGCTTCATCTGTGCTGTGACTTGTTGAACCTCATGTACTCTGATAATAAATGCATAGAAACATTGATGAGTCTATGCACATAACAACAACAACAACATGCTAATTAGAAATCAGTTACAAAATGGTGACAAAATAAATTCATGTTATCTGTGTTTAGGATACCACTCTTTCCCTTCATTCACACAGAAATTAAGGATGCTTACAATTACTACTTATCTTAGTCTGGGTTCTTTAGAAAAGCAAAACCAATTTTTTTTTTTTTATATATATATGACAAAACAAAACTCACTGCCATCGAGTATATATATGTGTGTGTGTGTGTGTTGTACACATATATAAATTATATATACATTTTATATATATGTGTGTGTGTATATATATATATATATACACACACACAAACACACACACATTCACACATATACACACATCAGAAGAAAGATTGGGAAATCTACTTCTGTATTAATACTGCCTTGGAAACCCGAGTCAGATCTAACTTGATGGCAGGGAGTTTGTTTATATATATATATATATATATATGAAAAAGCAAAACTCAGTGTCATTGAGTAGATTCTGACTTGTAGTGATACCCACTGGATTTCTAAGGCAGTAAATCTTTATGAAATTTGAACACCCCATCTTCCTTCCACAAAGTGGCTGGTAGGTTTAAACCACCAACCTCTGGTTAGCAGTCAAATGCCTTAGGCACTACGCCACCAGAGCTCCATATATATAATTGTGTGTGTGTGTGTGTGTGTGTGTGTGTGGAGATGCTGGAAAAAAAAATTTACATTTCCTGAGCAATCCCAAGTGATAAAGACTCTATCTGGACAAGTGATATATTATAAAGACTATATCCTGAGACCAACATTTTGTTACACATCATGTAGTTTTATCTAACATATGGATAGAGGCTGTCCAAAAAATAAATAAATAAATAATTTGTATGATTTTTTTAAAAAAAGGTCTGCCATATTTGAACTTTCATATTCTCCTTCCCTCTATATTTAGATATATAATCAACTCACTGCCGTTGAGTCAGATCCCACTCATAGCGACCCCTCCTTGGGTTTCCAAGGCAGTATCACTACAGAAGTAGATTGCCCAATCTTCCTTCTGAGGAGTGGCTGGTGGGTTTGAACCACCAGTCTTCTGGTTAGCAGTCAAATGCCTTAGGCACTATGCCACCAGAGTTCCTTAATTAGAGAGAAAATAATACTTGATTCTCAGAAGACTTGGTACTAAAGTAACATTAAAAAATAATAGCTATCATTTCGTGTACACATATTTTGTCCCAGGGATTTAAAACATATTACAGATAATTTTTATAGTAAACCCATCAGGTAAAATGGGAATTCCCATTTTACAGGTATGGAAAACTGAGGCTCACAGACATTAAGCAATTTTCTCAGTTACTAAATAGTAGCTTCTTAAAGGCAAAGCCAAGATCCGAACTTCCAAAGACCAAGCTCTCTTCAAACAGTAATAGAAACATATTAGCATTGGAGAGTCAATCAATTTTTTTTCTCCAACTAAATTAGTTCAAATGGTGGTAAAAATGCTTAGAGGCTTTAAAAAAAAAGTTAAATATTTTCCCAAGGTCATGCCATTAGTTAGTGACAAATTCAGGCCTAACATCAAGTCTTCTGAATTCTTCAGGAGGATTTTGTCTACTTCTCTTTGATCAGCCTTCAGCATGAGCCCACAACTATGTAATCAGAAGACCCACTAGCATCTGTGGGTTTCTAATTTAATTCCCCTATTCTAAAATGGGGGAGCTCTGGTAGCATAGTGCTTAAGGCACTGCTAATCAGGAGGCTGGCGGTTCAAACCCACCAGCCACTCCTCGGAAGGAAGATGGGGCAATCTACTTCCGTAGTGTTACCACCTCGGAAACCCAAGGAGGGGTCACTATGAGTCGGGTCCGACTTGACGGCACATAACAACAGCAACGACATTCTAAAATGGTTCTTGGATGTAGTAGGGTTGCAGCACTGAACAAATTCACAAGCTGATCCCAGGGAGATGTATGGAATTGTTGCTGACTGATAGAGAGGAAGGTATGAAATTTGAGCCTCCTGAGAAGAATAAGATAGGGCAGGAGAAGGTACTTCAATGTGACATGGTTGAGCTCCTGAAATGGTCTGTTTCTAAACAAGGTTAGAAGAAGAGAGATAAAAATTAGCTGAAACAGAACACTGCTTCTGTGACCTTGCCTTGCCCTTGTATAAGTCATTGTCTTCTCTGCTTATCTTTTGAATAAAGATCCTAATATCAATCTGCTTATATCACAGAATAAGAGTGAGGAACAACCAACACAATGATTACAGAGTAACCTGCCTAAGAAGTATGCAGTAAAAATTATTAAAATTAATGATCCAGGCAGTTTGCTGGTGAGGTTCTTGCTTCAATTTGAGCCAAGTTCTTTAAGTTGTACTTTTTTTTCAAAGTGTTCTGCCTCAATCCCTTGAATTGGATTATTTAAATGAAATATACTTAATAAGTTCCCTTGGGCATCACGTGATACTTCTTTACTATTCTTTTTACCTTTTTTGTATTAGATTTAACACCTGGGTAAGTGCCATGGTTACCATAAATTACATGAAACTAAATAAATACTTGAGAGAGCAGAGAGATTTGATTAAATTGCTGAAAATGAAAGGTTGAGTACTATTTCCCACACCAAATAGACTTTCTTGCTTGAGTGTGCCTTGCCAACAGTGGATTTAGTTTTCATAGCCCCAGATATTTTCTAAATGGGTAAATTGCCAGCATGACCACTTCCGCTTTTCTTTCTTGTTTAAGCCTTAACATATTTTTCATCCTTTGACTTTAATCCATTTGAGAAATTATGGCCAAGAATTGAAGGTTTGATAATAAGGGGTTGTAGCTGTGGAACTCTATTGCAAAATATACCTGGAATGGGCAGGAACATTTATATTATAAATGTGGGTTTTAGGCACAAGGGATTTATGATATGTCAGAAGTATATGGCAGAGGAAGGTAAATAAGCCTAAATGGGAGAATTGCAGCTAAGATGGATTAATAATAATCAGAGTAATATAAGGAAATTGAGAACAAGCAAGAAGGATTACTGGGTGCCTCCAGTGGAAAACTATGCAGTGTTTAGGGTAGTTAATTTCATTAATCTGGTCTATAAATGTGTTTGTTCTTTGGGTTCCCCCTTGAACCAATTATAACCATTTAATAATGAGTTATATGAAATCTTTTACACATGTTCATTTTATATCTGTGTTAGAGCCATTATTTTATCTTTTTTTAAAAAAAATTATCCTTTCATAGTTTTGGTAACTAATATACAGTGAGCGCACAATGTGCTAAGCTTTACACATGCACTTTCTCTTTAAGTCATAGAACCATAAATATAAGCCATGTAAAAAAAACAAAGCAAACAACAAAAATAAATCTTATTGCCCTCAAGTCAGATCCAACTCATAGCAACCCCTTCTTGGGTTTTCAAAGCAGTATTACTACGGAAGTAGATTGCCCAATTTTCCTTCCAAGGAGTGAGTGGCTGGTGGGTTTGAACTGCCGGCCTCTGATTAGCAGTCAAATGCCTTAGGCACTATGCCACCAGAGCTCCTATAAGCCATATATTCCCCCTTTAAAAATGTGAAATGAGTAAAGCTTGGAGAGATCAAGGTACTTGCCCACCGAAGAGAAATGACATTGAAATTCATAGAGTTCTCCTTTGCCACCTACGAATGCTCAAATTTCTGGTTAGTTCTTCGTCACCTCTGAATAAACTCAGGTGAGTTGCTTTGTTTCCCTTTGTTTGTATTCCTTGCTTTGTTTTCCCTTTTGGGGATGTACTTTCTCAAAGTGCATCCTGGTCAACATTCTTGTCTGTAGTCTCACCAAAGTACAACTTTCTCTGATTGCTGGCAACCTCAGGTATCTTCCCAAGATGGTCAGTTGTTCATTCAACCCTAGCCTAAGGATTCCTCTGGAGGTTGAGAGCTGAAGAATGATAGGAAGAAGTTCTGAGTCTAGAAGATGGAAAGAAGGAGACAGCAATTCCAAAACGCCTATTTCTTGTCTTTTCTAAAATTCAGTAGCATAATGGGTAAAGCAATGAGACGGTATGCAATGGAATTTAGTGTCTGACAACCTGACTTTGAATTCACAATACCACTCTCCCTGCATTCCTGAGAACAGCTCCCAGATGCCCCCCTCACACCTGGCTGACATTCTCTCTAGAGTATAGCTCTCTGCTTTTAGGCTCAGATTCTGTAGCAGGTTGTACACATTCTCACTGTGTCAAATGGAAAACTTTGCTAGGACTGATGAGCTGTAAAACCTGAGCAAGTCTGTTAACCTCCCTGAGCTCCAGTTTCCTCAGCCAGAAAAAAGCTAAGATTGGAGAAAACCAAAACAAAACGAAACACCTTTCCAGCATTAAAATAAAATGATTTATACAATTAGTTTTCATCATTTATGTAACATAATTCCAAATGTGAAATGAAATATAAACCATTCTTGGGACAATTTTAACATCTTTCTTTACTCCTTTATTTATTTATTTAAAACTCCTCACATTCCATAAGGGGGCTGAGTTCACTTACGTATTACTGTCTGCAGAAGAGATTCAGGGTAAGGTAAGAGAACTTTTATTAGGCAGGACTCTTGTTTGTAAGCAATAGAAACACACTCTGCCAGCTAAGGACTAATAGTGGTCTCACTGAATCCTAGAAAAGGAATTCTCTTGGCCCTATGAATGGACAGGAACAGGGAGTAGAATGACTTCCCAATTCTACTCTCCAGAGTGCACCTGAATCATTTCCATTTCACAGAAGGAAACATGGCAGAAAATATGTCTACAAATAGCAATCATATATATATACCAGTCAGAAACAGACTAACTTCTAAGTCTCAGTATGACATTCCCAGGGATGGAACTGGATGGGACTACCTGTGGGTAGACTTGTGTTGTGCAAAATGGCCAACATGGGCCACACACTCACTATTAACAGAGGAGAAAGGAAGGGAAAACTCCCAAAAAACAAGGGATTGTAATAGCAATTCAAAAAATGTCTATCATAAATCCCATAAAAGAAACCACTACTTAAAAACATAGTTATAAAACCTCAAATTAAGTAACGCTATAAACCTCACTACTGCCTCGGAAACCCAAGGAGGGGTCGCTATGAGTAGGGGCCGACTCGACGGCAAATAACAACAACAACAACATAAACCTCACTATAAATTCAAACTAGAAGCTTTATACATTCGTTTAGTCCATGGGGACATTTTGACACAGAGTGATAAAGTAAAACACACTGGATTCTCCCCTCTAATCAGCATCTTTCTTGCTCTCTCAGGACCCTTGTATGTGGTGCCAATAATGTCTCTGCACATTCCCAAAGAGTTCTTCATCTATTTTCTCAGCAATTTTCTTTTGATTCTTGAACTTCATTTATCCCCTAAAAGCACATTGGAACATCAATGTGTATCTCTGTTTTTGCAATTGCTCACTCTGCACAATTAGCCATAATAATTAAAGCATCCTTTTTGTTTGAAAGGCAATTAAAGCACAACTTTGAAAATATGTGATAATAATATTGAATAATGTTTCATTTGTCAGTGAGGTTACTAAACGGGCAATATATCTTAAAAATCAAATGGTCTTTCCTCTGTAAACAGATCACTACTAAGGTTACTTAAATGTCTGTAACAGGTCCCATGTACCACTGGCTGCCGTAGCAAGCTTTTTGAGCTTGCTGTGTTTCTATTCCTTTATCAGAAACTAACACTTTGTGGTAACTGGCACATGTCCATTGATGTCCTGATGAAAAATGAGTCTAAAACCACTCAGAAATCAGCACACAGCCAAGAAAAGAAAAAGCATTACAGACAAAAAAATATATAATGCTTGGACTGTCAAATGATAAACTATAATATCAGCTCCCATAAATTGAAAACCACAATTATAGCTACTTAATAAATGCACTAATCCCTGACTAACTACAGTTTTGAAGTAAATTTTCCTTAATTGCATATATCTATTTCCTGCTACAAATAGCCTCCCTGTGGGCAGGGATGCTGCTGTTTTGCTCATTATATTATCACAACACCTGCAATAGTGGCTGGACAAGGGTGATATTCAATAAATATTTTTGTTTTACTATGTTTATTCTACTTTTCATCCAAGTATAATATATATAGAGAGAAGTGCACATATCATAGGTATAAAACTCTGAATTTCCACAAACTGAGCAAACTTATGCAATCAAAACCCACATCAAGAAATAAAATGTTACCAACACCTCTGAAACGCCCCCCAAGACCCTCTCCCAGTCTCTACCCTCCACAAGGGTAATCATCATCCCCACTTCTAATGGCATAGATTGTTGTTGTTAGGTGCCATTGAGTCAGATCTGACTCATAGCAAGCCTATGTACAACAGAACGAAGCACTGTCCAGTTCTGTGCCAGCCTCACAATCCTTGCTGTACTTGAGCCCATTGTTGCAGCCTCTGTGTCAATCCAAAGGTGTTCCCCTTTTTCTCGGACTCTCTACATCATCAAGCATGATATCCTTCTACAATATGACCAAAGTACATGAGACAAAGTCTGGCCATTTTCACTTCTAAGGAGCATTCCAGCTGAATTTCTTCCAAGACAGATTTGTTCATTCTTCTGGCAACCCATAGTATTTTCAGTAATCCTTGCCACAATTCAAATGCATTGATTCTTCTTCAGTCTTTCTTATTCACTGTCCAGCTTTCACATGTATAAGAAGCTACACTTTAGTCTTCAAAGTGACATTTTTATTCTTCAACACTTTAAAGCGGTCTTTTGCAGATTTTTCTAGTGTTATACATCATCCGATTTCTTTACTGCTGCTTCCATGAGCATTGATTGTGGATCCAAGTAAAATGAAATCCTTGACAATTTCAATCTTTTTTCCATTTATCATGATGCAGCTTACTGGTCCAGTTGTGAGGATTTTTGTTTTCTTTATGTTGAAGTGTAATCCATATGGAAGGCTGTAGCCTCTGATCTTCATCAGTGAAGTCCTTGGAGTCTTCTTCACTTTCAGCAAGCAAGGCTATGTCATCCACATATCATAGGTTGTTAATGAGTCTTCCTCCAATCCTGATGGCAAATTCTTCATCATCTAGTCCAGCTTCTCAGATTATTTGCTCAGCATACAGACTGAATAAAATATGGTGAATGGATACAACCTTGATGCACACCTTTTGTGATTTTTAAACCATTCAGTATTTTCTTGTTCTGTTCGAATGAATGCTTCTTGTTCTATGTACAAATTGCTCATGAACACAATTAAGTGTTCTAGGATTCCCACTCTTTGCATGATATCCATAATTTGTTACAATCTGCACAGTCAAATGTCTTTGTGTAGTCAATAAAATACAGGTAAAGCTCTTCTTGGTATTCTTTGCTTTCAGCCAAGATCCATCTGACATCAGCAATGACATCCTTCATCCTACTTCCTCTTCTGAATGTGGCTTGAATTTCTAGCAGGCATTTTTTTTTTAAATTGCACAAATATGGATCTCTTCCTTATTGAAGATCTTATGAAAAGTATAAATTAGTTTTGCTTGATTTTTGACTCTATATAAATGGAATCGCATAATATGAACTATTTGTATTTGACTTCTTTTGGTCAATACTAAGTTAGTGAGATCCACTGATACTGTGTGCAATTATAGTCTATTCACTCTCATCACTATATCATATTGCATTGTGTAAATATATCACAATTTTTTTACCCATTCAACTGTTGATGGGCATTTCAGTATTTTCAGTTTTTTTTTTGTTGTTGTTGTTAAGTGCCGTCAAGTCGTTTCCGACTCATAGCGACCCCATGCACAGCAGAACGAAACACTGCCCGATCCCGCGCCAGCCCCACAATCCCTGCTATACTCGAGCCCATCATCGCAGCCACTGTATCAATCCATCTCCCTGAAGGCCTCCCCCTCTTTCGTCGACCCTCCACCCTACCAAGCATGACATCCTTCTCCAGGGAATGGTCCCTTCTTACAACATGATCAAAATAGGTGAGAAGAAGTCTGGCCATTCTTCTATTGTAATAGTCTATTACAAATAGTGCTTTTAATAATATTCTAGTTTATATATTTTGGTCTACACATTTCTGTTGAGTATATACATAGGAATAGAATTGCTGGGTATAAAATATGTATATATTCACATTTAGACATAATTTTTTTAATATACTGATGATTTGAGGCTTTCAAAGAAACCACATTTTAACTGAAATGAGGTAAAAATAATTTAATTCAACATCTTTACGTCCACATGAGTAAATAGGAACCAAGTTCATATAAGAGTAGCAATAGAGTAGAATGCACACTGGTACCAATTAGTTTGTGGTTTTGAGCAAGAATCCTCTGATCTCACTTTCTTCATATCATTTGAGAAAATTAAATCAGACTATCTTAAAATCACTTCCACATTTCAGTTAAAAACTCATTTGGGGTATAACTGCCAGAGCCATGACTAGAAACCATGTTTCCAAACTCTAATAGTCTTTATTTCATATCAGCCTTTATTTTATTGATGGGATTAACTATTATCAAGTTAATTAATAATAATGTGGTTGCTGTAGTTAAGTGCGTGGAGTTGTTTCTGACACATAGTGACCCTATGCATAACAGAACTAAACACTGCCCAGTCCTGTGCCATCCTCACAATCAATACCATATTTAAGCTCATTATTGCAGCCATTGTGTCAATCCATCTCATTAGGGATATTCCTCTTTTTCACTGATCCTCTACTTTACCAACCAAGCTGTCCTTCTACAGGGACTGGTGCCCCCTCATAATATGTTCAAAGTACCTAAGATGAAGTTTCACCATCTACTCCTCAAAGGAGCATTTTTTTCCTCCATCTTATCAGTAAGTACTTCAAGTCCTCTTTGCCTTCAGCAAGCAAGGCTGTGTCATATGCATATCACAGGTCACTAATGAGTCTTCTTCCAATCCTCAAGTTGTTTTTCTTCATATATTCCAGCTTCTCAGATTATTTGCTCAGCATAAACAATGAACAAGTATAGTGAAAGGATATAACCCTGATACACACCTTTCCTGATTTTAAACCACTGTCTCTATGTACACATTCCACATTAGCACAATTAAATGTTCTAGAATTCCCATTCTTATATGTGAAGATTGAGATAATACATGGAAATGTTTGGAAAAATCATCAGCTGCTTTTTAAAGAAGCTTTGTTTGCAGCCAAAATACTTTGCAACAAGATGTCTGTTGGTAATCTTACTATCTAGAAATCATGCCTAAGTTTCAGGTTCTGTGGTTCACAATCCATTTCTTCTGTAAGTGATCCACAAATACAAATTCCACTCTTTTCTGCACTCATCTCAGCCCCAATATTAAGAATGGGAGTGGTGAGTGAGGAAGGAATATTAATCTGTAGAGTTTGGGGTAGAAATTCAATCAACTTTTAGAGAATCACATTACACACATATTCACAAAGATAATACTTCAATTACTAAATAATCTTTTGTCAAAGTCCATGAAACACTTCAACTATTTACCACACAGATAAACTTGATGTTTCTATTATAAACGTTTAAGATGGCATTCTACCCAAACATTTTGCACAGCTAGGCATAGATTTTTATAACCTGAAAGTGGCTCTAGTTTCTTATCTAAAGACATATAAGGATAGCATGTCAGAAAAGTTGATGATCATGGAAGTTTCTCTCCCCTAGATACTTGTTCTAGTAATCCTCACTACCTAAGTCCCTAGTCCACTTGTAACCTATTAAAGTTCAACAACTGTGTTATTCCAGACATTTTATGCTACTTGTAGTTCAACCATTAGTGGACTTCGCCTTGGTCACTAATGACTGGTTGTACTATTAAAAAAAAAAAAAAAACACTTTTTATTGTGATTTGGGTGGAAATTTACAGAGTAAATTGGTTTTCCATTCAACAATTCATACACATTTTGTTTTATAACACTAAATGCAATTTCCACTATGTTAAAACACTGTACCCAATTCCTCCTTATTTGTACGATTTCCATTTATGCTTCCTTCCTGTTGTAACTTCCTAGCTTCTGAGCCTTGTCCCTGGGCAAATTTTGCCTTTTGAGCTCATGAGGTTGATAGCTAAGAAGTATGTACTTCCCTGATGTTATTGTTCCACTTATAGGCCTACTACCATTTGGCTGAAAGTTGAGGCATGGGGATGAGTTCACTTTCAGGCCTGAAGTGTGTCTAATGGCCATGGTCTCAGGGGTTCCACCAGTCTCTAGAAGACCAGTAAGCCTAGGGTTTTTTTTTATGATTTTGAGGTTTGTTCACACTTTTTCTCCCACTCTATCTAGGACTTTCTATTATGATCCCTTTCAGGATGGTAAGCAGTGATAGCCAGACACCATCTAGTTCTTCTGGTCTCAGGGTTGTAAAGACTGGGGTCCACATGGTCCATTAGTCCTTTGGATCAATTGTTTCCTTGTGTCTCTGATTTTCTTCACCATACTTTGCTTCAGATAATTGGTTGTACTATCTTTTAACATTCATGGACTAGCCAATGAATATGTGACTAGGAGTTATTTTGATTCGCAGCTTTCTAGTTCCATAGATACTTCAAAACATCAACCAAACTAGTTGATTAATTAGGTTCAGGGATTGTAAATCTACAGGTAACCTCACCAGAAGCAACAAATTCTAGATTCCTTTTCATGGCAATAGTCTGGAGGGGAGATATTGGACCATACAAACTTGTGCAATAGGGTCAAGAGCAGAGGGATATTCAGCAAGACTGTGACAGCTAGCCAAGTTCTCCACAAGTTTTATTCTCTGAAATGTATGCTATTCTTGTTGTAATAACTCATTTTCATTAAAAGTTGTAACAGCCCTCTTTTTAAAGTGACTAGTGCTGTTATTTTTCCTTTTTTGCTTTTAAAAGTAGATGAAGGAAAAGTGAATCCTCATAATTTAGAAAAGAAAGAATACTAAGATCATGATCAAATTCCTTAGCAACTGGGTATAAATTAAGTGAAAAGGGTAGAGTGGTTTCATAGAAATCTCCCTTCTCATTACTTCAGCCTAGGTTATCCACACGCATTAAGCTAATAGACAAAAATGAAAGAAGATAGGAGCTGAGATACATTAATAGTAAGGCATTGGAATGGAATCCATAGCCTCCTACTGCTGAAATCCCTTAAGATGCCCTGGTTCTAGCTCTTCCTAAAGTATGATTTGGTGATTGGGCAGGATAGAATAAAGGAAGAAATCTTGGTTTCTGAAAAAAAGTATAATTAAAAATACAATGCATAAAGTTGATAGGGAGCTCTGGTGGCATAGTGCCTAAGGCATTTGACTGCTAACCAGAGGCTGGAGGTTCCAACCCACCAGTCACTCCTCAGAAGGAAGGTTGGAAAATCTACTTCCATAGTGATACCACCTCGAAACCCAAGGAGGGGTCACTATGAGTTGGATCTGACTCCATGACACTTAGTTTGGTTGGTTTGGTATAAAGTCAATGAAGTTAGGAGAACAATTTTAGGTTACCAAGACCTTATAGCAATATAATCAAAATAATAAGGGGAAATTAGATGATGTATACATGAAATAAAATGAGCCCCCAGGATTAGAGATATAGTTGATATAGTTTGACCAAACAGACCAGAGGATCTGCACATGACCAATTCCTTTTTGTCCTGGACACAAAGTTCTTTTTCCATGCTAAAGACATTATGTATATATAGATATATATAGATACATACACATAGATATATATGAAACTAAAATAAAATTAAACATAATATAGAGAGGGTTTGGAAAGAAGTTTGGGAGGAGTTAATAAAATTTAAAAAAATGAAGACAGAAAGCAAATGATTTTGAAATTTGACTTAATTTAAGCCTGTATTTTGGATCTTCCAGGTCAATTGACCTATTACGTCCTCCATTGATTCTGGTCTATTACATCCTCCATTGACTCTGGTCAAGTCTAAATCATGCAGTTACATGATTACATTTTTCCTTTGTAAAGATCACTGCTTGAAACTGACCAAGGATTGGAAATGAGCAAATATTTTCTCCAGGAAACTTGTGTAAGTTTAAGTAAAGGTTGAAACTTCCCAGAACAAAGAGCAGAACAGATTCCATATTATGTGTACTTGCAACTAATCTTGGATTCCGTGAAATGTGTATACTTGTGATGAATATCTTTTGACTTAAGCTATATTGATTGGGATGTAATTTTTTAGATACAATCTGGTAAAGATGAGCTCTCAGTTGAAAACAAATTTTCTCATTGGGAAGAAACAAAGTGTGTCATTTAGATTCCAATCAGAAAATAGATACCACTCTAGGTATTTAAAACAGATAGAATTTAATCAAGGCATTGATTGTTCAGGTGATGAAAGAAGTAAGGGGCCAAACAGAAGATGATGAGGCATCCCAGAGATTGACAGTAATAATGAGCTGCTGCCATTAGGATGGGAGCTCTGGTAGTGTGGTGCCTAAGGCACTTGACTGCTAACCAGAAGGCTGGCAGTTCAAACCCACCAAGCCACTCCTCAGAAGGAAGATGGGGCAATCTACTTCTGTAGTGATACTGCCTTGGAAACCCAAGGAGGGGTTGCTATGAGTCGAGTCTGACTCAACAGCACATAACAACAACAACAACCAGCCATTAGGACTAGTGTACCATAGAAAGGAGTATGTGCTCTCAAATCTAGGAGCTGGGTCAATAAAGAGAGGTGCTTTCTAGCAGAAGTAGAACCACCAAAGTACAGGGGGTGCCACTAAAAGCAGAGAGAAGGAGGAATATCCTAGCCTTTCTTTCTCTTTATGTCCTCATTGCCATTGGCCAAATCTACCAGATGCTAGAGGCCTAGGGGCCTGAGTTAAATAGTTTCTTATAATAGAGATCAGGGGGAAAGAAAGACAGCATATACATCTGAAATCAAACAAGGAAAGCATGGGCTCCAGGAAACATTTTGTATAACACTGGTAAAATACCCTACAATAATTTTGGGTGGTTTGTGGGCATGAAACATAATTTTAATATGAGTGATTCTACCTATGTTTTTTCTTTTTCCCATTTCATTCAGATCCTCATCACTTTGCCTCAGGGATTTTTGCAAAATGGAAAACATCAGTTACTTGAAATCACAGTCTTCTCTTATATAAAATAAATGTCTAAACTAATTTCAGATACTATGCTAAAAGTACTAGTGGAGAAAAGAAGAGAGGGATATACCTATGTGAGCAGCAAACTGGAGGAAAAAGGGAATAATTCCAAACACTTTGAAGAACACAGTCTACAAATATCCTGGACTATCAAAGACTCATACTGCTCCATGGTGATAACCAAGACACATCAGAGGAGACAGATACATGGTATTCCAGCAAAGCCTGAAACCTAAGCACAAGATATCCCTGCCTTGCCAAAGAATTTCATGTTATAAACAGGGACCAGATACAATAAAGCTTCTGGGCCTGAAGGGAATATGCAAGCTGAGATATAACATGTACCACATGAAACTAGTGTAAACTGTGACAGAAGTCTTGTTGAACTCTCTTGATGCTTTGCCAATGTGTAAGATTCACAACCTTGGCAAAACCCTCACTGAGCAGGTAGGTCCAATAATGATTCCCTATCAGTGTGGCAGAATTGGGCCATTTGAATCAGTCCTACTACTATGGATTACTGGTCTGAGATTCATATCTACCACAAGTCAAACCACTTCACATGTACTGTCACGTACTTCTGCTTAACTTTGAATAATTCCCCATCTCAGACAAATAACAACAACAATATCATGTACTTCTGCTTAACTTTGAATAATTCCCCATCTCAGCCTGTACTATACTCAGGCTGATCTTTAGTACAGTCCCAGCAGAAAAAAAAAAAAATGTTTAACTAAAGGAATATAACAATATAATAAAAAAAACAAGGATGGTAAGACATGTAGGGACCAGAAATAGATGCCATTATATTTGAGGCCTGAAGGGGAAAACGGAGAGAATGGGGTTACTTGAGCCCCCATAAAAGCTGAGCTCATGGTGTAGGAGCCTTCTGCCAAGACCTTAGAGGAACACATTCACTGCTATAAATACTGGGAGACATAAAGAGAGTTACAAGAATGAATATTTCAACCTTCCTTTCCTCTTTCTTTCTGAACTCCTGTTGGTACCTCTCATTGAGTAAACCCAACTGTAAGACAAAGAGCAAGTGAGGCAATCTGTAGAGGTCAGCGCACAGATCAGGGCAGAAAACAGCTAAAAATGTATGTAAGGGATTTCATTAAGAAAATTCAGAACCCATTAGTTCCAGACTCTGTAGGGCCTGAAGTTTCCAAAACTTGGGGAGCTCTCTTTTAAAAATAATAATATAAATTAAAATGTAAAATTAGATATGAAAGTTCATCTCTGTCTAGATTGAAGAAAGAAATCACAAAACCCAATAAATTTTAAATAGCTGAAAAAATATATCAACTGTCATCAAATCAAAATAACATTCTTATTAACTGCCTAAGATACCTCTAATATTTTCCTCCTCTACAGTTTTCAGCTGGAAAATGAATAAGGAAGACCAAAGAAGAGTCAATGCTTTTGAGTTGTAGTGCTGGCAAAAAATGCCAAAAGTACCACGGACTGCTAAAAGAACTAACAAATCTGTCCTGAAAGAAGTGCATCTGGAGTGCCCCTTGGAAGCGAGAATGGACAGACTTCATCTCACCTATTTTGGTCATGTTGTAAGAAAGGGCCATTCCCTGGAGTAGGACATCATACTTGATAAAGTGGAGGGTCAACAAAAAAGGGGGAGGCCCTCAACAAGGTGGATTGACACAGTGGCTGCCAACAATGGGCTCAGGTGTATAGCAGGGATCATGGGGCTGGGACAGGACTGGGCAGTGTTTTGTTCTGCTATAAACAGGGTTGCTATGAGTTGGAGATGACAGGACAGCATGTAACAACAACCACAACAACAGTTTTGACTGTAATTTTTCATCATCTCTTCATATCACTATGATTTTCTAGTATCTATTTATATAAAGAGAATAGAAAGGTAATTTATTCTTTTTCTTAAATGGTTAATCAAAATTTGTTTTTTCATTCGTGATACTTAGGATGTATAAAACATGGAACTACACAGAAAGTTGCACTTGTTTGTAATTTTGTTGTAACTTTGTGCTCTCCAAACACAAGATCTTTGATAAATTCTATTTGAATGATTACCATAAATTTTTTTCAAATGTATTCTGTTTTTTAAATTGTGTATGCTGCATTATCAAAGATATTCCTGGCAGGAGAGCACTTCCATTTTGACTAGGTGTTGGTAAGAACTGAATTCTCTACTTATAATTAATCATGTCTGATAATTAATAGAATTTTCTAGAGACTAGTTTCAGGCTCCATATATTGCAAACCTAGTTTCTCCTCTGTTATCCACATGCCTTGGTTTCTGGGAACCACTGGATTAATTCATACACTGGATGACAAATAATAACTATACCGAAAATCACACTAAACCAAAGATACCAAAGTATGTCACTAAACCAAAATGGATCATGAAGTCAATTTTCCTAAGCTGGATCTCATAAAAGCCTGAAGCTTGGCTAAGAGGAAATACTTGTCAATAAGACTTATAGATATTAATTTAAATCAGAATCTAATATAAATTCAAGATACATTCTATTTAAAAACTTACTACCTAGCTCTACTCACACAAAAGGTATAAGGAAATGAGCAAATCAGTAGCAAGGAGCACCTCTAACATCTATGTTATGTTCACTAAATACTTTTTCCACTAGAAATAACTTGACATTTTTGGAGAGATGTCTGATTCCAGATTTGGTGCAGAAAATACACAATCTGCTTCTGTAGAGATACCAGAAACCAAACTCACTGCTGTGAAGTCAGATCTGCCTCATAGCAAACCTTCCTTGGGTTTCCGAGGCGGTATCACTATGGAAGTAGATTGCCCAACCCTCCTTCCAAGGAGTGCCTGGTGGATACGAACCTCGAGACTTCTGGTTAGCATTCAAATACCTTAGGCACTACATCACCAGTGTTCCTTCTGTAGAGATACTGCCTCAGAAACCCAAGGAGGGGTCACTATTAGTCGGATCCAATTCAACGGCAGCTCTAGGTAATAGTCATCAGTGTTTGCTAAAACCATTTGGAAAGTGATGCATTTTTCAGGCTGACAACACATAAACCCTTTAGTTAGTCTTAATATTACAAAAAATGAAATTAAATATAAGTTTTGAAAAGAGAGCAAGAGACAATAAAGCACTGTGTGCCTCCTTGTGATACAATAGTGAGTGTAAAGCATTATCTATGAAATATTCTTACCAAAAAAGTAAACTTGAATATGACCAAGCTTCTAACTATAACACAAGTTTACATCAAATACACAGAGCATAGATGAACATGTCAAATGAACCACAGAGATGCTGTGGTGGTTAAGTCTATGTGTCAACTTGGTTGGGCCTGGTTGAGTGACTGGGCAGCTGGTAATCAACTCCATGGTGGAATCTACTGTGAGCAGTTGAGTAGCTGCCTTAGGGATGTGGTCTGCTTCCCATATATAAGGAGAAGCCTTGGGAAATAGTCTCTAGCTTATGGCACACTTGAACCCTGCATGTAGCCATGTCATTGTTCAGCAGCCTGCCATGCTGTGCCCAACCTTGAGACTTTCAATGGACTTCAATTAATGGCCTGCTATGTGGTTTGGTAGCATCGGGACTGTGCCATTTTATTTGTTGACCTTGGGCTTGTCAGCCTCAGCAGCCAATAGCTGCCTGAGTAAAGAGATGCCTCTAGCTTCAGTAGGCTGGGAGCAAGAGGCAGAGCTGAAGCCCAAGGTCAAGGGGCTTTTACACAGCCCCAAGAGCCTGGCACTTTGAACTCAGACTTAAAGCCTCCAAACAGTAAGAGAATAAACTCCTGTTTGTCCAAGCATCCCATTTGTGGTATATTTCTGTCAAAGTAGCAGTAGGTAACCAGAACAGATGCAATCAGCCAACCACCCCTTCAGAGTTTGGGGTATTCTAGAGAGTATACAAGATCCAGTTTCTTCAACAAATAATGGTATTTTTAAAAGGGAGGAAAACTGTTAGAGATAAAAAGAAATTTAAGAAACTCAACAACAAAATGTAATGGATAAACATTATTCAAATCCTAAATCAAATATACCAATTGGGGAAAAAAAAAAAATGTTTATGGGACAATGAGGGAAAGTTCAACACTGGCAAAAATGATAGCATACTGGATGATATTAAAGAAATAATGTTAACTTTTTTTGGCTGAGATAATGTTTTAAAGAATGTCCTTATCTCTTAGACATAAATATTGAAATATTCAGGGGTTAAATGATATGTTGTTGTTGTTGTTATGTGCTGTCAAGTCAGACCCGACTCATAGTGACCCCTCCTTGGGTTTCTGAGGCAGTATCACTACGGAAGTAGATTGCCCAACCTTCCTTCTGAGGAGTGGCTGGTGGGTTTGAACTGCCAGCCTTCTGGTTAGCAGTCAAGTGCCTTAGGCACTATGCTACCAGAGCTCCCAAATGATATAGTATCTGGGAATTATTTTAAAATATTGAGTAGAGCAGCAGTAGGAAGTAAGAGAAGAGGCATAGATGAAACAAGACTGGTTTTATGTTGGAGGAAGTTGCAGCTGGATGATAGACACATAGAGGTTTATTATACTGTTCTCTCTACTTTTGTGTACATTTAAAAACCTCCTTAATAAAGTTAAAAAAAGAAAAAGCAGCAGAAGGAAAATGATCTCTCCCAGAGGTTTGCTAAAACTGCAAACAGAAAAATTTTTTCTTGTACCATAAAGAGTAAAGATGACTTAGCCTTTCAAACTTCTTCTTGGAGGAGAATTGGACTTTGCAGTAATTCTCCTCTCTCTTTCCAATTCCCAAATATTTTCTACTGTTTCTAGTGTTCAAGGCCAATTCTATTCATCAGGGAAAATGTGTTATAACTTGTCACTGGTATTTCACAAAGATTAAAACATTTCATTGGAGCATCCTGACTCAGTTGACCACAAAGGTGGTCTCTCTGGACCCTAAAGTTTGGTCATCCCTTGGAACATAATTTGAATTACTGATTCTTTACTATTATTTGAATGGCTTGGCTGAGGAAACAAAGCAATTAAGCCTCAAGAAGCAAGCATTAAAAGGTATTTATATCATCACCCTGGTGGCAGATGTCTGAATATCCATGAGTGCAGAAGCTATGCCTCTCTCTTAACTTCTCTCTGAAATAGGTAAAACACTAGTACTCTACACGATTCGCTTCCTTCCCCTTCCCCATCAGCCTCTGAGGTCAATAGTCTATGGATATTGAATGCTCAAAGTTGCTACCCTTCTACACTGATAAAGCATGGAATTAATTAGGATCACAGAATCTTGAAACCATACATGATATTTTTGCATTTGAATACATCATATGTTAGACAGTGACACCTATTGGTTAAGTTTAATACTGTAAATCAGGACTATTGAATATTTTAATACAGCTAAACCTCTAACTCAGATACAATATGGCAAAGGCCAAACTGAACTGGGCAAAATCTGTGGTAGAAGGAAGTCATTTTAATAAGCTTTTATCACCTTTAAATAGTCTAGGTAATTCTACTTAGACTAAAAGTAAGTTCTCCTAGGACCTTACAGAAAGTATTTCTGATTAGTGCAGCAAATAATCAGCCTATGCTGGAATGAGGTTGCCTTTAACTTCAATTAATTCCTTTTTTAATTGGGGTTTCTAAAGTTCTTAAAGTCACTTTGTTTCCTTAACTAGGCAAACATTCACAACTCCCTCTTGATGGCATTTTTTAATTGAAAAGTTTTATTTAAAAAAAAAAAAAAAACCTGTCTGAAAGTTCACAAATTTGAAATATGTGGAATACATATTAAAATAAATAATAATGACTGTAAACACAAGATTGAGAAAAGGTACAGAGATCAAATTTGAGCATTGTAGCTATGGAATCAATGGAATGAGATTTAAAAAAAAAAAAAAAAAGTTACCTACAACAGTGTAGAAAGAGAGGAAGGATCTTATCATTAAAGGATTAGATTATAGAGGAAAAAAAAGAATAAAAATGTTAAAAGTAAAATTCAATCCAATTCTCTAAAATGTCCATTATGCCATGGGTCTAACCACCAACTTGACTTTTCTCATCAAAATTCTTACCCAGTTTATTAGAATAATGTACAGAAGTTATTGGAATTATTTATAACAATACTATATTATAAGTATATATACACATTTGAGAATATTTTTATAGTTAAATCCATTGGAAAAAATAGATTCATTTTAAAAAGACTGTTTTATAAATTCAGCTTGAAAGAACATACAAATATATTGTAAAGTGTGCATATCCGAAACTAGAAATACCCTTGAAACCAGTCCTCTCTCTGATATAAAATTATATTCACCCTCAAATCTCTCATTCATTTCCTTCCATACTACTTGATTTTATTTTTATGGGTGGTTTGAAGTTTTTTTCATGCTCAGTTCTAACCTTCCCTTCCCCTGTCGTTCCCCCACAATCATCTCTCCTATTTGAGATCCTCCTGTGCTCCCCTCAGTGATACCATCAAAGCCAACCTTTCCTCCAGGACAGCCCAAAGGAGTAGTTAACATTTTAGTTTCCTCTGCTGTTCTCTCCCTTCTTTTGATCATTGCCTGTGGAGTGCTTTCAGGAATCCATTCTCAGGCCCCAAAGTCATTGAGTGGCCAAGTTGCTCAATCATACAGGGAACTGAAGGTACAATTCAGACTGCAATTGCCTCCACATCTCTGGAGGGCATGAAGGAAGCACACAGTCTTCCCTCGGTATCCATGAGGGATTGGTTCCAGGACCCCCATGGATACCAAAATCCAAGGACGCTCAAGATGCTTATATAAAATGGCACAACATTTGCATAAGTATATCCTGCAATATACTTTAAATCGTCTCTGTTGTTGTTGTTTGTTGTTATGTGCCGTCGAGTTGGACGGGATTCATAGCAACTCCTCCTTGGGTTTAGAGGCAGCATCACTATGGAAGTAGATTGCCCCATCTTCCTTCCAAGGAGTGGCTGGTGGGTTTGAACCGCCAGCCTTCTGGTTAGCAGTCAAGTGCCTTAGGCACTATGCTACCAGAGCTCCTAAATCGTCTCTAGATTACTTATAATAGTTAATACAATGTAAATGCTATATAAATAGCACTTCATCCTCCCTCTTAGCCTCTCAGGGATTGCTTTGATCACTTGTTTTTTTTCCCCCTTGAATATTTTCAATCCATGATTGGTTGGATCTGCAGATGCAGAATCACAGAGAAAGAGGGCCAGCTGTATTCATTGCAGTTGACATGATAGCAATACTAATTTTTTGGCAAAAAATTCTAAGCTGCAAAATACCTAGACTAAAAGTATTGGGTCTAGGGGGGATAAAAGAAAGAAAGAAGTTCTCTGAATTGTTCATATTTGAGGAGCTCTGGTGGCACAGTTGATAAGACATTTGGCTGCTAATCAGAAGGTCAGCAGTTCAAACAGACCAGCTGCTCCTCAAGAGGAAGATGAGGCAATCTACTTCCATAAAGATTTACAACCTTGGCAACTCTATGGGAGTTGCTATGAGTTGGATTTGACTCAATGGTAGTAATTCTGGTTTGGTTGGCTAATCCCTCCAAAGAAGGAAAGTCTGTCAATGACAGACCAGGATGGCAGTGCAGTAGTCAATTTTTATTTTCTGTTACAATCATCAAAGCATGTTTAATGTGTTTCTGCATGGTGCAAGAGAATCTTTGCCAAAAGAGAAATCCGTAAAAGTTGGCCTTTTGTGAGAATGCAAGAAACATGGGAAGAGTCAGAGGACAGAGGAGCCAATGCTGGTATCAGGAAGCATTTCTTTAACTCATGATGGTTTTTTTGGTCTGTGCTTATTTAACATAGTAGGGCAGAAGAGTCTGGAATCTTTAAACAAATAAAACATCACAATAATGCCAAGATATTTAAATCATTCATTCAGGGAAACTGAACCTGAGAGAATTAATTACAACAATTTGGGCTGAACAGGGTACGTTTGCCATAGAAGCCAAGTGTACCTAGTCCTGAGAGGAAGCAGTTGTTGGAAAATTAGGTGAAGGCTGATGGTTGATGAAGACAAATGAGTTGGGCCAAAGAGAGCTTACTAAACTAATGAAGATCTTGGAGAAGTAAAATTTTAGTGAGTAGATTCAATATTTTATTTCAATATGAAAACACTGATTACCAAAAGCTGAGAACACTCTCAGCTGGAAAGCCCCAAGGCTATAATCCCCTTTATAGTAAGGTAGGAATAAACCAGTGGTTCTCAAAGTGTGGTCCCCAAATCAGCAACATCAGGATAGCCTGGGAACTTATCAGAAATGCAAACTCCAGAGCTCCACCCCTAACACTGAATCAGAAACTCGGGGGTTGGAGCCCAGCAATCTGTGTTGTAATAAGCCCTCCTGCTGACACTTTATGAGAACCACTGGAATATATGATGGAAATGGTTCAAGAACTTTCTCACAACTAAAGAGTGACTCAAGGAATTTTCATCCTTTTCATTCCATTCTAGTCTAAGTCACCGTTGTTTCTCACCTAGACACCTCCAAGAGCCACTTTTTTGGTCTTGTATAATTTCCAGGTTTTTTTTTTTAAAAAAAATCCATTGACTTCTAGTAGATTCTGACTCAGCCCCTCCAGTCAATTCCTCACACTGCAGGCAGAGTCAACATTTTAAATTACAAATCAGGTAGTGCCACTCACCTAATACATTTCAGTAGCTTCTCATAGCATTGGGGATCAAGTTTAATGTATGACCCGGCTTCTGCCTATGTCACTCCACAGTGGGCAGTGTGGTCCTGGACCTGCAGCATCAGCACCACCCACTGGCAACTTCCCAGAAATATAAATTATAAACCCATGGTATCAGAAATTCTAGGGCACGGCCCAGCAACCCATATTTTAGCCAGCCCTACAGATGACTTTTACGCACACTATAATTTAAGAATTATTGCCTGAAATATTTGTTAGCACCATGTTAATGGTGGAACATTAGGTTTTCTCCCTGTCCCATTAAGGGACATATAATTTGGCTTTTGAGAGATAACACCTCCTCCTCCCTCTTTTACATAAACCACAAGATTGTACGGACAGGACTAGAGATAAGGTAGGTGGAGAAGGGCAGATAGTGGGCCTCTAGTAGGCTACAGTACCACTCACATCAATCACATAGGAAGTAGTGACAGTAGTAACTATTAATGCACATAATGATCAGGAGCAATAAATACTGGCAATCATTTTCTAAGCCCCTATAACATATTTTTATATTCCTCACATATACAACCTGGGGAAGTAGGAATTCTTATCCTCATTTAACGGATGAGAAAACCCAATCTCAAAGAGGTCAGATAATGTGCCTAAACATACCCAACTAGGAAGTGATAGGTCAAGGACTTAAATATGGGTCTGTTTAGTTCCAAACTGCTAGCTCCACTATAGGAGCTCTGGTAGGGTAGTGCCTAAGGCATTTGACTGCTAATCAGAAGGCTGGCAGTTCAAACCCACCAGCCACTCTTTTGGAAGGAAGGTTGGGCAATCTACTTCTGCAGTGATACCACCTTGGAAACCCAAGGAGGGGTCGCTATGAGTAGTGTCCGACACAAAGCACATAGCAACAACAACAGTTCCACTATACCACTTATTCTTACAAGAGTGCAGACACTGCTTCGGGGGCCAGGCACCCTAATCAAGGTAATTGGAGTTACTTTTCCCTCTCCTCCTGCCTTTCTGTCACTCACCAGAGAAATTTTTGCTTGAGACTTCTTCTCACTGACCAATAATTGTGATGATACAGTTTGCATTTTCTGTTGCCATGCAGATAGTAGCAGACAGCGATGTAGTATATGAGAGAGCCTTCCAGATGAAATGCAATGTGTAAATGGAAATTGTCATCATTATCTCTTGAACAAATGGAGAAGATGCACATTGGCACTAGCAGAAATGGAAGGAAAAATTGGACTGCAGACAAAAGCATTATTAATTTAAGGAACTGCCTGAATTTGCCTCTGGCAGTTTCCTTTGTAAACACTGTTAACACCCTGGAATGCTTGAATTGTATCTAAATGTATAGCTTAAATATGTGAAAACAGAGAGGGAGGCTTTACTTTCAGGCATCAGACAATTATTTGCTTCTAACATCTGAGGGAACAAAACAAAACTAGCATATGAGGCTTCCAAATTATGAGATTCTAAATTATGAGGGTGTAATGTTGTTTATAAGGAGTCCTGGTGGCACAGTGGTTTAAGCATTCAGACACTAACCAAAATGTAAGTGGTTAGAACCCATCAGCTGCTTCGTGAGAGAAAGACATTACAGTCACCTTCCCTAAAGATTTATAGCCTTGGAAACCCTATGGGGCAGTCTACTCTGTCCTTCCGGGTCACTATGACACAGAATCAATGGGACAGCAGTGGGTTGGTGGTTTTTCTTTAATGTTCTTTTAATCAAATTCTTTTATAAGATATAGTGCACCACCAAGACCAGATATCATTTACAACTGACAAAAATACAGCTCTGTAACACTGCTGGTGCAGAACACACTGATACTTGGTTGTTGTTGTTGTTGTTGTTGTTGTTTTCCTGTAACATGAACACGATTCTTGGGGGTAAATGGCTGCAGCAAAGGATATCTTTAGGCAATAGGGTTATTTAAGTGGCCAAGTCACAGCTGAATAACTTTGTAAATGAACCTGGTAGAGCCAAGTCCATAGAGGAGAATAACTGCATCTTTATGACCTCATTTGGAGGTGAAATGCCCCTCACTCAGGCATCCTGGTGGCAGGCAGTCAAGGAAGGTGTATTTTAGACACCAGAATCAAATAAGTGATACTTCCTGGGGGGGGTGGGGGATGTACGATTTTGGTTGCGGTGATTCTAAGTAAAATGCCATCCTATCTTCACCAGGTTCACTGGTTTTCCCATATAAGCCTGGAATGTAGATATGGGCATGGCAGTTCTCTGAAGTCTCTAAACATCATGTGGAAAATCCAGTTTTGATGTGTTTCCATTTCACTGGCTCTCCCCACTTTGGACCAAGAGCACAAAGTAAGGTAGAGAAGTTGTTGATATTTATGAACCAACCAGCCCATTGGGCACACTAGTTAAGCTAGCATCACTGCTAGCCAGGAAAGGGTCAAGGCTTAAATCCCTTGCTAACATATAGAATAATAACAACCAACAACAACAGCATATGTTGGGCCCTTACAGAGAATGGGCTAAGTAAGCACTTTATCCGTATTATCATTTGATCTTCCCAACAACTTTAAGTAGTTTAATAAATATTATTCTCAATTTTCAAATAGGAAACTGAAGCATAGAAGTTATATAATGCACTGAGGTGGGAAGAAGCAGAGATCCTAGGTGGTACATAGGATTTGTACTTGATTCCTAACCTAAAGTAGCTGAACCCAACCAGTGGTGCCTCAGAAGAAAGGTCTGGACATCTACTTCTATTAAGATTATAGCTAAGAAAACCCTATGGACTTCTACTCTGCAACACACAGGGTCGCTGTGAGTCAGAATAGACTCCACAGCATGGGATATGCCTGGGTTTAGTTTAGGAAGCAACAGAAGCTGTGTTCAAACTGAGTCTGGCTCTTAACCAGTGCAAAACATGTTGTCACCAGCAGTGGAAACGCTCCTTGCTTCCAAATTTGATGCTATGGATTTGAATTCCAGCTGAGTCACTTGGAGTTCAAATGTGACCAAGAGTAAGTAACTCAGCCTTTTCCTTCACTTGTAAAATGGATAAATTCTAAACTAACCAGATTGTCATAGAGTTACTTAGCAAGTAGTAAGCACTCAACTCAACATAAGATTCTTAAGGTACATTATCATCAAATTTACTAACTAGCTCTAGATAAGATTCAATAAACCAAAAACCAAACTCACTGCTGTCAAGTCAGATCTGACTCATAGCGACCCCTCCATGGGTTTCCAAAGCAGTATCAATACAGAAATAGATTGCCCAACCTTCCTTCCGAAGAGTAGCTGGTGGGTTTGAACTGCCAGCCATCTGGTTAGCAGTCAAATGCTGTAGGCACTACTCCACCAGAGCTCCCTAAGAACCAGTAGTACAATGGTATTTATCAACCTCAGATCATTTCCCTAGCTTAAACTCTGAATGGCACGAGCAAAGCAAAATGATTACAAAGTATAAAGGAAAGAAGCATATACATGTATGCATAAAAATATTGCATATTTATATATCCACACCCTGTATTTTTGTGAATTCAAAAGACAGAAAACATCTGCCTACTACAGTCTTTTAAAATCCTAACACTTTTATCGAGTGCCTAGTACATTTAATTATGAACCTGTTTGTTTGGGGAGTGCCTACAATATATATATTAAACACATATTAATATATGTAAAACTTTATATATACAAGTATATACAAATATAAAGTGAGTGTGTGTGTATGTGTGTCCTATATTCTTTTTCCTCACACCTATAGGCCATTTTGAACGTTTCCTTTGGCCTGGAATGATCAAAAAACATCATGAAATGATTTCACTTAGGTTATATTTGTCTGGTATTATTAAAATGAGATTGTTTTTCCCTTTTCCCAACAATTTAACAATTTTTCAAATACGTTGAATTATCTTCTCATTCTTTCACCATATGCCTTGTTGTGACACAACCAGTGAAGGGCATGAAATAATGCATGATTTATTTGTCTACGTTTAAAGCAGGAACCAAGAGGTAGGATTGTGTTTTCTTGTTTATTCCCGTTACTTGTTTTACTTCTTCTGTGTTCCTAAGGAAGACAAGGCTATTGCAAGAGTAAAGAAGGTTGGTTCAATTTTTTCAGTACCTTATTTCCTTGTTCTGCTAGGTTCTAATCTCAATGGGTTCATTTAAAATGACTTTCTCGAGCTCGGATAAGCAAAGCACTATTGAAGAAGAAAAACAAAGTAGGAGGTCTCACACTGCCGTATCTCAAAACCTACTATACAACCACGGTAGTCAAAACTGTCTGGTATTGATTTAATGACAGATACATAGACCAATGGAATAGAATTGAGAACCCAGAAATAGATCCATCGACCTATAGTCAGTGGATATTTGACAAAGGCCCAAAATCCATTAAATGGGGAAGAGAATGTTTGTTTAATAAATGGTGCTGGCAAAACTGGAGATCCATTTGCAGAAAAATGAAACAAGATCTGTACCTCACACCATACACAAAAATGAACTCCAGATGGATCAAAGACTTAAATGTGAAACCTAAAACTATACAGTTCCTCAAGGAAACTCTAGGGGCAAATTTAGGGGCCCTAATATATGGCATAAATAGACTATCAAGCATAACTCAAAATGCACAAATAGCAGAAGAAAAACTAGATGAATGGGACCTTCTAAAAATTAAATTTTTATGTGCTTCCAAAGACTTCTCCAAAAAAGTCAAAAGAGAACCTACAGATTGGGAAAAAATATTTGGTAATGACATATCTGACAAGGGACTTATCTCTAGAATTTATAGGACACTCCAACACCTCAATAACAAAAAGACAAACAATCCAATTAATAAATGGGCAGAAGACATGAATAGACACTTCACCAAGGAGGATATTCAAGCAGCCAACAAACATATGAAGAAATGCTCACGATCATTAGCTATTAGAGAGATGCAAATCAAAACAACAATGAGATACCATCTTGCTCCAGCACTAGTAGCAAAGTTCAACAAGACAGAAAATAACAAATGCTGGTGAGGTTGTGGTGAGACTAGGACTCTCATACACTGCTGGTGGGACTGTAAAATGGTACAGCCATTGTGGAAAGCAGTATGGCGATTCCTTCAAAAGTTGGAATTAGAAATACCATTTGACCCAGCCATCCCATTACTAGGTATATACCCTAAAGAAGTGAGAGCCATGACAAGAACAGATATATGCACACCCAATTTCATCACAGCATTATTTACAATAGCCAAAAGATGGAAACAACCTAGGTGTCCATCAACTGAGGAATGGATAACCAAACTTTGGTACATTCACACAATGGAATACTATGCAACGCCAAAGAATAATGTAGAATCTGCAAAACACTGCATAATGTGGATGACCTTGGAGGACATTATGCTGAGTGAAATAAGTCAATCACAAAAGGACAAATATTGTACTAGTTCGTTATTGTGAAAGTTAAGGATAGGTTTAGCTTTAGAAGGAAATTTTCTTTGTTGGTTGCCAGGGGTGGGAGGGGAGAAGACGGAACGCTGTTAGATAGACAGAGATAAGTATTGATTTGGGTGAAGAGAAGGGCAATGTACCAAATGTGAGTGACCAATATGGCGGCACTGAGAATGAGAAAGGCATAGAGAACTACATGGGAGGTACAGACAACAAAGATGAACCCTTTTGCCTATACAGTACTGCATTGTCAGTGAAGGCAAACATGGGTATATGGGTAGATAGATGGGTAGACAGGCTGAACTATTAGTAGGTATGTCTATGAAATGGGGAGTGTATCCAAGAACATATATAGGGTTGGCAGACAAGGGTCCTATAAGTTTATGTGAATGATCAGAATTCCCAGGTATATAGTAGAACCAACAAGGGGCAAGGTTGTGGTCACTGCTTGATCACAGCCAGCTACTCAGAGGGACCGAGTAGTTGAACCTGTGGGCTTGGGA
>NW_006921603.1:7677612-7693700 GCF_000298275.1 Orycteropus afer afer | reverse complement strand
TATTTGCCATTTCAATCATTTTTATGTTTACAGTCCAGTATTACAGTATTAATTAATACAGTCCAGTATTAATTACATTCACCAGGTTCATTTTACTGGTATGTAATCATCACCATTACCCGTTTCTGATTTTTTTCATCATCCTTAAGAGAAACTCAGTGTACTCCAAGTCGTAACAATTAATAAACTTTGGTCTCTAAAAAAATAAAAATAAAATAAAATGACTTTCTCCTCAATGGGGTATTATTGAGGAGTCTGCCATTTTCTAAGGTGTGTTCTTGAGTTCTGAAATGTATGATTCCCAGGATATAAGGATTATTCCCTAGACTGGTGGGTTTGAACCACCAACTTTCTGGTTAGCAGTCAAATGCCTTAGGCACTATGCCACCAGAGCTCCTAGTATAATACACTACCACTCTAGTTTTAGTCAACATCTCTTGATAAAATGTGTATGGAAAAATGAGATAATTTGTTTCCCCAGCTCTCTGATAGCCAGGAACATAACATCACTAAAATCACCTCAAGAAAAGGGGTATACAGTGGATTATTGCAAAGTCAATTTAAATGGCACATTTCTTTTTCTTTCTGGCTACCTCCAAGCTACTTTTTCTTCCCAGGAAGAGTATGGTTGGGTCCTCTTCTGTCTGAGAAGTTTGTCACCTATGGTGAGGTGGCAAGAACACATCTTTAGGCAGCCAGATTAACCTGATTCATGGGACCAATAGCCAAAGTAAGATTTCATAGACTGGCCTAGTGTAACTTGTAGGGGCCTTGCTTTGAAGCCTGGGTAGATGATGTTGTTGTTGTTGTTATGTGCTGTCAAGTCGGCCCCTACTCATAGCGACCCCTCCTTGGGTTTCTGAGACAGTATTACTACGGAAGTAGATTGCCCAACCTTCCTTCCAAGGAGTGGCTGGTAGGTTTGAACCGCCAGCCTTCTGGTCAGCAGTCAAGTGCCTTAGGCACTACTCTACCAGAGCTCCCTGGGTAGATGATGGTATCATTTTATTAATGCAGAGAACATACAAGGAGCAGGTTTAGAGAAGAAGAAGGTGAGTTCATGTCTGCACATGTTAACTTAAAGGCACCTATGAAACATCCAAGCGTACATAGGAGTTTGAATTTCAGGAGAGAGGTCTGGGCTAGAGACACAGGTTATGCACCCTGCCTAAGACAGCACAGCTTAATGGTGGTGGCACTGGGACTTGAAGAGAGCAAGGCCTGGGCTGGTTCTACCAACCTATGTTGCCCATACTATCCATGTCAGACCAAGCAGTGAAGCTGAGAAGGTGAAAAACTGCTTTTAGCCTAACCTCTACACACCTCTTCCCTTTGTTTCCTCTTCTGCTAACTCAGCTTACAGATTCCTGTGCCTCCTAGTTTCTCTTTCTCCTTTATCTTAATTAAAACTCTATTCAGAGAGGATCTATTAATATTGCCTGCCCCAGGGGGACTGACTCTTTCTTAAGCAGCACCTCGCCATGGCAATGATAGGATGATGATGAGAGTGACAAGATTATTTAGTGGTATTATTTTGTGCTTTATTCATATGCTGCATTTTTTCCCTATACCTTTACAAGACTATTCAGGCTGCTCTCTCTCCCCCAAGGTAGGTGTGCACTGGAACACCCAACCCTGCACACAACTTTCATTTCTGGGTCTTTCAAAAGCAGAAACCCTTAGGGTAGGATTGCCAGATAAAATAAAGGATGCCTTAAATTTGAATCCAAGATAAACATCAAAAATTTTAATGTGAAGTATGTCTTAAATATTGCATGAGATGCACTAAAAATTATTTGTTCTTTGTGTGAAATTAAAATTTAAATGGGCATCCTGTTCTGTTTTTGCTCTCTTTGCTAAATCTGGCAAATCCCATCTTTGGGTAAAGAGGACCTTTGCAAATGTGACACAGGGCTAAAGGAGGGAGAAGCAAGCAGCTGGAGAGAGGGGAACTCTCAAGACCAGGACAGGATCTGAGCCCACCCTCACCTCCTCACCTCCCTGCCCCCGGCCCTACCCTGATAGTACTACAGAAAGGGTCCAAGACTTCAGCAAGAAGGACTATGTGGTGTCCCAGAAGAGAGGCCTTTGGCCTCAGGGTGTGCAGCAAAGAGTCTCTCAGTGTTGAGCAAGGCAGAGATGTCCTCAAATGGCTACATGAGCTTGGGCAATTAGTGTTTTCTGTATTAGGTCCCAAGGGTGGAGATGGGGGTTGTCTAATAATGACAAAGTAAATTTTCTGACAACCCATGAGAAGGAGACTTGGGCTGAATTTAATTTTATCTAAAGGAAATAATATGACATTCCTAACATACCTAGTTTTGTGAAGAAATTTTCATAACTGCAAAATAAGAATAATTATTACTAAACATTGAGCAATTTTTATAGGACATACACTATGCTAAATGTTTTCTGTATATTATCTTGGTTTATGTTTGTTTGTTTTTAAACACAAAATTATTGTGAAACAAAAGGAGGAGTCCTTTGTTAATAGACCATCAGGATTTGGAAGTAGGTGATAGAAGCTTTACCTACTGACTGATTAGGCTGGTTCTGGCCCCAAAAAAACTACTTCAGATTTAAAGAAAAAAAGAGCCCAAAAAGCTGACAAATTAAAATATTTATTTCAGGAACCACAACACTATCAGCCTGCCTTAGCTTTCCAGTTAAAAGGCAAACAGCTTTAGTCCTGATTTGAACATTTAATATATTAGTTTCTTAGGGGTGCTATAACAAAATACCACAAACTGGTTGACTTTTAAAAACAGATATTCACTTCCTCACAGTTCTAAAGGATAGAAGCCCAAATCCATGTGCAGGTAGGCCATGTTCCCTCTGAAGTCTTTAGGAGAGATCCTTTCTTATCTCTCCCAGCTTCTGGTATAAGCATTCCTTGGCTTGTAGATACATCTTCACATAGCTTTCTTCTTCCATCTATCTGTCTCTCTATGTCTCTTCCCCTCTTTTATAAGACCATTCAGACTGGATTAGGATTCACCCTATCCCAGTATGACCTCATGTTAACTGGTAATATTTTCTAAGACACTATTTTCAAACAAGGTCACATTCATAGGCACCAGACGTTCAATGCATGCTTTGAGGGGACATAACTCAATCCATAACATTTTAACTTCCTTGCTTCAAACATATTTCTCCAGGAATGGATTCCCAATAAGCAAGATATATATGTGTTTAGGGCATCAACAAAACAAGAGCACCAGTTGCCCAAAGCAAAGATACATGAATGTCAAGCAGAAAGGACACAAGGAAAAGTGAATGCCACTGTGGGAGGGAACTCGTTGACCACATGAATATGTGCCATTCACTGTATAATTATTTGACTTATGATGTATCTGGTCCTGTCCTGTGCAGTGCATCCAAATGGGTCTTCAGATTGATGATACTCTTGGATGGTGCTCTCTGGGATCATTCTCACCCTCATCAGGTGTCAGTGGTAGTCCAATGAACTGTGAAGATACAGCATCAAAGGACAGAAACTGAGTATGTCAGTTTTTGAGTATTATTTCAAGATGAAAAACACTTGTGAGATCTGCAAAGGGTCCACCAACAAACACAGTGATTGTTCTTTCCAACTATTTCTTTTGACTATCTCTGACCTGAAGAACACAATTACATGTTCCAATTTATTCTTACTAATATTCAAATATAAATTTTTGTTGTTAACATCCAAATTCAAATATATATTTTATAAATTTTGCTTGTTTTGTAATTTTTTTATTTTTAATTATTCATATTTATTTGCTCCCATAGAACCAAATTTAAAAGGTGACATTATTTTATATACAGCTAAAATGAAATGGCAGCAATTAAATGGAGTACAAAAATGAAAATTCATAGAAGATAAAAAGGATATGCTAATCCCTAAAGACAATTCCAAAATTAACTTCTTCTTTAAAATGTAATCAAAAAATGATTTCAAATGAACTTAAAAAAAACTTCTTTCATTAAATACTTGTGTTTAATGGGTGCAAAAAGCTGTTCTAGTACCACTGGTGCTGAAATTACTAATAACAATACAGATGTAACAGAATTTGTTTCAAGTTCTGCATCCAACCTTTGCTTTGGTAAGAGAAAATTAATAATGGTGCAGAAAATGAAACTATTTTAGAATCTGAAATTGTTGCATCTGCATACTCTGTAAATAACAGAAACACAGATCTTGCTTTGTGGAATAGTTTCTCTTCTAATGATATAAATTATTGGATCAAAAGAAGGAAAACTTTGTCAACATTACAATGGACCATTTGAAAATTTGTCAAAAATTTCCGGATGGCAAACAAACAAGATTCTGTAGTCAGGAAATATTTCTAGTGTACAAAGCTAATGGTAAAAATTATAAGAGGGAGTGGCTACTGTATTCTCCATCAATTGGCTCTGTGTATCACTTTGTTTGTAAACTATTCAGTCCTAAATAATTTAATTCTCAATTTGCTATGGATGGATTTAGTGACTGGCAGAACTCAAATATGACTGATAAATATGATAACTGTTCAATTTACAGAGATGGTATGCTACCATATTTAAACTGAAGACATAGTTCTGTTTTAACCCATGAACTGTAAATACAAATTAATGAAGCACACTAGTGTTAGAAAGCTGTTCTGTAAGGAGTTGCTGCTGTCACATAGCAATTGCAGAACAAAGACTATCATTTCAAGGAAGAAATGAAGTTTCAGTCCCCATAAAATAAGAATTCTTTGGGTTTACTTGAACGTGTTGCTCAGTGAGATCCATTTATAGCAGGTCACATCTCAAAACATGGTAACACAGGGAAGGGCAACCCACTGAATATATCTAAAACAACAAATGAATAATTAATAATTTAATAAGTGATAAAATTCAATCAACTATTTTCAGTGAAATAAGTATAGCTCTATATTTCTGTTTGTATGTATATTCCACATTTGATCTTTTTCATACAGATCAGCTAAGTATTGTTTTAAGACACATATCTCCAGTAGATGGAAAACCTGTTGACTGCTTTACCATATTTATTAGCTTAAAATATCATACCGGTGAAGAAATTGAAAATTAAATACTTCACTATTTATGTGAAGTTTACAAAATGGAGCTTTATAAGTGCAGAGGCCAATCCTATGACAATTCTGCCAATATGTTGGGGCATTATAAAGGCATGCAACAGAAAATTTTAGATCGTAATGAATGTGCCACATTCATACCACATTCATACTGTACATGAACTTAATCTTATAGGATGTAGTGCAGTAAATTGTTGTCTGGAAATAGTTGACTTTTTTCCTACAATACAGTTACTCTACACATTTTTTGCTACCTCTACTCAACAATGGGCAGCTGTTAAAACATATTGCTTCTAAGGAATATGTCATAAATATGTTTAGGTAATGATTGAATATTAAAATGCCTTTCTAATATACATTGCAAAGTGCATTCTGTAGCAATGAGTGCAATCCTGAAATCATATACTCAGATTCTAGATGCCTTAGATAATATTGCTGAAGACAAGAAACAAAAAGGAGATACCAAAACAGAAGCTGAAAACACTATCAACAAAATGTAAACACTAGAGTATGAATGCAAAATCAGGATAGGAGGAAGACTCATTAACAACCTGCAATAGGCAGATGACACAACCTTGCTTGCTGAAAGTGAAGATGACTTGAAGCACTTACTGATGAAGATCAAAGATGACAGTCTTCTGTATGCATTACACCTCAACATAAAACAAAAATCCTCACAACTGGATCAATAAGCAACATCACGATAAATGGAGAAAAGATTCATGTTGTCAAAGATTTCATACTACGTGGATCCACAATCAACACCCATGGAAGCAGCAGTCAAGAAACTGGATGTCGTATTATGCTGGGTAAATGTGCTCCAAAAAAACTCTTTAAAGTGTTAAAGAGCAAAGATGCCTCTTTAAAGACTAAGGTGCACCTACCCAAGCCAGGGTATTTTCAAATACCTCATATGCATGTGAAAGCTGGATAATGAATAAGGAAGACCAAAGAAGAGCTGATCCCTTTGAATTGTGTGATGAAGCAATCCTGAAAATGCCACGGACTGCTAGAAGAACCAACAAATTTGTCTTGGAAGTGCAGCCAGAATACTCCTTAGAAGCAAGAATGGCCAGACTTCATCTCACTTACTTGGGTCATGTTGTCAGAAGGGATCAGTCCCTGGAGGAGATCATGTTTGGTAAAGTGGAGTGGCAGCAAAAAAGGGGAAGACCTTCAACCAGATGGACTGAAACAGTGGCTGCAACAATGGGCTCAGTCATAGCAAGGATAGTGAGGATGGTGCGGCACCAGTCAGTGTTTCTTTCTGTCGTACGCAGGGTTGCTATGAGTCAGAGCCGACCAACAGCACCTAACAACAATAACAACAGAGTATGTATTTACTGCAGTTATGTGGAACAACGTATGCATCCATTTCACTGCACAAGTCAAGCTCTCCAAAATTTGGAAGTAAATTGAAAGATATGCACAGATCTCTACCAGTCATTAACAGGATATTTACATAATTTAAGAGAAGATTTTGAAAATTCTGCAAACACAACAAAACAAATACTGCCAAATACTGATTATCAAGAAGTTCACCATCACAGAAGAATTAGGAAGAAACAGATAAATGACAGAAGTGTTACAGAAGTATTGAGTGCCAGAGATCAATTTCACATAACCACATACTACACCATCATTGATGAACTTGAATCTTATATGAAAAGAAGGGCAAAAATGTAGGAAATTCTTTCAAATAGATTTTCCTTCTTAAAAAATATGGACATACCTGATAAATAAAGCATAAAGACATGCAAGAAATTAATATAAACTTACCCCAATGATTTAAATGATAATTTCATTCTTACATAAGAACTAGGTTTACAGATTCAGGTAAGATAAACTTTACTCATGCAGATTATCAGGTAAGATAAATTTTAATCATACATATAGACATGTATGATCCCACAATAGAAGATAAAATACAATGTGTATTAAACAATGTTAAAAATGTTTTATGCATATTCCTAACTTCAATGATCACAAACTGTAAAACAGAACACTCATTTTTGTCCCTAATGAGACTCAAAAATCCTCAGTGTATAACAATGATACAAGAAAGCCTTGATTCATTGTCCTTATTAGGTATGGAAGTAAATAGTGTTCAGCGGCTTAACTGTGATGAAATCATTGAAGAATCTGTAAGAGCAAAAAATAGAAAGAAATGTTTTCAATTATAACATGTTAAGGATAAAGATCTACCTAAAAATAAAATATAGTAATTTGTTGTAATATTGGCTTTTTGACCATTAAATTTTCTTCATGACATCTTTTCAGTTCTTCATTTATAATTATAGCATCTATTACAAAACAAGCATCAAAACTGTAGTTTGAGCCATTAAAAGCAAAACTGGTGGAAGTCAATTTTTTGTTGTGGGAGAACAATAGAATTTTACATTAAATGTTGAAACAATTTATTTCACTGACTTATTTTCTTTGATGTACTATATGTGGGATATCCTTTTTTGTAGAAAATGTGGTATATAGTAGAATCATTAGTCCCCTTACATCACTAAAAATTTTGTAACCAAGGTCATCTCATTCTGCTACAATGGTGCGTGCTTCTTTTGTGTTCAGTCACTAATATTATAATTGCACTTAAAAAGAAGTTACATTATAGATAGCTAAGACATATATATATATATATATATATATATATATATATATATGTATACACACACACACACACATATATATATACACGTTGTTGTTATGTGCCGTCGAATTGGACCCGACTCATAGCGACCCCTCCTTGGGTTTCTGAGGCAGTATCACTATGGAAGTAGATTTCCCCATCTTCCTTATATATATATATACATACACATATATAAACATTGGTATATGTAACTCATCCCATTCGTACCCATGAGCAGGCAGAGGAGGGGGCACCACAGATTAATAGTGTTTGGAACCCTCACATATTTTGATCTAGCCCTTTAATTTTCAGATCTAGCTCAGACATTGAGGTCTTTCTTGTGACCAGGTTCTTTCAAGTTCTATAACTCTGTAAGGAACAGCCAGTGTCTTTGAACCAAAGTTTTAGCTAAGACATTATCTTGTTCTACTATTCATCTGAAAGAGAGAAAAATTTCTTCCTAATTGACACAGGATCATGTCCCTAGGGTAAGAGAATTTGTCCATCCAGCACTCATGTACCTTCTACAATAATAAAAACCAAATAGCCATCAGTATAACTTGGGAACATTTTGTGCCCCCATACGCTTTAGTAAAAAGCTTTGAAATAGTTTTTCTTTCACCACATGCTAAAAAATAAATCACAGTCTTTCAATGCAGTGGCACCTCATTTTGCAATCTCAAGTCATCTTCTACTGAGCACATCCACAAAAAAAAAACAAACCTTGTTCAACAATGGCTAGCATTGTTATGGCTGTCCTTAATTAGAAAGATGATAAAAGGAGACAGGTCATGAAAGAAAATTTCCTGGTTCCTGAACAAAGACTCCATAATTATGTTTTGAAGAAGTTTTATCATTTCACCTGGCAGTAGAACTCCTTATCAAAATTTATTGGAAAAGAATTTTGTTTTCCTTTTGTTTTTAGGACAGTTTTGTTTTATGGGATTAACTGCTCTGCCAGTAGTCTCTGATACAAAACATGACCCCACGTATAGTTCAATTAAGAGTCTTAAATATCCCCATGTTGAAGTCAAGGAGTTATTGACATTAACACAAGCATGTTGCACAGAAGGGGTCCTTCCACCTATAACCACTGAAGGCAGAGATGATGGTTTCTTTGTGAAGCAATTGGAAGGTCTATGTGTGAATAGGTCTCTAACTCCACATGTCTCCTACAACTGAAAACTTCTCAACATTGATATATTCTATAAGTTGCTATTAGTTAAAGGAATTTTTTCCTTTAATAGAGGAAACTCTGATCTAGACTTGTCCCCACCTGTATGTCTCACAGATTTCTTAAAGTCAGAAAAATGTTCTTACTTCTCTTTGCTTTTAAAAGTCTATTAATTCTGAGCTTAGTTTCTCACTATAGGAAAAATAGTTACAAACATGGAAACAGGAAAGGCAGGAATGTACCAGTATTCATATGAAATTATGGTTTTTGAAATACAGAGAGATAGTTTTGAAATACAGACAGACATATAAATTCTAGCTGTGACCACCAAGGGGGTCTAGAAACAATGACACTCCAATAGCAATGAGTACACCAAGATTTGGGCGCAGTGATGGTTGATGGTAGAATTTTCACCTTTCATTACCAGGTTCAATTCCCAGCCAATGCACCTCAAGTGCAGTCACCACCTATCTATCAGTGGAGGCCTGCGTGTTGCTATGATGTTGACAAAGTTTCAGTAGAGCTTCCAGACTAAGATGAACCAGGAAAAAAGTCCTGGTGATCTTCTTCCAAAAAGTCAGCCTGTGCAAACAGTATGGGTCACAACAGTGCAATCCTGCTGTGCACAGGGCTGCCATGCAGACTCCATGGCAGCTAACAATAAAACCACCACCACCCAAGTACAAGGAATCAGGGCTCCTGGAACAAAAGCTGACTTCAGGACTGGAACAAAGGAAGTACAAAAGGAGCCTGGTGTGTTACATTGCCCCAGAAAGTAAAAAAGTATTCAAAGAATGATGGGGACATATCAAAAATACACAGGAACCAGCTTAAGGGACTGCCACCAGTAAAATCAGGGACAAGCTGAGCATAAACTAAGCAATGATAGTAGAGCCAGAGATCGCATGATAGAATTTTGCAAGAACAGTAACTTACTCATTGCAAATACCTTTCTTCAACAACATAAACAGTGACTGTACAAATGGAGCTAGGGAGTGGAATACACAGAAATCGAACTGAGTACATCTACGGAAAGGTGATGGAGAAGCTCAATTTTCTCAGTCAGAACAAGGCCAGGGGCTGACTGTGGAGCAGTTTGAGTTGAAGTTGGAGAAAATTAATACAAGTATATGAAAGCCAAAATACAACCTTGATTATATTCCTCTTAAATTTAGAGACCATATCAAAAATAGATTTGACGCTGAGCACTAATTGAAGACCCAATAAGTTGTAGAATGACATCAAGGACATGATACATGAAGAAAGCAAAAGATAATTAAAAAGACAGGAAGGAAAGAAAAGACCAGAATAGATGTCAGAAGAGACCGTGAAACTTGCTATTAAATGTAGAGTAGATAAAGCAAATGGAAGAAATGATGAAGTAAAAGAGCTGAGCAGATTTCAAAGGGTAACTTGAGAAGATAAAGTGTTATAAGGAAATGTGCAAAGATCTGAAGTTAGACAACCAAAGGGTAAGTAAGAACATGCTTAGCATTTCTCAAGATGCCAGAAGTGTGGGGGCGGGGGAGAATACACACACACACACACACACACATATGAGCAAAATATTGATCAAAGCAGGAAGCATAAAAAGAAGATAAAGGAATACACAGAGTCACTGTACCAAAAAGACTTGCTTGATATTTAATCATTTCAGAAGGTAGCATATGGATCAAGGACCAATGATATTGAAGGAAGCCCAAGCTGCACTAAAGGAATTGGCAAAAAAAAAAAACTAGGCTCTGGGAATTTGTGGAATACCATTTGAGATGTTCCAATAAACAGATGCAATGCTGAAAGCATTCGTCTATGCAAAGAATTCTGGAGGACAGTTACTGGTCCAACTGACTGGAAGAGATCTGTATGTGTGCCAACTCCAAAGAAAGGTGATCTAACAGCATGTGGGAATTATCAAACAATACCATTAATGTGACAGACAAGCAAAATTTTGCTGAAAATAATTCAAAAACAGTTGCAGCAGTACTAGACAGGGAACTGCTAGAAATCCAAGCCAAATTCAGAAGAGGATGTGGAACAAGGGATATCATTGCTGATGTCAGATGGATCTTGCCTAAAAGCTGAGAATACAAGAAAGATATCTATCTGTTTTTTATTGGTTATGTAAAGGGATTCAACTTTGTGGATCATAACAAATGATGAATGACATTGATGAATGGGAATTCCAGAACACTTAATAGTGCTCATGAGGAACCTGTAAATAGACCAAGAGGCTGTCATTCAAACAGAACAAGGGAACACTGCATGGTTTAAAATCAGAAAAGATGTGTATTAGGCTTCTTTGCTTCCACCATTCTCATTCAATCCATATGCTAAAACAAATAATCTGAGAAACTGTGACTATATGAATAAGACTGCGACATCAGGATTAGAAGGATATACAAATATACATACATAAATATCCCTAGGTGGCACAAAGGCTTTAATGCACTTGGCTGCTAAGCAAAAGTTTGGAGGTTTGAATCCATCCAGAGGCATCTTGGAAGAAAGGCCTGGCAATCTACTGGAAAAAAGAAAAACAGCTACTGAAAACCCTGTGGAGAACATCTCTACTCTGGCACACATGCAGTCACTATGAGTTGGAATAAACTTGATAGCAAGAATTAGGTTAGGCTTTATATATATGCTGTTGTTGTCTGCCATCTAGTCAATTTCAATTCATAGCAACATTGTCAGACAGAGTGGAACTGCCCCGTAGGATGTCCTGGACTGCATTCTTTATGAGAGCAGATTATCAGATCTTTTTTCCCAAGGAGTACTGGTAGGTTTGAACCACCAACCATTCAGTTAACAGCCAAGTGTTTTAACCATTATGCCACCAGGGATATATATATATACACACACAGAGAGAGTAAAAATGGGCAAATTGTAAACAATCTGTGAGTCTGGATAAAATAGTAATGTAATTTCTTGATCTATTCTTGTAACCTCTGTATAAGTTTAAAATTATATAAAAATCAAAAATTTTAAAAATATACCCAGTCTTTTATTTTTATTTTCACCCAGTATTCTCAACTGACCCCTACCTCTTTCATGAAGCCTTCTATTTCCACTATAGTCTGAAATCATAGATTATTCCCTCACATGCATGGGAAAGCTAAACAATGAACAAGGAAGACTAAAGAAGAATTGATACCTCTTCTTTGAATTATGGTGTTGGTGAAGAATATTGAAAATACCACAGACTTCCAGAAGAATAAAAAATTATCTTGTAAGAAGTACAGCCATAACGCTCCTTAGAAGCAAGGATAGTGAGACTTCATCTCATGTACTTTGGACATTTTATAAGGAGGAACTAATCTCTGAAGAAGATTCCTGACTCCAGTGCTGGGGAAACCAAGCAGATCTTTGGCACCGCAGGTGGGTAGACCCATAGAGGAACTCCCGAGGTGGATCGTGGTCTGGGCTGGTTGGGCCAGTGCCATGGGCTGCTGGGCCCAGAGAGAGAAACCCCCACAGCAGATCGCGGAGTCAGGAAGTTGTCTTGGGTTTGCTTTTTGGTGCTGAGGGGCCTTGGGAGCAGGGTTTTTGTGTGTGTCTGAGCCTGGTGGAAAGTGGCAACCCCCTAACAACTGGAGTCTTTGTTGAAACTGAGCTGCGGGCCTGTGATAACAATACAGCATCATCAGTAGCAGCCCGCTCAAAGCCCTAGAAACCTCCCCTAACAACAGCATGCTTTCCTTCTTCTGCTCCCACCTTCTCCACCAATAACTTCACTCATCCAATAGAAGAAACCACATTCAAACACCATAAAACCTCCCTGTTCAAATTCTAAACCCTCTTTACGACAAACAGAAACCCATATCCACATTCCACACAGTAATTCCACTATCACAAAGAAAACTGCAGAGCAACCCAGCATACCTGAATTAATAACTAAAAAATTAAAATACAACAGCTTTACCTTTTCAAAATATTAAACCAGCATCACCTTTTCAAAATATTAAACCATAAAACCAAGACAAAACCAAACAATACATAACTGTATTGACAACATCAAAATGTCTAGGAAACAACAGGCAATGTCAAATCAAACAAAAAAACAGGACAAGGCATTAGAAGCAAAACCACAAACAAAGGTCTCATTAAACATGGAGGAAGAGGAGGCGATAGAATTATCTGAGAAGGAATTAGAAAGATATACTTGTAGAGCTTTACAAGAGCCTAAGGAAACCCCAAACAGAACAAGGAGAACACAGACAGTTCCCTGGAAGAACTCAGGAAAATCATTCAAGAACAAAATAAAAAGATTAATGCATAATCAGAACTCATACAAAAATAGCAGTTAGAAATCCAGAAGATGAATACCAAAATTACAAAATTACACAACACAGTAGAAGCACAAAATAGTAGGTTAGAATTGGCTGAAGAATGCATATCTCAACTAGAAGACATATCCCCGCCACAGCCTCAATAAAGAAAAATCAGAACAAAGATTTAAGAGAAATGAAGAGAACCTAAGAATTATATGAGATGACATGAGAAGAAACAACATACAACTCTTTGGAATTCCAGAACAAGAAGAGGCAAAAAAAAAAAAAACCACTGAGCAAATTGTGGAAGACTTGCTAACAGAAAACTTCCCCCATATCATGAAAGAAGAAAAGATATTTGTCCAAGAAGCTCATAGAACCCCACACAAGATAGATCCCAAGAGAAAAACACCAAGGCATATTATAATCAAACTCTCCAAAACCAAAGACAAAGAAAAATTTTGAGAGCTGCCCGAGACAAAAGAAATATTACTTATAATAACCAAACAGTTAGGCTAAGCTCCAATTGCTCAGCAGAAACCATGCAGGCAAGAAGGCAATGGGATGGCATGTATAAAACACTGAAGGAAAAGAACTTCCAACCAATAATCCTATATCCAGACAAATTATCCACCAAATATGAAGGCAAAATCAAGGCATTCTCAGACAAACAGAAATTAAAGGATTTTGTAAAAACCAGACCAACCCTACAAGAAATGCTTATGGAAGTTCTTCTAATAGAGAACTCACAACAGAGATCAACAAAATCAGGACACGTGGCATCAACACTAAAACCAAATCAGAAATAGAAACTCAAAATAAGACCATAAAATATTGTACTCTAAAAACCAAGGAAGTCAATCAGCACACGACAACAGCAGAGGGAATGAAACTTCCAGGTACAAACTTCAAAATGGAGAGGAAAACAGGACAATGCCTTCACAGTTTGCACTGTTCTAAAAATGTAGACACAAGAATATACTCCAAGGTAACTACAGAGAAAAGTAACAATCCCCCTAAGCAAATCCAGAAGGAAGGAAAACATATGTGTTTAAAAAGCACAAAACCAACAATAAAGAAGAAAAGGGAGAAAGCATTAGCCAACAATCCAAACTCAGCACAGATAAGTATATGGGCCAAGGAAACACCAACAACATAACAAAAAAAAAACAAAAAACAGAATGACAGCAATTAATTCATAGCTATCACTAATTACACTCAATGTGAATGGACTAAATGCACCTATCAAGAGAAAGAGAGTGGCAGACTGGATAAGAAAAGAAGGCCCATCAATATGCTGCCTACAAGAGACCCACCTTAGACACAAAGATAAAAACAAATTAAGAGTTAAGGGATGGAAAAAATATACCAAGCCAATGGAAACCAAAAAAGAGCAGGAGTGGAAATATTAATTTCTGACAAAATAGACATTAAGGTGAAAAACATCATATGAGATAAAGAAGAACATTATATGATGCTGAAAGGGTCAACTGATGAAGAAAATGTTATAATAATAAATATTTGTGCAGCCAATCAAAGTGCTGCAAAATACATGAAGCAAATATTAACTGAATTAAAAGGGATAATAGACATCTCTGCAATAGTAGTAGGAGACTTTAACACACCACTTTCAAAGAGGGACAGGTCAACTAGAAAAAAACTCAACAAAGATACAAAAGAACTCAACAATACAATCAACCAACTTGACCTCACAGACATATGCAGAGCATTCCACCCAACAAAAGCACAATTCACATTCTTCTCCAGTGCACATAGATCCTTCTCCAGAATAGACCATATGTTAGGACATAAAACAAGTCTCAATAAATTCAAAAGCATTGAAACACTACAAAGCATCTTCTTGGACAACAATGCTATAAAATTAGAAATTAATAATAGGAAGATCAAGGAAAAAGCATCAAACATATGGAAGCTGAATAACTCACTGCTCAAAAACTACTGGGTAATAGAACAGAAAAAAAATGAAATAAAAAAATTCCTAGAAACAAATGAGAATGAAGATATATCATACCAAAATCTATGGGACACAGTGAAAGCAGTACTCAGAGGACAGTTTAGAACAATAAATGCATACATCAAAAAAGAGGAAAGAAATAAAATCAACACTCTAACTCATCAACTCCAACAACTAGAAATAGAACAGCAAAAGATTCCTACGGTATCTACAGGCAATGAAATAATAAAAATCAGAGCAGAAATAAATGAAACATAAAAAAAAAAAAAATACAGAAAAAAATCAACAAAACAAAAAGCTGGTTCTTCAAAAAGACTAATAAAATCAATAAACCATTGGCAGATCTAACAAAAGAAAAGAAAGAGAAGATCCAAACCACAAGAATTATAAACGAAAATGGTGTCATCACAACAGAACCAACTGAAATAAAAAAGATACTGACAGAGTATTATGAAAAACTGTACTCCAACAGATTTGAGAAACTAGAAGATATGGTAAGTTTCTAAAATCACAAGCCCTAACTAAACTATCATACACAGAGATAGAAAACTTGAACAGACCTATAACAAAAGAAGAAATTGAACAGGTCATAAAAAACTTCCCACAAAGAAAAGCCCTGACCCTGATGGCTTCACTGGAGAATTTCATCAAATATTCAGAGAAGGGTTGACACCTATGCTACTCAAGCTATTCCAAAACATAGAAAAAGATGGAATACTCTCAAACTCATTTTATGAAGCAAGCATAACACTAAAACCAAAACCAGGGAAAGACAGCACTAGAAAGGAAAACTACAGACCAATATCCCTCATGAACATAGATGCAAAAATCTTTAACAAAATCCTAGCCAACAGAATCCAACAACATATAAAAAATCAGTACACACGGACCAAGTGGGATTCATACCAGGTATAAAAGGGTGGTTCAACATCAGAAAATCAATCAGTATAATCCACCACATAAACAAAAC
>NW_006921603.1:7674946-7676292 GCF_000298275.1 Orycteropus afer afer | reverse complement strand
ACAGCCACAGTAGTTAAAACAGCTTGGTATTGGTACAATGATAGACCAATGGAACAGAATTGAAAGTCCAGATATAGACTCATCCATCTATGGACAAGTGATCTTTGACAAAGGTCCAAAACCCATTAAATGGGGAAGAGACAGCCTCTTTAACAAATGGTGCTGGCAAAACTGTATATCCACCTGTAGAAAAATGAAACAAGGCCCATACCTCACACCACACACAAAAACAAACTCAAGCTGGATCAAAGACTTAAATGTAAAACCCATAACTATAAAATTCATCAAAGATAAAATAGGGCCAAATCTGGGAGCCCTAATTTATGGCATAAATAGACTATCAAGCATAACCCAGAATGCACAGGAGAGAGAAGAGAAGCTAGATGACTGGAACCTTTTAAAAATTAAATTCTTATGCACATTGAAAGACTTCGTCAAAAGGGTAAAAAGAGAACCTACAGATTGGGAGGGATGGGGAGGAAAGGGGAGAGATTAATTTGGGGTTAGTTTGGGCCCATATGCTGATGTGGGTAGGGGGAGGGATACATGGGAAGGATGTGACCACCATGATAACATTAGGAAATGGGAGGACAGTGAATTGTGCACATAAGAGATAGACGACAGATGCTAATACCAACCAGTGTGTCCACAATACTGCATTGCCATTAACACCAAACACCAGGCTACAGATAAACACATAAACACCTGAGAGGATCAGACAGGGGTCAATGAACAGGAGTATACTCTAGACCAAGAATAAATTTAGCTGAGGCTAATCTTGCAGACACCAGTGATACAAAATACCTGCATTCCTTACAGAAACAATAGAAGACAGACAAAGAGTAATCCCTCACAGGCACCAGACACTATGGGAGAGAGATCCAATAGATCTACAGTCTCAGGACCATAGGGCTGGGGGACACCAGATTCAATTGGCACAACAAAATACATAAAAGCCTTGTTCCACATCCTACATTGCTGAGTAGCCACTGGGGTCTTAAAAGCTTTCAAGTGGCCATCTAAGATGCAGCTTATGGTCTCCTAGCATCGGGAGCAAAGAAGAACGCAAAAAAAAATAATAAATAAATAAAAGGGGGCATTTGGAAGCAATCAGCCATAGGATACAATGGCCCTCGAAACCAGAAAAACTAGATGGTGCCCGGCTACCAATGCCAACCACTCAGGAAAGGATCAAATCTGGAGATCCTGGATAGAGTGGGAGGGAAAACGTGGAACAAAATCCAAAAACTCAATAATGACCAGAATTACTGGTCAGATGAAATCTGGTGAGACCCCCAATAGTATGGCCCTGGAATACATTCTGCATCTGAAATAAAACACACCCT
>NW_006921603.1:7672829-7673966 GCF_000298275.1 Orycteropus afer afer | reverse complement strand
ATTAACAACCTGTGATATGCAGATGACACAACTTTGTTTGCTGAACATGAAAATGACTTGAAGCACTTGCTGATGAAGATTAAAGACTATAGTCTGCATTATGGATCAGACCTCAATTTAAAGAAAATTAAAATCCTTACAACTGGACCAATAAGCAGCATCATGACAAATGGCAAAATGTAGTTGTCCAATATTTCACATTACTTGGATCCACAATCAACACCAATGGAAGCAGCAGTCAAGAAATCAGACATTATTATATGTGTTGAAGAATGTCCAGATGTATAGTAGAGCTGACAAGGGCCAAGGTTGTGTTGGCTTCTTGGCCACAGTGAGCTACCCAGAGGGACCTGTGGGCTTAGGACCATGGTCACAGGGGACATCAAGCTCAACTGGCATAACATACTATGCAAAAACATGATTCTACATCCTACATTGGTGAATAGTGACTGAGATCTTAAAAGCTTGCAAGCGGCCATCTAGATGCAACAATGGGTCTCTCCTCATCCAGAGCAAAGAAGAATGAAGAAAACCAAAGACGCATGGGAACAGTTAGTCCACAGGACTGCTTTACCATGTGATCCTCAGCCTATATCACCATGAGACCAGAAGAACTAGATGGTGCCCAGCTACCACTATCAACCACTTGGAGAGGTATTGGTGCAGGAGATCCTGGATAGAGTGGGAGAGCAATGTCAAACAAAACTCAAAATAATAATAATAAAAAAAAAAGACCAGGTTTACTGGTCTGATAGAGCCTGTTGAGACCCCTGAGACTATGGTCCCTAACCATCCTTCAAGTCTAGAGTTGAACTCACTCCTGTGGCTTCCAGCCAAACAACAGACAGGTGTATGAGCTGAACATTTATATTAGGTACACACACTCCTTGGAGCAATCAATCATGGGGGAACAGAAGGGCAGTGTTTGCACAGAAATGCAGCCTGGGGCGGGGGTTGCATGGGAGGGAAGGACAAAGGGAAATAGTAACTACGGGGAGGAAGTGGGAAAAGAACTGTTAATTTGTGGGAAATTGCAGTCAATGTCCTGAGACAAAATGTGTATGAAATGCTGTATGGAAAATGCATTTGCTCTGTGAACTTTCACCCAAATCACAATAAAAAATTTTAAAGAAAAAT
>NW_006921603.1:7661235-7668404 GCF_000298275.1 Orycteropus afer afer | reverse complement strand
CCATATCCTAATAATAAAAAAAAAAAAATCTGTCCTGGAAGTGCAGCCCGAATGCACTTTGGAAGCGAGAATGGCCAGACTTCATGTCACCTACTTCAGTCATGTTGCCAGAAGGGACCATTTCCTGGAGAAGGGTATCCACTTGGTAAAGTGGAGGGTCAGCGAAAAAGGGGAAGGCCCTCAACAAGATGGGATGACACAGGGGCTACAATAGACTCAGGTATGGCAAGGATTGTGAGGCTGGCACAGGAGCGGGCAATGTTTTGTTCTGTTGTGCGTAGGGTCGCTATGAGTCAGAGCCAACTCAACTGCACCTAACAACATCAGACAGTGGTTCACTGCTATTCATAACATTTTCAGTGGCCATTTTTTTCAGAAGTGCATGGCTCCATCCTTCTTTACTGTCTGTCTTAGTCTGGAAGCTCCAATGAAACCTGTCCATCATGGTGACCCTGCTGGTATTTGAAATACCTGTGGCATAACCTCCAGCATCACAGTAACATGCAAGCCACCACTGTATGATAAAGTAAGAGATGAGTGGTGGGTTAGTACTGTAAAGGCCCATTTACATAATATAGCTAGGAAAACCTGCAGAGAAAATACATTTGAACATAACTAAAGCTTTACTGAAAAAATCACACACGAAAAAAGCACGTAGCACAAAAATGCAAAAAAAGAAAGAGATTTGCATTCTAGCCCTAGTTCTACAAGAAATTAAAACTTTTCATTTAGGGAAGCAATGACTTTGCACTAAAGCAACTATAATATATTGTTACATATCCCTTTGGTTATTAGTGGTTCCCCAAAAGTTTCACAAAAGGGGGAGGAGAACAGGGGGATATGGTGCGTTAAGTTTCCTTGAGGGTCATAATCAGATGACATATTTAGTCTATGAAAGGAAGATTATAGGTTAATAGAGCCTGTTTCTAACTTCACTAATAACCTCTTTTGTTTTATGATTTTAGATGAAGAGTGAAAATAAGACATTTCACTTCTCTTCTTATCTCTTAAATGCCATGACTTTATTACCATCTTTACACGAAATCAAAAGACAGGCAAAAGAAATCAATGGACAGCATCTTGAACACTGTGACATAAATTACCCCTGAATAAATAATTTACTAGCTTATACAGCCAAGGGAGATAAAGCAAAAGCCCAGTGTCAGTGAAATAAACTGTGTGATTATTTAAATAATTCATATTTTAATTTAAATTGCTTTGGGAACATTGGGGTGTTCCAAAATCATTTTGACAAACACATACTTTTATCAGCTTAAAAAAAAAAGAGTTGTCAAACATAACTTTGCAAGGTTTTTGAAGGTCCCCAAACTGTAGAAACGCCAGTCACATGCTTTCACTCTATGCCCCATTCTATAATTAGCTCACAGTGTCAAGGGGAGGAAGTGCACACTGAACAGCAGGTACACAGTCGGTTTTGCTGCATGAAGCATAATGAGGATTTCAGATCTAACACACTAATACTTGTTTTATTACCGTAGTCAATTGTCTGTGCATCTCAGGATTCATGTTGTGTGCACTGGCTAAGTCATGTTTCTTTCATTAGCTGAAGCAATTAATGTACATGTACCCTTTTAAGTACCATCTCTTTATGCTTTCTCCTTATGTAATTCAGTTTTCAATGATTAAAATAATTTTTCAATGGAGACGTCAGAGCTTACTGAAAAGATATACAGCACTAATGTAAGAAGCATTTGTAAACATTTTTAGGAGGATATTGTTTGTTGTTACACAACACTGTAACAGATGGCTATAAAAAGCAGCTCAAACTCAAGAACTATCAGAGACAGACCTCAGGGGATTGGGGTAAGTGGGTAGAAGAAAGAAATTTTACTTTTTGGAAAGAGAATTTAACACCACGTCAGAAACAGCTTTTGGCCTGCCTTTTGGTATGCATGGATAAGGACTCGCTGTTCTTATCCAGTGTTTACAGTTAATGATTTAGTCTTGTCAAATATTTTAACTATTGAGCACTTACCTTTACACACAGCTGCTCACCAATCACAGCAACTGAGAGATATTTAGATACACAGATTTGCTCAAGAGTCTCGTTGTTTGTTAGTCTCGGAACTGAAATTTAACCCACACCCAGCTCCCTTTTACTACCTAGTAGTTAAGAAGTACCTGGCCGTTACAAACAGTAACAGATATGGCTGCTAACCAAAAGGCTGGAAGTCCAAGTTCACCCAAAGATGCCTTGAAAGAAAGGCCTGACAATCTACTTCTGAAAAATCAGTCACTGAAAACCCTGTGGAGTACAGTTCTACTCTGACACACATGGGTCACCATGAGTTGGAGTCAATTTGATGACAGTGGGTGAGAGTAGTTAAGCTTGTGGACTGGGCAGCCAGGTCACATACGTTTGTATCTGTGCTTCCTTACTTATTAGCTGTAGGATTTTGAACAAGTTACTTAACCTTTCTGAACCTTGATTCCTCATCTGTGAAAAAGGAGATAGTAAGAGAAACCTATCTCATAGCATTGATGTGAAGACTGAATTAATTGATAATGTGTAAGTACTCAGAAGCTTGTCTAGCATACGGTAAGCCTCAGTAAGGTGTGTTGTTAATATTATCATTATACTATAGGTCTACCCTGTGTTATCTGCTATCCTATTATCAGGACTAATAATTTCTTTGTACTAAGCAAGATGTCATGCCATCATGATGCCTATTAGTAAATGAACATGTGTATAAATATCCCTGACGATGATTATTTTACACTTGTTATATGTCATAATCAGATTCCAGGTTTAATCAACTTTCTAAATATCTTTGCTAATTTAACAAGTGATTATCCTCTTCAATGAACATAGACAATAATCCCAATAGATATATTTTCTAATTATGTTTCATTTCTATGGATATGATGTGAGATAATTTAGTCTTTAGCAGCAAGATGCATGTGATTAGACAACGTACCACAGGCACTGAGAATACTGAGCAATGGTTTCCTTTTTTAGATCCTGGATCAGTGTAAAACAAAAGAAAGGGCCACCCCTAATCTGTGATGACTGCAAATGTCCTTTATTCAGACTGGCTGGCTCCTGAAGGAAAACTCCTACTTTCTTCCATCTGTCTAGCTAATGCTTCCCTGAGTCTATATTTGATATAAACATGCTTTTCCTTAGACAGTTAACCTAAATGCCACCTCTTCTGGGAAGCCTTCCAGACTTACTCTTCCTTTCTAGACAAAATGATCTTGTATGAATTTAAATCAGTGTATTGTTGTTGTTGTTGTTTGCTGTCGAGTCGGCCCTGACTCATAGCGACCCCTCCTTGGGTTTCTGAGGCAGTATCACTACAGAAGTAGGATTGCCCAACCTTCCTTCCGAGGAGTGGCTATATGGAAGACACCAAAAATACAGATCCTACACATAGGGTCACTATGAATCAAAATCTACTCAATGGTGCACAACAACATTGGCACCAAATCAGGAGCATTCATTTCATATACACGTGAGTCTTTCATGCACACATATATAATGCACAACCAAAAATGGGCACCAGGTGTTTTGCCTATGGTTGTTTTGTCTATTCCAGTGTACTTACTCAGAATGGCTTTGTTGTAGTTAAGGATTTTCTGTTTACTTGGAGGATCCAGCAGGAAAACATCAACTTATGGCTGAAGACCACTCTATTCTGACAAGACAATCCTTTTTTAGTAGAAAGATTTAGGGAGAATCACAAGTGCTGTGAAAGAGGCGAGGGCCATAGCACCATCACATGATTCTTCTATATGTCTTAAGCTTATGGAATATGATTATGAGAACTATTAGATTTGGCTTTTGTCCCAGGTTTAACAGCTTGTGTATTTCTCTACAGTTAGTCTAAATTCTAATCCAGGAGATATAAAAATTCTCCAGAGAGTCACTGAAAGAGATAGCACACATTATCTGAAATAAATAATCTGTATTACTATGAACTACACCAAACCCAAACCCACTGCTGTAGAGTCATATCCAACTCATAGCGACCCCTCCTTGGGTTTCCGAGGCAGTATCACTACGGAAGTAGATTGCCCAACCTTCCTTCCAAGGAGTGGTTGATGGGTTTGAACCGCCAGCCTTCTGGTTAGCAATCAAATGCTTTAGGCACTATGCTACCAGAGTTCCTACTATGAACTATGAACTATAGGATTTGAAAAGGAGATCTGGTGGCATAGTGCCTAAGACATTTGACTGCTAACGAGCCACTCCTGGGAAGGCAGGTTGGGCAATCTACTTCCATAGTGACACTGCCACGGAAACCCAAGGAGGGGTCGCTATGAGTCAAATCCGACTTGACAGTAGTGAGTTTGGTTTTTGGTTTATAGTATTTTAAAAGTAGAAAGAACAGAAAATTTTAGGCTTGAAAAGCAATGTTTTAGCAGAAGGCCATGCTTTTAGGAATATGAGGTTTGTTGTTTTTTTTGTTTTATTTTGTTTTTTAGAAGAAAACATTCAATTAATAAAAAATAGAATGTTTTGGGCTGGGGGCCTTGTGATTCCACTCTCCACTGTGATCCCATGTCCCTTTCATAATTCCACAAACTCTGAAAGTGTTATGTAAACTCTGTCAAAAGTATTACTTCAGTGGAAATTCAAAGCTTTTTTCTAGTAGAAAGCACGTTACTCAGTGAAATTCCCCAATGCTGTTGACATCATGAAGCTTTTCAGAAGGTCTTGAGCAGGGATAGAAAGAGGTTTGTCTGAATTTAACAGTCTAATTTGCCTACTTGTTTGTGGCAAAGCTTTTTAAGATAAAAGATAGTACTGCTATGGCTGTAAATTTTTAAATGACAGTTAAAAAATGAGCCATTTACTTTTTCTCAAATTCACACTTGGCCTATGGTGAGTGAGAGTCTTTTCATATCACTTTCTTTAACCAGGGTCATTTTATCAAAAGGCAGAAAAAAGTAGTATTATTTAATATACAACAGCAGCTGCAGAAAATGCCCTCACTGCCTCTCTAAAGCTCAAGACAAATTGGAAAATATATGTCCCTCTGGTGGCAAAGTCACTTAACACATTTCTCACCCTAAGGTTGAATGTCTTGGATGACCATGTGTCAACTAGTTTACAAGCCAGTTTACTGGTACCAAGCAGCAGTACATTTAGGACTAAGTCACTACACCTGGGCATGGCTAGATTCTTGTAAGGATAAGTGAAATTCTTTATAAGCATCACTCCTCATCTAAATTATTTTCACAGTGATAAAATGCTAAAGGAAAAACAGGAAGGGAGAGACAGAGGCAAGAAATAAATATATCTATAGAAAAATATCATAACTCCCACTCCCTTGATTGCAAGGGTCAGGGCCAAAAAGTTTTTGTTTAGAAGAAACTCAAATCCCTAAAGATGTAGCTGACCTTTGGATCCTGTGGGAAGCTGCAGCATGGCTGTTGTCATTGACATTTCTCTCAACAAAGGTCTAGGGACTTAGAGACCACAAATTCTATCCATCCAATCCTGGGTTCTTGAGCCTGAGCAAGTCCCTTTCTTTTGCAATACTTTTTTTTTTTTTTTTTCCTTTTACAAAGGAGAGAGTGTGTCCAAAAGAGAAAGAAGAAAAAAAGGATGAAAGGATGGGTAGAAAAGGTACAATAATATGAAAAAGATTAAGTATAATAACTTAATTCATTTATACTCCATATTCTCATTTTGTTATGCCTGGGTGGCTTTAGGAGCTGAAAGTGAATGTGAGACCACTTTCTGCAAGTGCACTACTGCCTCCAGAAGTACTAATATATGGCAAGTGTCAGGAATAATAGAATCATGGGTGGAAGCAAGTTCCTGGTGGACAGAAGCCTGTGTAATACTAAAACCAGACTAGTTCTGGTGACTTGAACCCAGAATCATTTACACAAAAACCTTGTGAGATATTGGCACTCTAACCTGAAAAAACCCACCATCCACTCCTCGGAAGGAAGGTTGGGCAATCTATTCCCGTAGAGATAGAGCCTCGGAAATCCAAGGAGGCATTGCTATGAGTCCAATCCGACTCAACAGCAATAAGTTTGGCTTTTTTCTTTTTAACTTGAAAACACAGCCAAAACCAGTTTCAGATTTTGAGACCAATCTGAACGTAGCCCCAAATCAGAGACACTCATGGACTTTTTCTCCTGGAATGGAGCCAGATGCAGGAGGCCCAATGAGATGCTTTCTATTCAAGGTAAAAATTCTGGGTGTTTATAGAGAATTCAACGTGAAACTCTACAGAGAGTTTAGAATGGGTGGGAAATAATTCTTCATGAAACCAAACCAAAGAGAAGATAACCAGAAATTCCGTGACTTCTTTTTTATGAGACAAAGCCAAAACTGTTTGGACAATGAATTATTATTTACTTAATTGATGACTCACAGTAACCAAAATAGTCTTCCCCTTCCCACTAGCCCCCTACCCCAATTCAGATGTTTTGGTTTAATCCTTGTAAATTGGTAAGTAGATCTCACCTGTGTTAACTGATAACAGTGTTGTTGTTGTTGTTGTTGTTAGGTGCCGTCGAGTCATTTCTGACTCATAGCGACCCCATGCATAGCAGAACGAAACACTGCCAATCCCGTGCCAACTCCATGATCCCTGCTATAATTGAGCCCATCATCGCAGCCAATGTGTCAATCCATCTCGTTGAAGGCCTTCTCCTCTTTCGTTGACCCTCCACCTTACCAAGCATGACATCCTTCTCCAGGGAATGGTCCCTTCTGACAACATAACCAAAGTAGGTGAGATGAAGTCTGGTCATTCTCGCTTCCAAGGAACATTTCAAGTGCACTTCCTCCAGGACAGATCTGTTAGCTCTTTTAGCAGTTCATGGTACTCACAGCATTCTCCGCCAGCACCACAACTCAAAAGCATCAACTCTTCTTCAATTTTCCTTATTCATTGTCCAGCTTTCACATGCATACAAGGTGATTGGAAATACCATGGCTTGTGTCATGCGCACCTTAGTCCTCAAGGAGACATCCTTGCTCCTCAGCACTTGAAACAGTCCCTTCACAGGTGACCTTCTCAGTGCTACACATCACCTAATGTTCTAACTGCTGCTTCCACTGGCATCAATTGTAGAACCAAGCAACATGAATTCTTTGACAACCTCAGTCTTCTCTCCATTTATTGTAATGCTGCTCATTGGTCCAGTTGTGAGGATTTTTGTTTTCTTTATATTGAGAC
>NW_006921603.1:7657333-7659815 GCF_000298275.1 Orycteropus afer afer | reverse complement strand
AAAAAAAAAAAAAATGCTTTTGGCAATTAATTACTTTAGGATAACAAGATACTTCTAGTAGTAATGAGAAAATACTTAAGTCACTGGTAATTTGAGCTAATGCTCATTTATCCTGGCCATAAATTTAAAAATATGAATGTGGTAGGCAGAATTCTAAGTGGCTCCAAGATTCCTGCTTTCTGATGTATGTGTCCTGTATAATCCTCTCCTCTTGAATTAGGATAGAATTTTGAATGTGATGAGTTATTACTTCCAGGAGTGAGTTACTAATAATTTGATTTCAAGTTAATCAAAAGGAAGATCATCCTGGATGAGCCTGACCTAATCAGAAGAGTTTTTAAAAGAAGATGAACCATCAGAAAGATGCCATGTTATGAGAGGAGGATCTGCGGGTGACCTCTAGAAGCTGAAAACTGTCCCTGGCCAAGAGCTAGCAAGAAACAGGAACCTCAGTCATATAACCACAAAAGAATGAATTCTAAAAAAAAAAAAAAGAAGAATGAATTCTACCAACAAATAGTGGAAGAGGGTCCTGAATCTCAGATGTAATCACAGACCTAACTGCCACCTTGATTTCAGCCCGGTGAGACCCTAAGCAAAGGACCTGGCTAAGCCAAACCTGGACTCCTGAGTCAGGAAACTGGCAGATAACAAATGTGTTATTGCAACCTTCTAATGCATCAGTAGAAAACTAATACAGTTGAGAACACATGTAAAAGTCAGTCAACAGAATCTGTTGCCTGATCTCACGATAAATGGTTTTACTTTATATCGCTGGGAGCAAAAGCAAAAGTTAGACACAGTATCCAATTCTGTAGTCTTTTCCCTCAATTCTAACATTGACAAAAGTGCTTAGAAAAATGCTTTTATTTCTTTACTCTCACATGCTTTCAAGAACTACATAATCAACTATTAAAGAAGAAATCATGCAATGATTTCTTCATAATAATTCACTCAAAGTCAATATTCTATTGAAAAGAAGATATTCAGTTAATCTGTCTGATTAACTGAAGAAGTTTCTCTTTTACATCTTATATCTCCTCAAATATAATCATATTTGGTCAATTAAAAATATGTTTAAACCAAAAACCCATTTCTATCAAGTTGCTTCTGACTCATAGCAAATCTATAGGCCAGAGAACTGCCCCACAGGGTTTCCAAGGCTATAAATATTTACTGAAGCAGATTGTCATATTTTTCTCCCATGCAGCAGTTGGTGAGTTTTAACAACCAACCTTTGGCTAGTAGCAAAGTGCTTTAACCACTGCACCAACAGAGCTCCTAAAAATGTGTATATAAGGAGATGAATACATAGTATCTAATAATACATATGGATTATTTTGACCTCTTATAATTGACTTATTTGTTTTCCCTTTCCACTTTTATTTCAGTGGTAGTGGTAATAAGGCAAGTAGTTCTTCAGGGGTCGAATTCTCTCCTTTCATGCAGGAGACCAGATTCAATTCCTAGCCAGTATACCTCACAGCCACCACCCACTTGACAGTGGACTTGAGTGTTGCTATGATCCTGAACAGGTTTTAGCAGAGCTTCCATATTAAAATAGACTAGGAGGAAAGGCCTGGCAATCTACTTCCAGAAATGAACCAAAGAAAACCCTATGGATCACAACAGTCTGATCCTCACCTGATCATGGGGATGACACCGGACTGGACAGTGTTTCACTCCTTGTGCCACCATGAGTCTGGGCCAACTTGACAATATCTAACAACAACTAGTAGTAATAATAACAACCCCTGCCACTGCCTTTGTGGGAAGTTGTGCTCAGTTGTCTTCTCTTGATTGATACTCCTCTGAAGAATACTTGAGCTAAATGGGGATGGAGCATGCTCTCAGGAGAGTATACTGGCCTGGGTGTTAGGACTTTGGCTCTGTGAACTGTTCTGATACTAATTAACTCACGATTTAAAAAAAAAAAAAAAATTATTGTGGTAAATATGTATAACACAAAATTTGCCATTTTGACCATTTTTAAGTGTAGAGTTCAGAGACATTAATTACATTCACCATGTTGTGCAACTATCACCATTATTCCAACAGTTCTTCATCACCTCAAATAGAAACTCAGCACCCTTTAAGAAATAACTCCCCATCTCACCCAGGCCCTGGTAACCACTAATGAATGTTTGTCTCTTTGCATTTGCCCATTCTAGATACTCGATACAAGTGGAATCATATACTATTATATTAGTTACTTTGTGTGTGACATTTCACTCAGCATAATGTCTTCAAGGTCCATCCATGTTGTAGCATGTGTCAGAAATTCATTTCTCATTTCTCTATTGTTGTTATTTTGTTGTTGTTTGCCATCGAGTCGGACCCAACTCATAGAGACCCCTCCTTGGGTTTCTGAGGCAGTATCACTACGAAGTAGATTGCCCCATCTTCCTTCCGAGGAGTGGCTGGTGGGTTTGAACCGCCAGCCTTCTGGTTAGCAGTCAAGTGCCTTAGGCACTATGCTACC
>NW_006921603.1:7650374-7657043 GCF_000298275.1 Orycteropus afer afer | reverse complement strand
TCACCATAGTTTATAGTGTATAAAACAAAGCCAAACCAAACTCACTGCCATCGAGTCTGATTTGACTCATCGTTACCTCTACTTGGGTTGCCAAGGCTGTATCACTAGGAAGCAGATTGCCCAATATTCCTTCTGAGGAGTGGCTAATAGGTTTGAACCTCCAGCCTTCTGCTTAGCAGTCAAATGCCTTAGGCACTATACCACCAGAGCTCCCATAGTGTATAAAGCCTTAGGGAATCAAGAATGAAAACTTTGGTGAAGGCAGAGATACGGAGCAAAGCAGGCAAGACAAGGCTCTGGGGTCTCTACATCAACTTCCACAGAAATTAATTGTTGTCTTAACTACTTTATTTATATGTACTGGGGGGGGGGGGGCTTCATAACCACAAAGGCTGTCATGGTTTTTAAATAAAAGTTTTGAAAAACACTTGGCTATATAGTCTGTAAGGTCTCTCCCAGCAAAGATCACATAAATCTCTCAGAAAAAACATAAACCTAGAGATTGAGTACATAGCCATCTTTTCTTCATATCATCATGTTTGTTTTTGATCCTAATGAAACCAAAAAACTCAAACCCACTGCCATCAAGTTGATTGCAACTCATAGCGACCCCATTGGATTTACAAGGCTATACATCTGTATGGAAATAGATTGCCTCATCCTTCTCCTGCTGAGTAGCTGGTAGGTTTAAACCTCGGTCCTTCTAGTTAGCAACCAAATGCCTTACCCATGATGCCACCAGAACTCTTTTTGATCCAAATGAAGTAGGGACAATCCCCCCCCCCTCAAGGAAGGTTGGGCAATCCTACTTCCGTAGTGATACTGCCTCGGAAACCCAAGGAGGGGTCGCTATGAGTCGGGGCTGACTTGACGGCACATAACAACAACAACAACAACAAGGAAGATTACATGTCCCGTACTCTGCTAGCATTCAACTTTCTTTATTATGTATATGCTGTCCTTCATTTTACATTATGATAGTACATTTCACAGACAGCCCATACTCAAAGCAACTAAGATTTCCCAGTTCAGTGCTGATTTCATTTAACTTTCTCTGTATCAATAAAACCAATTCATTTAGGGTGATGAAATTTTATTAGTGTAAGTCTGCTTATATAAATAAATTTGAAAATCAACAAAAAGTCTGCTCTGTCCTTCTGCCTTATTTTTGGCTCTAGTCCCTGAATGGATGTTTGATGACAGGATAAGACCAGCTCCTCAAAGAGTACTCAAGGATCATTAGGTGGCATGGGAAGAGCAAAATGATCAAAACAAATGTAGAGAAAGAGAGTTCCTAGAAATTGGTGATGTCAACCATGGGGAACGGAAATGCAAACATATGTTTTTTCTGAGCACCTCACTTCCACGTCCATCCCAATGTAACATTAGAAAACACAAGGCAAACACTTCCTATCGTTTCTGCCGAATAGAAGCCTGGCCTGATGTTGGCATAATCCATTGACCAATTTTAATATTAACTAATTATTTTAATAATAATGACTACTTTTGCCAATACTTGAATTATTTCATGCCAGAAACTATGCTGGGCACTTTATAAATATCACTTCATTTAGCCAACAGTCACCTGTGGAATAGGTATTATTTTCCCCAGTTTACAAATGAGAAAACTAAAGCTCAAGGGGAGTTATCTAACTTGCTCAAGTCACATAGCTAATAAGTGACACATCTACATCGGTTGGACCCCTAACACTTAAAACACAAATTGTGCTGTTCCCCAACCAATGAGTCTGAACTGCTTTAAGGCAAAAGCCAAGACAATTATTTTGGGATGTCTTTCAACTCTTAGTACAGGGCCTTACGCAAGAAGTGACATTTAAAAAAAAAAAAAAAAATGTTGCTATTGAAAAGCCAAGACAATTATTTTGGGATGTCTTTCAACTCTTAGTACAGGGCCTTACGCAAGAAGTGACATTTAAAAAAAAAAAAAAAATGTTTGCTATTGAAATAACTATCTTATTACTACTGCTAATAAAATTGAAATTAAATCCACTGGAAGATATGTAAATGTTAATACACTGTTCAGTGGAGCTGATCTTTTGCTTGTTGACTTGATGGTAACTAAAGCAAACACACACACACACACACACAAAAGATTAAGTTTAATATATATAACCTACTCTTTAAATGCATTTGTTAACATAAGACCATCCCATCTCTGTAGAGAAATTTTTAATTCTCTAAAATGCAACACTATTTAAAGAAGAAAAAAACATGGGTCTAAAATAATGATTGATGCAGGGTGACTTAGTTTGGGATTTATGCTAAAATAACATTTAGCTCATTAGCAATAGCAGCCTGATCTATTCTCCGTACTTAGTAAGTGTTACATATGGTATTGGCTCTATCTTCCAAACCCCAAATCAGGGTATATGACATAGGATTGCCAGGGAATATCCAGAACATATGGTTGCTATCATATTAGGAAACAGCCACTGGAGATACTTTAGATTTGCTATTCCTATGGTACATCTGTGTTTCAGAGAATAATCTCTTATTTCCCCAAAGATATAGCCCAAATCTACCAGAAGCTTTTGAGAGCTGAAGTTAATTATGTATCCAGGTAGGTGGGCCAGTAAGAAAGCTCAGAAAACAGCTTGATAATACAAGAAGTCAACCCTTCAACCATTTTCAGTTTAGAGAAGCCACATCAAACCTCAACGAGAAACCACATGCAGTGGTAAATTCTGGCATTTAATTTTATGATTATTTACAGCCATTCTGGTGTATAGCATATGGCATGGAGTTACCTTTTTAAAGGTATCAGAAAGATAAGCTAGGAGGGACTAAACAGAAATCTACATATACAAATGGCCTTGAGTTTTATTCCTCCTGATAAAGAGATGAGACTTATTTAACCAAGCAAATGAGATAAAATAGTATAAACTGTGGGTAATAACTCAACTTTTGGAACTGCATGGCATCATTTTCTTTTTGTTGTTATTTGCAATTGAGTCGGACCTGACTCATAGCGACCCCTCCTTGGGTTTCCGAGACAGTATCACTATGGAAGTAGATTGCCCACCTTCCTTCTGAGGAGTGGCTGGTGGGTTTGAACTGCCAGCCTTCTGGTTAGCAGTCAAGTTAAGCCACCAGAGATAATTAGGCGTAACTAGTAACAACTATTAGGAAAGTAATAGAAATTGCAAAATAATTTATTCCTGTATGATGTCCTATATCCTGCCCCCAAAAATCATTCTTTTAAATTCTATAGATATGTATAATTCTAATAAAGATCTATAAAATACATGGTAAAGCCTTTCACTTATTTGGTTTTTACATTATTTTCAAAGTCTTATAGGAGACTTTGGCAATAAAGGCAACATTGTTGTTGCTGTTATGTGCCCTCAAGTCGGACCTGATTCATAGCAACCCCTCCTTGGGTTTCCGAGGGAGTATCACTACGGAAGTAGATTGCCCCATCTTCCTTCCAAGGAGTGGTTGATGGGTTTGAACTGCCAGCCTTCTGGTTAGCAGTCAAGTGCCATAGGCACTACTCTACCAGAGCTCCCAAAGGCAACATTAAGCTTGATTTATTTCCTCATCCAAGATTGATGTCTCTGCCCATCTATATCTTGGTGACTAAAGTTAACAGATTCAAATAAATTTGCTACCAAATCAAGTATTATAATAGTTTTAATCAAATGAATAGGTGAGCTAACAGATGGCACATGATACAGTAAAATAAAGAAAAGCAGAGGAGAGTCAGGTACAAAATGGTAGGCCAAGAAAACACAGTCATCTCACTTTACATCTAAAAACCCATCCAAGAGAGGGCTTGAATCTGAAAAGGTATAGGGTAGAGTTAATGGAGTCAATTTCTGCTACATGAAGGGAAAGCCTATCTAATAATAAAGCCAATGGAGATAAGAAAAGCTGAGAGACTAACAGAAGAATATAGCTGTAAGAGAGAATGGGAGAAGGGGCCAGTTTTTTACATTTCCGGAATTGGAAAGCCAATAGAAGCACACTAATAAATAAAACAGTGAAATAATCCACAGTCCAGAATATACCAAAGGGACGGCAGTGCAACTGGTAGTCAGGGAGCCCAACAGAACTAGAGGAAGACTGGGATAGAAGCAAGACTGGAGGCAAAAATGAGAAACAGTGCTAAAAATAGAGGGGTTGCTCAAAGGACAGTACACTTGGAGAACAACAGCTCCAGTTAGCCCCTAGCGCCACCTCCATCCCCAAGTCTGCTGATCTTGAAGTTGAAAGTAGTCAGTTATTTGCTCCCAGGCAAAAAATATATGTAAATAAAAATTAAGGGATGGCTCTTATAAGAAAAAAAAAAAAAAAACTGAGTGGGGCCAGGCAGGGCTTCCTGTATGTTGATATTAGACAGCTCATAAAAACACTCACCTCTATTACAGTTACTAGTTCTGTATTCAGGAGCTCTAGTAGCGTAGTGCCTAAGGCATTTGACTGCTAACCAGAAGGCTGGCAGTTCAAACCGACCAGCCACTCCTCAGAAGGAAGGTTGGGCAATCAACGTCCGTAGTGATACTGCCTCAGAAACCCAAGGAGGGATTGCTATGAGTCCGGTCCAACTTGACGACACACAACAGTTCCGTAATTAAGGCAGAGAAAAAAATAATATTGAATTCTTTTTTTAAAAAAATATATTTTTATCCATTATCATTTGAAAACATTGTCCCAACTTTGGAAACATTTAGAGCTTACCATGACTATCCCCAAATGTCTTATGTGGCAGAGAAGTAGGCATTAGCTGGGCACTGACCAGGTAACTATTTTTCTGAGTTGCTCTGTTTGTTTGAAACACTCAGTTGGGAGCACCTTTCCTTTTAGCCATTACAGGGAACTGAAAATAGGTCTTGAAAGAAAACCCATTACAGTTGAAGTCCACAGCAGGTGCAGCTGGGTATACATACAAGTGCAATGTTTTCTTTTGAAGTTCCCCAGGTAGATTGAAACAGTTAATTGCAGGCAGATGAGCATCAAAGGAAAATGTCTCCCATGTGCTCTCTGCTTAGAGCAAGTAACAAGTGCTTCTGGGCTCCAAGTAGATTTTCAAGGTGGGCTATTTTTAGTGTATCTGCACTAAGGTCTTTAAAGAAAAGCACCTCATTTCTACTCTCCTGCCCTTCCTACCTCTACTCCCATCACATCTTTTGCTAACACAACACAACTAGCAATAAGCTTTAATGCAAAATTAAGTACTGGAAGAAGAGTTATCAACTACTGATGGCTGTAGGAAATTAACTCTCAAACCTATAACCATCTACCTTCTAAGAACACTGTAGGTTCAATTGCTTCAGAATTTTCTAAACTTTTGTTTTCATCCTGGATCTACATTGCAATCTTAATGCCTGTGCCTCACTTCAGATGAATTACACCAGAATCCCTAAGGGTGGGGTCAGGTATCTAGTCTTAAATGCTCTTCAGATCATTCTAATATGCATCCAGGGCTGAGAACCAGTCAAACTGCCTCTAGTTATAAAGTGATTGCAGATGATTTCAATGAGTAACTAACTGCATTGACGTAGGGTACAGGCACTTCAAGAGCACATAACACTTCAAGTAATGCTTCTAAGAAGTCTTTAGCTACTTAAGAAAACATAAAAGAGACTATTCTCAGTCACTGACGATGAAGATTTAAAAGCAAGTAATTGCAGTCACAAAAGGCCAAAGAAGACGGAATAGATGCTGACTTACCATGGAACACTAACTTTTCTCTGGAAATTAACACCACACCCCACTATCAACTAGGACACTTCAAATCGACTTAACTCTACTCCCTAGACTATGATGGAGTGACCAAGTTACATGATCTAGCCATCAGGGCATTTCCTTTCTCTGGACATGGTAATTCATTTAAATACAGACAAAAAGCCAAAATGGAGCAAATAAGACAAATAGAATTTTGTTGCAATTCTGAAACCAAAGAAGTTGCTCTTTTTCATTGGACTTGAATCTGAAAAGATATAGGTTAGAGTTAATGGAGCCAATTTCTGCTGCATGACGGGAAAGCCTATCTGAGAATGAAGCCAATGAAGAGAAGAAAAGCTGAGAGACTAACAAAGACAAATCAGATCCTTATTATATCCCTTTGAATCCTGTATCCAGATGAACCTGAACCTAAATCAATAACTGACTTTTTAAATTATGAAAGTCAAAATAGTCTCACTTTTTCAGAATAGGCTTTATAGTTCAGTATTTTGTAATCAAACACTCCTAAGCAAAACACACTTTCTTCCCTTCTCCTCATGTACTGCTCCCATTCCCAGAATAAATATAATACATTACTTGCATAGACTCCAGTACTTGATACACAAACACAAAATAATGTCAGATTATTCACTCTCCATTCTGAAGAGTGTCTCAATCCTGTCTAGTCCCATCAGATAAACAGACCTATAAGAATTGTCTCCATATTATTGCACAAAGAAATGGGCTGATTGGAAGGAAAACAAGCTATGACTGCCTTAATTACTGGTTCCTAGAAAAATCTGCCTTTATGTAAGAATTGACTAAGATATTTATTAAAATTAAAGATTTCAGAGTTCCAGTTGTTGCTGTTGTTGTTATTTGCCATCGAGTCAGCCCCAACTCATAGCGACCCCTCCTTGGGTTTCCGAGGCAGTATCACTACGGAAGTAGGAATGCCCAACCTTCCTTCCGAGGAGTGGC
>NW_006921603.1:7642319-7645064 GCF_000298275.1 Orycteropus afer afer | reverse complement strand
GTGGCTTTGGTGGTTGGGGCATAAATTTGAATAACAGTCATATTAACGGGTCTTCCTTGTAGGCGTATGGATATTATCCTATCACTGACAGCATTATAAATACTAAAACAACAGCAACTAAAGAATTGATAATATGATTCTTAAAAAAATGAGCTTAGCACAGAAAATTTTATGGAACAATTATTAAATGCACCACTCAAGAGACAGACAGTTGTAGACTGAATAAGAAAGCATAACCCATCAATATGCTACCTATCAGAGGCACACCTTAGAGACAAAGACAAAAATAGACTAAAAATCAAAGATTGGAAAAATTTGTATCAAGCAAATGGCAATCAAAAAACAGCAGGAGTGGTAATATTAATTTCTGATATAATTGACTTTAAGACAAAAATCACCATAATAGACAAGGAAGGACATTATATAATGATTAAAGAATCAATTGAACAAGAGAACAACCCCATAATAAATATCTATGCACCCAATGAAAAGTACCAAAGTACATAAATCAGACTTTAACAGAATTGAAAAGACAAGTAAATGACTCCACAGTCATAGTAGGAGATTTTAATACACCACTTTCAATAAAAGATAGAACAACTGGAAAGAAACTTAACAAAGATGCAGAAGAACTAAACAATACAATCTACCGACTTGACCTTATATATACATCTACAGAGCACTTCACCCAACAACAGCACAATATACATTCTTTTCCAGGGCACATGAAACATTGTCCATGATAGACCATACGTTAGGCCATAAAGTAAGCCTTAATAAATTTAAAAACATTGGAATAGTGCAAAGCATCTGCTCAGATCATAATGCTATAAAATTAAAAATCAGCAATAGGAAGATCAACAGAAAAAGAGCAAACACATGGAAACTGAATAACATGCTCCTTAAAAACAACTAGGTAATAGAAGAAATAAAAAATGGAATTAAAACATTCCTTGACTCAAATGAGAATGGAAACACAATATACCAAAATCTTTGGGACACAGCAAAAGCAGTGATCAGAGGCCAATTTATAGCAATAAATGCACACATCATAAAAGAAGAAAGAGCCAAAATAAACACCTTCACCCAACATCTCCAACAATTATAAAAAGAGTAGGAAAAAAAAAAATCCTACAGTCACCAGCAAAAAAGAAATAATAAAGATTCGAACAGAAATAAATGATACAGAAAATAGAAAGACACTAGAAAAAATCAGCAAGACTAGAAGTTGGTTTTTTGAAAAGATTAATAAAATTGACAAAACCACTGGAAAATTTAACAAAGCAATAGAGGGAGAGTATACAAATAACATGAATAAGAAATTAATTGGGTGACATCACAACAGAACCAACTTAAATAAAAAGGATAACACCTGGATACTAGGAAGAACTATATACTTCAACAAATTTTAAAATCTAGAAGAAATGGACAGATTTCTAGAAACATACTACTTACTTAAACTAACATAGCCTGAGGTGGAAAAGGTCAACAGACCCATAACAAAAGAAGAAATTGAGCAGTCATTGAAAAATTACCAACAACAACACTGGAGAATTCTACCAAATGTTCAGAGAAGAACTGACATCAATCCTACTCAAACTATCCCAGAACATAGAAAAGGATGGAATCTTCCCAAATTCATTTTATGAAACAAGCATAGACTTAATACCAAAACCAGCCAAAGACATCACGAAAAAGGAAAAGTACAGACAATACTCTTCATGAATATAAATGTAAAAATCTTCAACACAATCCTAGCCAATAGTCTCCAACAACATATTAAAAAAAAATAATTCATTATGACCAAGTGGGGTTCATAACAGTTATGCAAGGATGTTTCAAAGTTAGAAAAACAATCAACAATCAAAACCTAGAGACTGTCCTCAAAGTTGCTTCTTATATACGGGAAGCAGACCACATCCCTAAAGCAGCTACTCGGCTGCGCCAGTAGATTCCACCATGGAGCTGATTACCAATCTCACCATGGGGAATAACTACATCCAACTGCCCAGCCATTCAACCAGGCCCAGCCAAGCTGACACACAACCTCAACTACCACAATCTATAATATGTATATTACATGTGTGTGTTTGTGTGTGTGTGTGTATAATGTGGCAATTTGATAATCTTTCTTACAACCACAAAAACAGAAAACACGAGAAAAGGATGGATCTGACCACATAAAAAGTATAAATTTCTGTGTGAAAAAAAAAAGCCTATAAATATGTGAAAGGTACTTTGAAACTAAGAAAAAAATATTTTCAGCATGTAAAATAGGACATTATTATTATTAACAGATAAAGAGCATTTACAAATCAATAAGAAAAAATGCAAGCACCATATGATTAAAATAAGCAAAGGATATATAGAAATAGGCAATAAACAAATAAAAATATTTAACAAATATAAAAAGGTTTGACCTCATTAATGCTAAATGTATTAATTAAACAAAAGTGTCACTGTAAGTTTCAGCTATAAAATAGTCGATGTTTAGTATAAATTTAATACTGAATTTTCAACAAAGGGGCTGATAATTAGGTCCCTCAAATTGTTGATAGAGTATAAATACGGGGAATTTATGGAGAGTAATTAGGCAACACATAGGACAATATTTTTAAAAGATGTTTTTTGAAAAAATAGGTGGGAACCAGGTTTGCTGGTCCGATAGAGCTTGGTGGAACCACTGAGACTATGGCCCCTAGCTGCCCTTCAGGTCTGGAATTGAACCCACACCTGTGGTTTCCA
>NW_006921603.1:7640185-7641639 GCF_000298275.1 Orycteropus afer afer | reverse complement strand
AAAAAAAAAAAAACAAGCTCACTACCATCGAGTCAGATCCGACCACTGTGACCCCTCCTTGGGTTTCTGAGATGGTATTTCTACAGAAATAGATTGCTTAATCTTCCTTCCGAGGAGTGGCTGGTGGGTTTGAACCGTCAGCCTTCTGGTTACCAGTCAAATGCTTTAGGCACTACACCACCAGAGCTCCTAGAAACTATATCTTCAACAAGAAGAGAATCATTAAAATAAAAAAAATAAAAAATAATCCTTTAATTATAAAGCCCCAATATGTTAAAAAGAAAAAAATTACAAAACAGTAAGCACAGTATTATCCCATGTTTTGTGGAATATTTTGTACAACATATATTTCATTTTGTAGAACATCTCAAATTACAAATATGTTCTATCAGACTCAACTTTTATGCCTCTCTAAATTTGATTATCCCCACTGGCCTCCTAGGCCTAATGAAGACCCCCAGCAGGACAATGATATGACCAAATTAAATGTGCTTGAAAGTGGAGGGTTTGAGTGCATCAACTTAAAACCCAATACCACTGCCACTGGTTTGATTACAACTCATAGTGACCCTCATAGCATCCCCAAGGCTGTAAATATTTATGGAAGCAGACTGCCTCATTTTTTCCTGCAGAGAGACGGGTGAAGTTCAAACCACCGACTTTTTGGTTAGCAGCCAAATACTGTAACCACGAAACCACCAGAGTTCCTCTGAGGGCATCAAGGAACAGGATAGATATATTGGGCAAAGAAGAGTACTTTGGTAACCTTTGAATCATATTCTATGACCCTTGTACACATATTCGGAAAGTCTCAGACTGAAAGTTAGATGTTCAGAAAGGAAGATGAGTCCAATGTATTCATTTCTTATATTACTGTTTTCCTTTTTATTGGTAATTTGGATGGAAAAAGCACCACACCTGGACTTATACCAAGTAAGAAATCCCCGTGGAATTCAGCATCATTGCCAATCCATGCAAAAAAACTCTGAGAAGAGTTTGAAAGCATCATCTGTGTTGATGTTCTAAGTAGTAGGAATCTAAGAGTACCCCCAGTCACTACTTGATATGCTTTCTTCAGTGTCTCCTGATAGAAAATTCTTTTCAGTCTTCCTTTGCTTAAATACAACATTCTCTAACCCATCCTAAATACAGATGGACTTCAATCTTGCTGGGACTAATAATAAATTGTGAAAGTAAGCCAACAAAGGATAGATTAAAGATTCCTGGACCAGATATCTCAGAATACAAGCAGATTTACTCAATTTCTAGCCAGACATATGACTTTAGTTTACTTTCAGAAAAGCCAGTTAAATTTATATAAGCATCCTGATGCAGATGATCAAAGTCAAACATTATCTTTTATGACAAGTTTCTGTTCCCAGGAAATAGATTCCCTTTTTATAAGCTTAGTAACAGAGATTAAAAATATTAACAATTTAAAAAAAGCATATATA
>NW_006921603.1:7636816-7640085 GCF_000298275.1 Orycteropus afer afer | reverse complement strand
CCCAACCTTCCTTCCGAGGAGTGGCTTGTGGGTTTGAACCGCCAGCCTTCTGGTTAGCAGTCAAGTGCCTTAGGCACTATGCTACCAGAGTTCCAGTAAGATAGTGAAATAGGCAGACAAACTACACAAACCCTCTTCAACAAAGAAAAGAGAAACTAATTGACACAGACACAGAATATAATCCTGGAGCCCTGAACTTTGAAATGAAAGATATAGAAGTGGACTAAACTCCAACTAGCAGAAGAAACTGCATGAAAATACTGAACAAGGAGACAAATGGAGCTGTGGACTGTCAGCAATCCTGATGGCATGAACAGTTTAGATATTCCCAAGAGCCGTTAGGACCTGAGAATTAATCTAAATATCAGCCCTACTTGCCAAGGGCTGCACGGAAGACTACATTGGTGGCTGATGACTGAAAAGGGAAACAGCAAAGAGGGCGACAAACTGAACTGGGGACTTTTGGCTGTCTGGAGAGCATAGCCATTTTGTATGTTTACAAGAGATTCAACCATTTTTAATATTGAAAGTGACAGCATTGTATCAGATTCCAGGGACCTAAGAATAGGCTGCACTTGCCAAGGACATACCAGAGGCTAAGGACTGGAGAGTTGTGATATTCCCCTTGTTACTCTTATACCCCCCACACCCTTTTGGTGGATGGAAGTGCAGCCATCCCTCACTTCCACCCACCTTCTGGGCTGGAAGGAATTCCATCCCAGTCTGAGTGCTCTGAAAGAGCCTGGGTGCCTTGCCCCACCATCCCTAGATTTGTTTTTTTGTTCCTTGTTTCTTTTTATTTGTTTTAAAATTATTGTTTTCTTCTTCTTCTTTATGTTTATTCTTTCTTGATCCCGTCCCATGTTCTAGTTTTCGATTTTTCCCTCTTCCCTTTTCCTGGTTTCCATTTTTTTTCTTTCTCATGGTTCTCCCCATCCTTTGTTTTGCTTTTTGCATTTTTGTCATTTTTTTCCTTCATTATTCTCTTATTCTATCCTCTTTTCTCTACTTCTCCCCTCCCAGATATTGTAGGGTTTATTTTTTCCTCTGTTTTCATTCACATTTCTATTGTCTTTTTAAAAGTATTTCTTTAAATATTTCATCTCATTTATTGCCTTTTCTTCCCCCCTCCCCCTTTTTGGTATCTGTTCCTGTGTGTTTATGCAGTATATTTTCTGTCCTCTTCCTTTTACTTTTTGATGGTTTTTCTATTGTTGTTTTTGTCTAATTAAGTGGGAGACAGGAACTTTAACCAATACAACCCAACCATACCTGCACCTCCTGCAGCCCCACCTACTGAGTGAGGGCCACCACTTGATTCCGCAACAACTGGTCAACCATACATGACAGCCAATACAAGTATGACTCACCCTTAACTGTTCTTCACCAACAGTTAATAGAGATCTGCGCAGCCACTCTCATACTCTATCACACCCACCAGGAGACAGGTGGTGAGTAAATAAGTGCTGCTAACTAGTAAATACAGGAGCACAGTATCCTGCTTACTCAGATACATCGAAACAAAATACAGGAAATGAAAATCTTGGGAAAATCACTCCAACATACAATCACCAATTAAATATAAATACAACATCACAATGTCTTGGAGACAACAGACCATCACAGTCCACATAAAGAAGCAAGATAAAGCAGTAGAAACAAGAGACCAGGATATAGACCCAGAACACATCCCAGAGGAAGCAGCAGCACTGGAACTCCCTGATAAGTAATTCAAAAGAATTATATTGAGGTACCTTCAACAGATGGAGAGACAGATCAAGAAAACACTGACAAAATTAAAGAAAACACAGAAAAAGCACTAGAACAATTTCAGGAGACAATGTAAGAACAAAATGACAGAATAAATGGAAAATTAGAAATGATACAAAACTATAGATAGAAATCCAGAAGATCAATACTAAACTTTCAGAAACAAATAAATATTGAAAGGGCAATGGGGTAGAATTTAATCAATAGAAGACAGAATTAGTGGGATTGAGGACAAATGCCTCAATACTTCTTTGGAAAGGAATCAATCAGGAAAAAGACCAAAACAAAATGAAGAAAACCTACGATTCATATGGGATACCATTAAAAGGAATAACCTACGTATCACTGGAATTCCAGTACAAGAAGAGACCAATAAAATCACAGAGAAAATAGTGGAACATTTGTTTAAAGAGAATTTTCCTGATATTATGAAAGACAAGAATATATCTATTCAAGAAGTCCAACAAACCCCAAACAGGATAGACCCCAAAAGAAAATCACCAAGACACATCATCATCAAACTCACCAAAACCGAAGACAAACACAGAATCCTGAAAGCAGGATGGTAGTAACGAAAAATTACCTACAAAGGGCAACCAATAATATGAAGCTCTGATTTCTCAGCAGAAACCATGCAGGTGAGAAGGCAATGGGATGATATATATAAAACTCTAAAACAGAAAAATTTCCAACCAAGAATTGTTGTTGTTGTTGTTGTTGTTGTTGTTATGTGCTATCAAGTCAGACCTGACTCATAGCAACCCCTCCTTGGGTTTCCAAGGCAGTATCACTACGGAAGTAGATTGCCCAACCTTCCTTCCAAGAATTATACACCAGCAAAATTGTCTCTCAAATACAACAGTGAAACTAGGACATTTCATTTGACATGTCTTTGTCAAGAGACAAAGACAAAAATAGACTAAAAAGCAAAGATTGGAAAAAGATATCAAGCAAATGGCAATCAAAAAAGAGCAGGAGTGGTAATATTAATTTCTGATAAAATTGACTTTAAGACAAAAATCACCATAATAGACAAGGAAGGATACATTACATAATATAAGCAGAAATTAAGGAAATTTGTAAAACAGACCAAACTTACAAGAGATGTTAAAGGGAGTCCTTTGGACAGAGAACCAATAACAGCAAACAACAACCAAACATTAACACACATGATGACAAAACCCAGAAACCAACCCATGAGCAAATGAGGACAACTACAAACCAAAAAGAGGGAAAAAATAGTGTAGTTACAGAACTTCTAAATGGTCAGGAAGTCAAGAGAGTTGCAAGATAGAATGGACTGCTCCAAACTCGGGAAGAAAATTATAAATCACAGGGTAACCTCAAAGAAAAATGATAAACCTCACATCACATTGAAAAATAAATAAATAAAGAAAGAGGACAAGCACAAATATTTGTTGTTGTTGTTGTTAAGTGCCGTCGAGTCGTTTCCGACTCATAGCGACCCCATGCACAGCAGAACAAAACACTGCCCAATC
>NW_006921603.1:7617056-7628276 GCF_000298275.1 Orycteropus afer afer | reverse complement strand
ACACATATATATATGTGTGTGTGCATATGTATATATGTGTGTATGTATATGTATGTATGTATATATTTTTAAATGTATAGCTGAAAAGAATTACATGAGAATACTAAAGTGGGAAATATTTTTCAGACTCTTCAAGTTGATGGGACACCCAAAATGTATGAGCCATAAATATATATAATATTCAAGACTAAATTATTTTTCAATCATAAGAGAAATCATATCATATGTAGGATTCCTTTCTGAAAGTAAATTCTTCCCTATGCACATGACTATCCCAGAAGCTGACATGTTAGTGATCTGATTCTCCTCTAAGAGTAGGCACATAACTCTACTAATCCAGTTAATCCTTTCCCTGGAATTTTAGAATTTGGAAGTGCCTCCCCTTGGTGACCAATGGTTTAGGACAGGAAATCAGGAAGTTGTAAGCAGCCATGAAGAGAAAAATCAGTGTCCAGTAAGAACATGAAACAACATGCAGAGAAATGCATAGCTGAGGAGTTGAAAGAAGCTAATGGCATTTCTCTCTCACTGAAGGCCAGCTACTCCATCACCATTTTGGGATTTATGGTAGTCCTATGAATAAAGCCCCCTTTGGCCGAAGTTAGTTCTAGTCAAGTTTCCATCCCTTGTACCTGAAAGACTTCTGAACAATTCATCATTCTTTTCTTATAAATCTTCCCACCCAGTCCTTTCCTGCTCCTCAAAACTTAAATTTTGTCACTCTTGAGGCAATTAATTCACATTTCATTAAAAAGCAAAGGAGAGGCTACAGGTCAGATACCATGAGGATGAACTCATGCTCAGAATATTTCACTAAATTGCTATTTCTAATATTAGGTCTTTCTCAAAACAAATGGCCTTCAAAAATGTTTTTATACAGCATATAACCTATAACAGTAATCATTTTTAATATGCTCTAAACTGAGTTAATTGCATTTTTTATTAAAGCCACTATCTAATTTTCAGTAGGTAAGTATTTATTTTTCTTCCCAATAACAATTTCTAACATTTCTCTAGTAATTAAAATTTTATAATGCCTTTCACACCTACTATTGTGTTTGAAACAACCATGAAAAAAGCAGAGTAGATATCGTATACATTTTTGTACTACTCATGGCAGTACATAACCTCAAAATCTCAAGGCTTAAAACAATGAGTTTATTTCTCAGGGATGCTGAGTCCAAACCAGACCACACATCTCAGGGACACATTTGTGATGTCACCATCTTCAACACCAACACAGCAAGAAGGAAAAGCATGGAAAGGAAAGGCACACCTCAACCTCCTTGGCTCAGAAGTGACACATCTAAGTTTCACTCACATTCCATTGGCCAGAACTAGTCACACGGCCATGGATAAGACACCAGCGGAATGGGAAATGTAGTCCTTGGCCAAGGAGCAGCTTAGCAGAAATAAATCCACTCTATGGAATAAAGTATGAATTTCTGGTAGTCAGCGAGCCATTTTGGTCATAATTTTATGAGTGAAGGCATCACGGAGCAGAAATCGCGGAAGAGTAGTTACTGCAATCCAGGTCTTCTGAGTTTTAGGTGGGGCTTTCTACTTAAAGCTAATGTTAAAGCCAGTCACAATGATATGCATTTACAGCTGATAATGAATTTTCCATACATCTTTTCTTCTCACCTAATTCATTCAGCTTTTCTTTAAAGACCTTTTTTCTAAGCCAAAAACCTCAATCATTTCTAGGAATTGTTTTTCATGATCTCCTCCCTTTCTTATTCTTGCCTTGCTCCCATCACATTGACCATACTACCTCCATTTTTGTATTTATTAGTCTTTATCTATTCTGCAACGCTTTTTTCTACAGGTCAACATCCCCTAGTTGCACATGAGCACCTTGTAGGTGAGAATTGGGACTGACTTCTTTATAGGTCTTAATAAAAGTTTGCTGACTTTGGGAAAACTTCTTCACATCTAAGTTTTTACATCAACCTTGACCTTTATCCTTTAGATTAAACTTCATTTTGCCTTCATTAATAGGGAACATCAAAAACAGGGAGCCAAAGCACACATTACAGTTATAAAAATGTAAGCTTATGCTCCTCTATAGTTAACACAATTTATTGTTATTCTTGTTCAGTAGCACCAGCAGTTCCACTTTTCTAAATGTTTGTTTAATTCTACCATTCAGCAGTCTCAAGAGTCAGGGCTCCTGCATTAGTTCTGAGTTGATGCTTGGATGAACCTTAAATCTTCATGTTTTTTGACACCGTGCAAAGACAAACTCTTTGATTCAGGAAAACTGCATACTCTATGGAATATGGCTGAAACAATTAATCAAATATTTAATTATATTGTAACAGAACACAGTTATCAAGCTTTTAACTAACAATGGTAAAGACTCCCCAGTGACTCAGGCAACAGATGATACTAAGACACAAAAGGCTATTTAAACCTCAGTTGTTCTAGTCTCAGTGGAAAAACGTGGAAGAGTATGGAATGGTTTGGCACCAAAAAGCTGAGAATCCAACAGCAAAGACTTCAAGAGCAGTCCCTTACTTTGAAGAATACCTCTTCAAGACATCACTGGTCCACAGACTGACCTGGCAAGTTTTTACCACCTTGCAAATCCTGAAACATAACTCCTCACTTCATTTCCCTTTATCCGTTTTTTGTCTCCTTTATCACTTCTGGAATCTCTGGTCAAAAATTTAGGTAGCATAATCCTGGCATTTTGTGATACAATGTCTTAAGAGCATCCAAGAGCATCATAAACACATTCAGCATTCAAAATATACCTTATTGTGTCCATCTCACATGGAAATCCAACAGTCACCCCTCCTCTCCTCATTCTTTCCTTCCTTTTGCAATCTCTCAGACTTATACCCAAAGTCCTGGTTCACTCTGCTGCTATTCAAGTCCAGAGAGGCAGGTCTTGTCTCCCTCTTCCTGTTAAAGTGAAGATTTTCATTTACATTCTTAAACTGGAAATCCTATAAGATAGCCCATTTCCTTTTTTTTTTTTTTTTTTTAACTAATATTGAAAGTGAGTCTTAACATGACTTGATGAGAAAGAACTTCTCCTTAAAGAACTCCTCACCCCAGAGTGGGAATGGGCACACATCAAGATGAATAAAGGAATGGGTAGCCCCATCCTGCCACAAAAGTTAATCTACCTTCTGTAATCTGAGATGGGAAACACTTTTCCTCTCCAAGGTAACCCTCTCTCACACATATAGTTCACTCCTACTTTTCCAGACAGAGAATTATTTCTGCTTCCAAATAAATATATCACGAGTGAATTATGAGTAATAGGGCTAAGATTTAAGGTTAAGGTTTAACTCTGAAGAGTTCTGAAACTGCAAAAACTTCACTGCAGTTAATAAGGTATTTTTATATTATTCTTATGGAGTTGGAAATGGAAGTTCAATGGGATCCTGCTATGTGCATGGTAGTGTGCAAGTTATTATGAAGGACACAAAACAAAGACTCAAACTTCACTTCTTTCCCTTTACTCTAGAAGGAAGTGTAAGAAATATATCATTTTCCATTGTTATGGATTGAATTTTTTCCAAAAAAAATATGTGTCAACTTGGCTAGGCCATGATTCTCAATATGACGTAATTATCCTCTATTTCATGATCTGATGTAATTATCCAATGTGTTGCAAATCCTAACCTCTATTATGTTAATGAGGCAGGATTAAAGGAAGTTATGTTCATAAGGAAAGATACAATCTGCAAGACTCAGTTATATCTTGAATCTATCTCTTTTGAGATATAAAAGAGATTAAACAAGTGACCAGAGATCAGAGGGACCTCAGTACCACCAAGAAAGAGGAAGAAACAGAATGCATCCTTTGGACCTAGGGTGTCTGTGCTAAGAACCTCCTAGACCCAAGTGAAGGTTGATACCAAGACATATTGAGATCTTCAAGGAACACTGGGCCCACAGATGTTGAAAGGAGACAAGGACCTTCCTCCAGAGCTTATAGAGTGAGAAAGCCTTTCCCGAGAACTGAGGCCCTGAATTCAGACATCTAGCCTCCCAAATTTGAGAGAGGAAATATCTGTTTGTTAAAGTCATCCTGCTCAAATAACTTCTTTTAGAAGGATCAGCACAAATCTTGTCCCTATGATGCAGAGGTTAAAGATGTCTCAAATGTCCAACTTTTCCAAACTGCTGTGCCACTCCATTATCTCTAATATCAACTCCTCCTCCTCCTCCCCTCAGTACTCTCCCTTGTCTTAAGGTTCTGTATTTTGCTATAACATTTGCAGAACTCACGACTTGCCAAGGAAATGGCTCACATGGTGGTGTAAGCTGGGAGGCTGGCAAGTCCCAAGTCCATGGTTAAACAAAAAACAAACAAACTCACTGTCATTGAGTTGAGTAGACTCATAGCAGCCCCTCTTTGGGTTTCCGAGGCAGTATCACTATGGAAGTAGATTGCCCAATCTTCTTTCTATGGATAGGTCCGGAGAGTTCTACCAACTCATGTGACTGCAAAGGCTGGTGAACCCAAGTCACCAGGTCAGATGACCAGCTACTACTGTGTCTATTCCACGGGTGAGATGATGTTGAACCAAATGCAGGGCTAGAGCAAGGGAGCAAATTTTCCCAGAAAATTCACATATATACCCTCAAGAAAACTAAAAGTGGTGACTTGAGACACATCCTCCAGCAAGGTAGGACTCAAGGCACATTCCACCCTAAACAGGCATAATAGTTACAATTTATAATACATCACACAATGGAGGACTATGGCTAGAAGGGCCATATTAAGCAATTCACTGCACTGCACATCCACTTGTGGTATTTCTGTTATAGCAACACTAGTTAAATAACTAAGACATCCATGAGGGGGGAAATCCAAATTCCTTAGCATGTTATGATAGAGTAGATTGAAAAAACCCAACCTACTACCATAAATTTGATTCTGACTCATAGCGACCCCCATTGGGTTACTGAGGCAGTAAATCTTTACAGAATAGATTGCCTTGTCTTCCTTCTGTGAAGTTGTTGGTGGGTTTGAACCACCAACCTTCTGGTTAGCAGTCAAATGCCTTAGGCACTGCGCCACCAGAGCTCCTTAGTGTTCCAATTTTTCACTTCTTTGCTATTTATGCTTTTTCAGTGGCACTAAATATAATGGAAAAAATAAACAAGCCTACTTTCAACTTGGCCATATGACTTCCTTTGACCAATGGTATATGGGTGGAAGAGGCAATTCTCAACAGGGATTTTAATAGGCTTTGTTTGCATCCTTAGATTTTAGAACCTATTATGAGAAAAACATTTCCCACATATTTGGTCTTTCTTTAGCTTGGCTCCAGGAATGAGAAGAATTCTCATGGAATTGAGTCAAGATAAGACAAGTCAAACCCAGTCCAGCCAACCACAGTCAATCTATTTTTTTCTGTGGTTAGATGCCGCTACATCCATTCCAATTCATAGCTATACCATGTACAAGAGAACAAAACACTGCCCAGTCCTATGCCATACTCATAGTTGTTACTACATTGGAGTTGCAACCACCATGTCAATCCAGCTCATTGAGGGTCTTCCTATTTTTTGCTAACCTTGTACTTTACAAAGCATAATGTCTTTCTTCAGGAACTGGTGCCCCCTGATAACATGACCAAAGTACAGGAGATGAAGTCTTGCCATCCTCGCTTCAAAGAAACATTTCAGTTGTACTTCTTCCAAGACAGATTTCTTTGTTCTTCTGGCAGTCCGTGTCATATTCAACATTTTTTTGCCAACACCATCATTCAAAGACATCAATTCTTCTTCAGTCTTCCTTATTCATTGCCCAGCGTTTGCATACGTATGAAGTGACTGAAAACTCCATGGCTTGGGATAGGTGCATCTTAGTCCTCAAAGTGACATCTTTGCTTTTTAACACTTTAAAAGAGGTCTTCTGCAGTATATTTAACCAATGTAATACATTGTTTGATTTTCTGATTGCTGCTTCCATGTGTGTTTCCTGTGGATCCAAGTAAAATGAAATCCTTGACAGCTTCAGTCTTTTCTGCATGTGATGGTTAAGGTTGTCTGTCACCTTGACTGAGCCATGACTCTCAGTGGTTTGGCACTTATGATGAGAACTGATACAACGTAACCACATTTTATCCATTACATCCATGGTGATATCTGCAATGAGCTGCCAGTCAGTTAAAAGGGAGCTTCCTTGGAGGTGTAGCCTGTTTCCAGTATATACTGATGTTCTGGAAAGGCTCTCTGGCTTTTTGTTCTATCTGGATCCAGCATCTGGCCCATCATCATCTGACCTTGGTTCTTTGGACTTGAACCAGCAGTCTGCTGTATTGGCTGCCAATCTTGGAATTGTTGCCTTTGCAACCTGTGAGCCAGTAGTCTGACATCTTATCTACCCATTTTGGATTTGTCAGCCCCCCTGCAGCAGCCTGCTGTACTGCCTACTGATCTTGGGTTCATCAGCCCCTGCAGCTATGTGAGTCAGAAGATGCCTCCAGCATGATGTCTGACTCATGGACTTGAGAGTTGCCAGCCTCCACAATCACAGGAACCATTTCCTTGAGATAGATCAATCAATCAATCTCTATCTCCCCCCTCTCTTCCTCTCTTCTTCTCTCCCTCTCCATCTCCACTTCACTAGTTTTGCTTCTCTACAGAACTCAGCCTAAGACACTCTGTTTATTATGATTTTGCTTATTGGTCCAGTTGTGAAGATTTTTGTTTTCTTTTTCTTGGGTTATAATCCATATCAAAGGCTATATATAGTCTTTGATCCTCATCAGTAAGTGCTTCAAGTCCTCCTCACTTTCAGAAAGCAAGGATGCATCATCTGCACATTGCAGGTTGTTAATGAATCTTCCTCCAATCCTGATGCTGCATTCTTCTTTATATAGTCCAGCTCCTCCTATTGTTTGCTCAGCATATAGACTGAGTAAGTATGCTGAAAAGATGCTGATGCAAAATTTTTCTCATTTTAAACCATGTAATATCCTCTTGTTCTGTTCAAACAACTGCCTCTTGGTGTCAATCTGTAGCCCTCATATAAGCAATAAATATCTCTTGCAGTAAGTCATTGTAATTTTGGTAGTTTATTACTGCAGCAAAAGCTGACTAATACACATGTTACTCAAACATTTCACAATCTCTCCCCACATTCCTCTCCAGTTTCATCTGTCAAATTTCTGCCCTCCAAAAATAGTCTCAACCAAATGTTCTCTTTCCCAAAGATGCTATTCTATCTCTAGTCTTTGCTCATGAAAACTGCCCAGCCTAGAATATGCATGTTCTAGTGGGGAGAGCACAGGCTTTAGAGTCAAATAAACCAGTCAAATAAATCAAAGACCATAACTCTAATAGCTGTATGAACTTGAACAAGTTACTAAACCTCTCTGCATTTAAATATCTCTACCTGTAAGGGTTAAAAATATATACCTTTTAGGGTTGTTGTAAGATTAGTGCTTTTAAAGCACTTAATATAATACAAAAAAATCACTGATGTCAAGTTGGTTCTGACTCTAAATAACTCCTCCTTGGGTTTCTGAGGTGGTATCTCTATGGAAGTAGATTGCCCAGTCTTCCTTCCGAGGAGTGGCTGGTGGGTTTGAACCACCAGCCTTCTGGTTAACAGTCAAATGCCTTAGGCACTACGCCAAGGTGATACATGGTCTTTATTAGTTCTGGTTCTCCAAGAAGCATATGTCAAGACAAGATTATACTTACAAGAGATTTGTTGGTAGAAACGCTTATGAAGGATAAAGGAGCGGAGCCAGACAAGCCTAGAGAGCCTTCAAACTGTGGTGCAGATCTGTCATCTGTGAAGGAAAGAGGGAAAGAAGGAGGAATGGGTAGGAAGAGTCTCAGACTACACATGTCTCATTCTTGAGTGAAGTCACCCACTAGAGGAGCAGCAACACACTGACAAACTGAGAGACAAACTGTCAAATGACAAACTGACAGACCAGTGGTGGAGAGGAGTAGTATACCCCACAAAATGAGCCTGTCTTAATACCCTGCCATGCTCAGTCATTGACTGGGAGCAGCCTGTGGGAAATGTGGCTTGGGCACAAATGTGGTGGACAGCCAGGGCTGTCAGTCATTACTGCTCCAGCAGCCAGAGATATGAGCAGCAGAGTTTCATGACTTCCACAGTTATCTATGATTAATATGATCCCTCCCGATTTCTCTCTCTGTCAAAATTCCACTAATTTACTCATTTATTCTACAAAATGTATTAAGCATCTATTACATAACAGAAATTAATCACGAAAGAGGCCTGTAGGTAGCACAAATGATTTGCTCTCAACTACTCACCTAAAGAAGATCAAAGACTACAGCCTTCAGCATGGATTACACTTTAACATAAAGAAAATAAAAATCCTCACAACTGAATCAATAAGCAGCATCATGATAAAAGATTTCATTTTACTTGTACCCACCATCAACGCCCATGGAAGCAACAGTCAAGAAATCAAATGACTTATTGCATTGGGCTAATCTGCTGCAAGGGAGCTCTGGTAGCATAGTGGCTAAGGCACTTGCCTGCTAACCAGATGGCTGGCGGTTCAAACCCACCAGCCACTCCTTGGAAGGAAGGTTGGGCAATCCTACTTCCGTAGTGATACTGCCTCGGAAACCCAAGGAGGGGTCGCTATGAGTCAGAGCTGACTTGACGGCACATAACAACAACAACAACAATCTGCTGCAAAAGACCTCTTTCAAGTGTTAAAGAGCAAAGGACTAAGGAGCACTTGACAAAAACCACTGTCCTTTGAACAGTTTCATATGCATATGAATAAGGAAGAACGCAGAAAAACTGATGCATTTGAATTGTGGTGGTGAAGAATATTGAATGTACCATGGACTGGTAGAAGAATGAACAAATCTGTCTTGGAAGAAGTACAGCCAGAATGCTCCTGAAGCAAGAATGGTCAGACCTCACCTCTTGTATTTTGGTCATGTTATCAGGAGAGACAAGTCTCTGCAGAAGAATATAATGCTTGGTAAACTAGAGGGTCAGCAAAAAAGGGGAAGACATTCAAGGAGATAGATTAATACAGTGGCTGCAACAATGGACTCAAATATAGCAATGATTGTGAGGATGGCACAGGACCAAACAGTGTTTTGTTCTTCTTCATACGGGGTTGTTGTGACTTAATGGCACCTAACAACAACAACAACTAGCCTAAAGTTTAGTGGTTCAAACCCATTCAGAGGTACCACAGAGGAAAGGCCTGGTGATCTGCTTCCATTAAGATTACAACCAAGAAACCTTATGGAGTAGTTCTACTCCATATGTGAAGGAATAAGAATGGGCTGGAATCAACTTGACAGCAACTGGTTTGGTTTTTTTACTTTATCAGTCACAAATTATCATTTGGGATCCAATTTAAATACTACCATTTCAAAGAATAATCACCATTATCTTCTTCTGGAAGAATGGATTTGAGAACACTGGGGGAAAAAAAGTATGGACTTTAAAATTAGAGTGACTCAAATTCTTTGCTAATCACTATTTTTCCTAGTCTTTTATTCCCAGTCTTTCCCAGCAATTATTCCCAGGCTTAGGTTCAAGCTCTGAAAAAATGGTGATCATATGCTGTTGGGAACAGTAAGTGACAAAAAATTGGGAAAAAAACTAGCCCAGTATTTGAGACTGAAAATTTAAGTTGAAGAGTAAAGTACATTATCCAACTGTATAAGCAATATCATAAAGCAATTTAAAAATAATTGTCAGATCAATAGACTTGCATTTCCCAAATTGTGCTCTGTGAAACATTAGTTAGGCTGAAGATAAAATGTGTTTTGTTGAGAAAAGTACTCCATGGTTAAGTTGGTTTGGAAAACACTTAAAATACTTCCCTTTGGAGACTGATAATGCACATTAACAATTAAAAATGCTGGGAAGTCACATGATGAAAAATCCATTTAACTTAATTCAGTACTTCCTAAAACTACTTGAACATCCCAGTGCCTACCACGCCTTCTTCTGACTGATGATACTGAGCTTCTCCATCGTCTCTTCCCACTGTTTTGTTGATTTGATTCCTGTGTATTCTATCCAGTGAGGTCTACAAGTACAGTCACCATTTATGTTGTTGAAAAAAGGTATTTGCAATGAATAAGTCATTGGTCTTGCAAAATTCTTTCAGTCACTCTCCAGCATCATTTCTATCATTAAGGCCATATTTTCAAACTATTGATTATTCCTCTTATTTCCAACTTTCACATTCCAATCACCAATAATTATCAATGCATCTTGATTTCGTTTCTTGTCAAATTACAAGAGTACAGATAATTTACTAGTCCAGGCAGAGCAGATACTAGGATCATTTAGCTAAAGCCTTCAAATCTTGAAATCTGACATGTTCAGTACTACTACCTCTCTTTTCAATGCCCATGTATCTCTTTCCCATCAACTTCCAACATCCAAAAAAAAAAACAAACTCACTGCCAAATCGATTCCAACTCAACAGTGACCACCCTCCACCCCAGGTTTCCAAGGCTATAAATCTTTAAGGAAGCAGACTGTCTCATCTTCCTTCTGTGGAGCAGCTGTTGGGTTCAAACCACTGACTTTTTGGTTAGCAGCAAAATGCCTTAACTACTAAACTACCAATGCTCCATAAGGAGAAATATTTACTTCTTGATAATTGCTTAGGGGGAAGAAAAAAACCTCACTGCTGTCGAGTGGAGGAGCTCTGGTAGATAGTGCCTAAGGCACTTGACTGCTAACCAGAAGGCTGGTGATTCAACCCCACCAGCCACTCCTCAGAAGGAAGGTTGGGCAATCTACTTCTGTAGTGATATTGCCTCGGCAACCCAAGAAGGGGTCGTATGAGTCAGAGCAGACTCAATGGCACATAACAACAGCTGTCGAGTCAATCCCAACTCATAGCGACCCCTCCTTGGGTTTCCGAGGCCATATCTCTATGGAAATAGATTGCTCCATCTTCCTTCTGAGGAGTGACTGGTGGGTTTTAACCACAAGCCTTCTGTTTAGCAGTCAAATGCCTTAAGCACTACACCACCAGAGCTCCCTTAGGAGGCTAATAAATGAGAAACAGGAAGCAATGAACTTTATGACCACCTTTTAGGCTCAGACCAACCCCCTGCCAAGACATCTCCTGTCTTGTTAGAGTGGATAAATTGGGGAAACTAGTCACATAGATAGGATTAAATAAGGAAGATAAGTCAGCTCTATAGATTAAGGACAAAGAACTAAGGCATCTGGCATCAGTCCATTAAAAAAAAAAAAAAAAA
>NW_006921603.1:7609887-7614641 GCF_000298275.1 Orycteropus afer afer | reverse complement strand
AAATCAAAATAAAATTAAAAAAAAAAAAAAAAAGAAACCCCTCCTTGGGTTTCCCCGGCAGTATCTCTATAGAAGTAGGTTGTCCAGTCTTCCTCCCGAGAATTAAACTCCCTCTATAAATGGTTAACTTGGTTAACTCCAATGTTTGCATTTTTCACACATAATGGTGAATGAGAAAGCAAGCATTGGAGTTAGCCATGTCAGAAGGCATGTTGTTGTTGTTGTTAGGTGCTGTCGAGTGGTCTCCAACTCACAGCAACCCTATGTACAACAGAAGGAAACACTGCCTGGTCCTGTGCCAGCCTCACAATTCTTGCTATACCTGAGTGCATCGTTGTAGCCACTGTGTCAACCCATCTCATTCAGGGCTTTCCCCTTTTTCGTTGATCCTCCATTTTAACCAAGCATGATATCCTTCTCCAGGGAATGGTCCCTTCTGACAACATGACCAAAATAGGTGAGTGAAGTCTGGCCATTCTTGCTTCCAAGGAGCAGTCCAGCTACACTTCTTCCAGGACAGATTTGTTAGTTCTTTTAGCAGTTCATGATACTTTCAGTATTCTTTGCCAATACCACAACTCAAAAGCATCAACTCTTCTTCGGTCTTCCTTATTTATTGTCCAGCTCTCACATGTATATGAGGTGACTGAAGACACCATGATTTGGGTTAGATGCACCTTAGTCTTCAAGGAGACATCTTTGCTCTTCAGCACTTGAAAGAGTTCCTTTGCAGCAGATTTGCCCGATGTTATATGTCATCTGATATTCTGACTGCTACTTCCATTAGTGCTGATTGTAGAACCAAGTAATATGAAGTCTTTGACAACTTCAATCTCTTCTCTATTTATTGTGATGCTGCTTACTGGTGCAATTGTGAGGATTTTTGTTTTCTTTGTATTGAGGTGTAATCCATACTGCAGACTGTAGTCTTCGATCTTCATCAGTAAGTGAGAAGACTATTGTGTATCATTCTGTAGCAAGTCTATGGTTTTGTCAAACAATTTTTTTTTCAATAGAAAAAAATAAGTTTCATTTTGTTTTTTAAGGGTATACTCTTTAGGAGGACATTCCAATACCACTCAAATAATTTCTTTTAGAAAGATCAACACAAGGCTGGTCCCTATCAGGCAGAAGTTAAAGACATCCCACATGGCCAACTTTTCCAAATTTCTCTATCACTCCATCATCTCTAACATCAACTCCTCCTCCTCCCCTCAGTATTCTCCCTCTTGTCTTAGGTTTTTGTATTTCTGTATCATCTCATAAGACTGACAAACTGGCAAGGAAATGGCTCATGCACTTATGGAGGCTGGCAAGTCCCAAATCAGTGGGTCTGGCATTGGTCTGGAGGATTCTTCTCACATGGCTGTAAGGGTTGATGAAGTCAAATCAGCAGATCAGATGACTGACTGGCTTCTGTCTCAAGCCCCAAGAACCAGGGGGTGAGATGATGATGAGCCAGATGCAGGAAACAGAGCGAGAGAGAGAACTTTGCCAGAGCATTGATATATGTACCTCAAAGAAACTAAGGGGGGTGGTGAGGCGAGTTACACTCTCTAGTAAGGTAGGACTCAATACATTCCACCCTAATTCTGCCTCATTAACATAATGGGCAACCCACCCCCAAACTGGACTATAACCACAGGCATAGAGGCTAGGACTTACAATACATAACAAAATAGAGAACTACAGCTAGAAAGGCCATATTCATTGCAAGGACAAATTTAATTTAATGAACTATGCTCATACACTGGATCAAAAATATAAATGCTCACAGAAGCCAAGAGAGTAAATATAAATGAGTAAAATTAATCAGGTGCAAATGATAAGGGTGGTGGGAATAGTGATAAACTGAGAATACACACTTCATCTAAAGGGATCCCCACTCCAGAACTCGAACCAATATTACATTGTACCTATGTAAACTTTGTGCAGCCAGGTCTCCTGAATTTTCAAGAAAAGCTGGACATTTAGATTTTTGTTTGAAATCTCCTAACCTTTAAATGTTGGAAACTAATTAAACATTTTTAAAACCCTCTCTGTACAGATGTAAATATACTCCCCCAACATGTATACAGATATTCCCACACATTTGCAGGACAAGTCTAACCCACAGGTCACCAGTGTTTAATCTCTGATGTATGCAATAAATACTTACTGAATGAAGACATCAAAGCTATCCCAGAATATACTGCTTCTCCCTCCACATAAGGAATACATCAGTCCTGGTATTTTGAGCTGAGCAGCTGGGTTTGTCAGGATGGTACAGCATTAAATTTTTTATCTGTGCTCTATAATGAGAATTGCCCACTAAGATTTATGGAAATGACTAAGAGAAGTTGCCATTAAATATTATTTGTTCTCTGCCATACAAATACTTCATAAAGAGCCCTTGTCCAGATGTCATTATGGATGAAATAGGTGTGGACTTTTACCACTCAATTCAATGTCAAACTGCAAACATGACTACTGTTTCCATGCTCATGATGAATATTATTTCAAGACAATGACATTAAGCCATGCATAAAATTTATGTACATAATATTGGGTCATTAAGATTTAATTATCGGATATATTACATATAAATCCATACCTCTCACAACTAAACATTGTTTTATGTTTGCTTGTTTGCCAGCATGGGTTATGATTAATCTTGAGAGAAAATTTCTCAAAGGGGAGGAAGGAAATTGCTACCGAATTTTGGAGAATGCATTAAGTTCTGGTGTTTCTCTGTAAACTTGTATTTCCTGTACCCCTTGACCCACTACTGCCCTTTACCTCTCTTCCACTCAAAAAGAAAACAAGATTCAAGGCAATGACAAAGTACATTCTGTTCGTTCCTTGAAGAATTTGGGCAGTGTTTCCAGTCCCTCTTTACTAAGAAGCTAGGAGTCTTCTCATCTATTAGATGTAAGACCCTCTTCCCATAACCCCATCTCCTGCCCACCCTCTGCCCTGGACACACACACACAGTGTTGGCAATGGCTGATTGGGTCTTCTCTCAAGCTAGACCAGTTAGTCTTTGTAATTTGTAATAGGATCTAAGCAATAACCCTGGTTCTTCTTTTGAACAGAGAAGATGTAAAATGGGGAGCTGTGAGGTGGCCACCATCCAAAAGTCTTGTAGTCTGAGAAATAGGACAGAAGAATGATTCTGAGAACTAGGAAAAAACCTCTAAGTCAGAGGGGGAAAGTTCTGGGGCTTCCATGCAAGTTTCCAATTACGTACTAAGGACTGACATTTGTGCCATTGGGCTCCTTGAGATACCCCTATATCCTTATAACACATACTCCTTCATTTTTTTAAAGCCAGTTCAAATTTCTTGTTAGGAATGTATGAGTTCAACACTAGCTCTATTTTGCAAACCTTGTCAAATACAATCTGGTAAAGTATGCAGTTTAAAAGCTAAATAGTCTTTTTTCTTCAATGGCTAATTGGAGAATCAGGTTTACAGTGTATCGTGAAAGGTTCATGCCATATTTGGTCAAATTTTTATGACAATAGTAAGCACAAAGATGACATGCTGAATATTTAATTGAAACAAAGACTTTCTTATTATAAGCAATTGAATGTAGACAACTGTACAAGCAAGCTCATTGCAGCCACATCTGTTGGATTTTCAAGAAAAGTAAGGAACTTAAGCAAAAAGTCTGGCAAATTTTGGGGACCCCCTTTTAGCTGGGTCAGCTGAAATGCAAAATGAGAAACAAAAGAATAGGAGAGTATTCAATTTAAAGCTTTCATTGCTATTGTACCAAAATTTGACACCAAAACCTTGCTGCAAATGATTCCATTTTAGTTTTAATTTCACCCAACTCTACTCTTGGCTTCATAATGACTTTAACTGTTCAATATTTAATGAACCAATTAATTAAATTACATTTATTATGCAGTAGGACAGCAGTTCTCATATTTTAGTATGTATCAGAATTACCAAGGGAGCTTGTTAAAAACTCCAGCCCCCACCAACCCAGAGATTCTGATCTAATAAGTATGGGGTGGGGAGCAGGATGTAATTTTTTTAACAGTCACTTCTGATGTATCTGATCTTGGTGACTGGTCAACTACACTTTGGAACACACTATTCCAGGGATCTAAAATTATGAAACTATATGCTCTGTGGTGGTAAAGAAAGCTAGTGATAGAGTACAAATCTTTGACCCAATTACTTACTAGCTGTGTGTTTTGAGGGCAAGTTACTATGTGCTCCATGACTCAATTTCCTCATCTGTATGATGAGAAAAATAATACCTAATTCATAGGGTTGTATGAACATTAAGTGGGATAACACAGGTAAAGTCCTTATCTCAATTTACCTTGTTTGGAACTCTTGCTGGTTCTAGATACTTCCTGTTCCATCAATCAGGAATGATTAGGAAAGATGATCAGATGCCACTAGAAGAACATGGAAAATTCCAGAAAAGCAGATATATATAGATATATAGATATACACAAAAACCCAACCACTGCTGTGGAGTTAGATCTGACTCATAGCAACCCCTCCTTGGGTTTCTGAGGCAGTATCACTGCAGAAGTAGATTGCCCAACCTTCCATCTAAGGAGTAGCTGGTGGGTTTGAACTACCAGCCTTCTGGTTAGCAGTCAAGAGCCTTAGGCACTATGCCACTACAGTTTACATATGTTGTTGTTGTTGTTATCTGCTGTCGAGTCGGCCCCGACTCATAGCGACCCCTCCTTGGGTTTCTGAGGCAGTATCACTACAGAAGTAGGATTGCCCAACCTTCCTTCCAAG
>NW_006921603.1:7598930-7609787 GCF_000298275.1 Orycteropus afer afer | reverse complement strand
ATCTCCAGTCCATCCACATACTGGGGAGGAAAAGGGAAATAGTCTAAGGTTAAAATAGATGTGATGTGTGAGATGCCCACCCCCACCTCAGTCACCTCAGAGGGTGAGAGTTAGTACTATTTGAAGGCAAACAAAGATTCTCAACTGCTACTGAAGTGACTGGGAAAAAAACCCTGTTGGGACAAGAAACACTTTCCTTCCCATCTAAATGATCCTGCACATGGGACCATTTATAGTATATCCATGAATCTCATTCCCCTATTTTTAGAAAAAAATGGGTAGCTGCTGGCCACTGACCTTCGCCAGCCCAGGGTGACCACCTTAAATCAAGAGCTTGCTGTAACACAGCTGAGCTTAGTGATTTTAATGAGAAATCTGGTCCTGCTGGATTACTGTTCCTGGGCCACATCTTGTCAGCAATTCCTCAGGAAATTATTCAACCATTTCCAAATGCAAGGAAACAGATGGTGTATGGGGGGGGGGGGAAGTACTCTGAAGTGTATGCACTAGTAAAAAAGCAAATTTAAGGACACAAAGGCCAAGTCTGACACAAATACTAAAAGTTTTAAAATAAGACTTGAAGATATTTTTGCTTTCCCTCCCCTTTTAAACTGGGAACTGCACCAGTCGTCAGCTTATATATGCAATGGAGAGATGTATTTGACTTTTCAGAGCCATTTAACAGAGACAGCTTGTTTTAATAATACAGAATAATACTGATCAAACACTCTCATGGAAGATCGAGTTTTTAAATTCGTATTAATGCCCTGCTTTCTTTCCTCTAATATCCTTTAGCCAAAACCCTAAGATCACACTCTATCATGCCAACTGCCCATTAAGGAATGCTGAATGATTATTAAAAATTATCATGGAACCTGAGAAAATAGTACTGTAACCCTCATGAATATTAAATCTTTTCATAATGATCAGTGTTATTACCATGAATACTCAATGTTATTAATTCATTGCAAATTTGTAATGCTTAGTATGAAAACTTGGCATGTAACCAGAAAGTCTGAATTATGCTTGGCAAACGCTTGAATTGATTTTAGTTATAAAACCAGGAAAAGGAAAATGGGTAAAACTTTTGACCTTCAGACTCAGAGACCAAAAGGTTTTAGAACTCTTACAAAAGTGAGACTGGTTGCAATTTTCAAATATTTTGTATAATTGTTTAAATCTTTTCCAGTGTCCTTTTTTCTGCTGAATTATATCCCAGTGAAGATGACTCCAAGAAGTATTAGGAATCAGAGACTAGTACAGTCAGTTATCAGTCTGTGGCTGCACTTACATGGCATTAACTTTCAGAGACTGGTACTATAGCACCTCGTGGGAGCAATTCTGACTGTAAAGAAATTTGTAAAAAATAATAATAATAATTACCTAACAGAGCCTGGAGTTATTACATTCTAAGACAACTTTTTGTATCACAGCTCCCACTGAAGCAAGTGCCAGCAAGTTTTGTTTCCATAACTGAAAGCCACAGCTACATAAAAACAAAAATAAGGTGTGTTTGTTATGGTTAACTAATCACAAACCTTTGACCATGTGTTTTTATACTGCCATAACATTCAGGCAAATAAAGTGGAATGATTGATTCTCAAGACATTTGAAGAGCAGAGGAACAGACGGAGCTTTAGGTAAATAGATCTTAATGAAAATCTGATGGGAAAGTGGATCTCTCTCAGGGGTTTTCCAACTGAGAATAAAGAAAATGTTGAGTGATGTATAATAAACTGAAAGCCTGCGTTTCATGACCATCCCCTAATAAGGTCACTTACAGCTCTATTTATTTACCGAGTAAGTCTCTCCATTCATATCAAGTGACCGAAAATCACAGTGGCCAGACTTTACAGCCTGCGTCAAGGTGAAGAAGCTCAAATCCAAATTCTCTGTTTGGAAAATATGTTTGTAAAGCCACAGGTATTTAGTTTCCTCCAGAAATTAAGAGCTTGCTCAACATAAACTTTAAGTACTGTAATTTTATACCAACGAGTTGGAGCTTCTCCTGAAATTTCCCTGAGAATAGCCTATAAACTACTAAGAATTAAAAAAAGAAAGAAAGAAAAGGGGGAAAGTTATGATTGAGGGACAGATTTAAGCATCTCATAATTTCCTAAAACGTTTTCTCACAATCTTCAACAGTGAGTTCTTTAAGGTGATGCACAATAGGAGACAGATGCTAATTTTGCTTCCAGGAATTTCTATAAAGTTATAGGATGGCACTGAAACTGCAAAACAGCAGGATTAAACTAAACAGAACATCAATCAGTAAAGAACAGTATGGTGTGCCTGGAATCCATTCAGAATGTCCTCAGGGCAGATTCCAAGATACTTTCCCTGTAAATTATAAGTCTCATAAGCAATGTCTTGCATTCTTCCAGTAATTTCTTACTTATATAATCATGGTCAATCAAGTGGCCCCTGAGAGTTGCTCGTCTAACAATCCACCAATAAGAATTATTCACCTCTTCAGGAAAACACTCTGCATTCTTCCTAAGGTCATCCAGATTCCTTTAGTATTCTCTGAATCCCCTGATTTCTAGTAATACTTTAACACTTTCAGAACTGCTTCAGAATCTTAAGAATTCCAGACTAGAAATTGAGATAAAAATTCTTCAATTCCCAGAGAATTATGTATAACATTTCCAAGTTCAAAAATATTCTCTACTTCCCTATCAAGGCTAGAAAACTATGAAAATTTCAAGCAATACCATGGGGAGAGAAAAACTTCAATATTTCAGCTTAAATGAAGTCATATGAGAGAGCATGGAAGAGTGAAAAAAGGATTAGATTTTTATCCTTAACTTCTTTTGAGTCTCTCTTTTTTCATCTACAAAATAGGAATAATAACTATACACTTTGAAGAATTCGCATGAGGATTAAATGACAAAAGATTTGTAAAGCATCTAGCACAGTGTCTGACATCAAGTTTTTGGCTGAATAAGCACTTATTTTTCCTCAGATTACAGCATCTCCTCATAAATTTGATTTATCTGTGTACTTGCAGAGGGCCAAGACAAACTCAGTCATTTTCTGCAAGATGCCTGTTTATAGAAGCCATTTATTCATTAATAGCTTCTCTTCTTTATCAGAGATAGTGGATTGAAAGGAACAGATGCCCAATGAAACTAGCTAAAATAAAGGAGGGCAACTGGAAGGATAAAAGAAAAATTCAAGTAAATAAAAGACCAGTTCCTGGTCTTTTAATGACCAAGGAACTCAGAAGTTGTCAGTAACCAAGGCAACTACTCTATTCTCTTCCAGTCTCTTCCTCTGAAGCCAATTGGCCTCACTTCTCTGCTTTTCTCTGTCTATCTCCTTCTCTGGTCCTTTGAGGGCCAGTTTTCTCTATGAATTAATCAAGAAGGGACATGGCTGAAAATGCACCTCATCCTAGCTCTATTGCTGCATGACTTCTACACTCAAGCATGCACCACCCTATGAGTACATGCTCTGAGTGTTACATATCAGACTCACAAGACAGAGAATATGGTTTGTCTCTAGCAGATCAGGGTTAACTCTGAAACAGTAGATTGTGGCAAAAACAGGAACCTGAAAAGGCAGTGTTATCATGAGGTCCATTGCTACACAGGCCCATCTTTCCAACAAGGCTGCAATGGGGACACTTGCCAGAGAAAAAAGAATAAACCACATAGGCACCCAGAGCAGGTCTACTCAACTTATTAACGAGATTGTACTGTTGGCTTTCTGCTTCTTATTCTTCAAAAGCCTGCAGGCACTAGCGAAGCTGCAGCTCAGTGCTGTTGGCCAACAATGTCCATACCTGTCATGTTCCTCAATAACTAGAATCATGAGCAACCTGAAAGTTCTGGCCCTGAATAACCATGGAAATTCTTCACCACCCTCCAGAACTAGAAAATGGGGTCAAGATTATCATCTTTACCAATTCCTCTCCCACCCATTGCAAATACCTTGAATCATTCCCACACATATTCTCTATATAATCATCCCTATATATAGGTCTGTGCAAAACTCACAGGCTATAACCAGGCCTGCTCTTCCTGCCCTGGCTGCTCATCCTAAAAGCATTCTCTTCTCCCTCCCTTCCTTCTTCCTACCTATTATCCTTAGAAGTAAGAATAGTGAGACTTTAGATCACTTACTTTGGGCATGTCATCAGTAAAGACTAAGTGCTAGAAAAGGTCATGATATTTGGTAAAGTAGAGTCAGTGAAAACAAGGGACAGCCTCAATAAGATAGACTGATATAATCACCACAACAGTGTACTCCAAGATAGCAACAATCATGAAGATGGATTAGGACTAGGCAAGGTACTGTTATACATGAGCACACACCATGGGTCAGAGCTGATTCAAGGGCAACTAACAACAACTATCCTTAATAATATATTCTATCCTTCCCTCAATTCCCAGTCCTTGTGTCCGCAACTCCAAAACTAAGTTTGGATGCATACAGAATACTAAAATCAATGATAGTGGTCAAATTTTATTGATAAATGTGTGATGGGTATGAATTTGCTTAACACGCAGAAGCAAGTAGTGTCATCTCACCTTATCTGCTCTAAACCAAATTTACTCCAGTGCTAAGCCCCTCACTAACCACAGAGTTGATAGACTGAGTCTTAGATCTATCTGGGGGGGGCGGGGGGGGGGCTCTACCTCTCCTTAGTGAGCTTGGGTGGTACAGTGGTTGAAGAATTTGGCTGCTAAACTAAAAGTCAGCAGTTTGAACCCACCAGCCACCCCATGGGAGGAAAAGGAGGTAATCTGCTTCTGTGGAGATTTACACCCATTGAACCCTATGGGGCAGTTCTACTCTGTCCTACAGGGTACCTATGAGTCAGAATCAACTTGATAGCAGTGGATTTGGTTTTTGGTTACCTCTCCCTAGGGGGGGGGGGGGGGGTATTCAACATTCCCAGTTATTAAGGATGTATCTAATCCTTAATATCTTTGAGATGCTTGTTATCCAAGACATAAATTAATAAATGCACAAGAATAAACTGGGCTGTCTGAAGGCAAGGGTTTCCCATGCCTCTTGCCAAACTGGGCCACGGGATCTTTCGCCATTGCTGATGATATCCAGTATACAGTTTCCTCGGCATGTGTCCTGGTGTTTGAGGTATAACCATCTTGGGATGGATGTAAGGAAATACAGCTCTCTCCTTCCAAGGTCAAGTGAGGAAATTCAGCTCCCTCCTTCCTCTAGTCCTTGGAGGCCTACTCCTTTTGAGACAAACCGTTTCCTTTGTAAATTTCTAGAAATTCCTCTCTAAGGGCAAAAAATGCCCATCTTCTGGAACTTTAAGCTTGGTTGCTCTCTGAAGGGTGAAAAAACAAAACAAAAAACCTTCATTTATTTTCCAAGTCTTCTGTAACTGTGAGAACAAGACAGATATTATTATCACTTGCTTTTGCAACTCCCTACAAGTGAAATTTTTAAAATCATTATGCTGTAGGCTTCTTCTCAAGCTGCTGATTCCAGAGTCATTCTCCTAGAAGCTGAAGCTGAGCATTTTAACTATCTCGTTAGTTTATACAGGTAATGGAAAGGAGATATTTTTGCTGACTTGGACACTGGTAAAGAGATCCCTAGATGTGTATACTCAGGCAGGTATACATTAGTAACCATTCAGACTTCATAACTGAAGCTTCCATTTCTTCATCTATTAAGTGGTGATCATACTTTTGTGGTATGATTGTTATGAGGATTATGTGGGATAACACTTGAAAGTGTAACTCCTACCGTAATGTGCATAAGGTGACCTAACAATAACCTCACATGTGCAGAGGGGGGTATTTGATGGTGGTACACAAGATGATTCTTATGCTGTGCAATGGGAGAGCCATTTTCACCTTGACTCCAAGCAATAAGAAACTATTCATTCAAAAGAGAGCACAAAACACCCACTTTGAGGAGCAAAAGATTGCAAAGAAGGTTAACCAGAGCAGAAATAAAGCAAGGTTAAGACAAAAGCTAAAGACCTTTCAATTTACCATTCTGTAATAAGCCTGGTAGTTAGTTTTTAGCAAAGTATATTATCCACTAGGTACTCCCCACACACACACACACACACACTCAGTCCCACCTTACTTGACTATTTCTTACCAGAGCAAGTGAACAGTCCAGAGCACAGTCTGGGCAATGCTAGACATGCGAGAGTAGGAGCTGACAGGATGATGGGGTGCTGGGGCAAAGTAAACTTTTTCTGCAAAAAGGCAGGTCTGAGGAAGCAAGGAGAGAGACCCATAAAATGAATGCCTAGAGAGAGGCGAAATATTGAAGATAAAGAGATGGTCTACAACACAAAATATTCTCAGCCAGGGAAGACCAAGGATGCAGAGCTAGGAAATGTTTCCTGAGGCAAAGTGAACAAAGTAAATGTACTCTTTTATAGGAGAGTCCAGAGGTGAAGGTAGGATGAAAATTTTGGGAGGTAAGAAGCTACTTAGGCTCTGCAGATAACAATATCTACTATTAACAATAATTTTATTATTAAAAACTTTTTACAAAACAATACTTAACATATCATGCTTGTTATGTGCTTGGCAATATTTGAAGAATTTTGCATGCATTAGTCATTTAATTTCACAATACCTTATGAATTATTGTTATCCCTATGTTATAGATGCAAAAACTGAAGCACCAGAATCTTCCCAAGATCCCACAGACAGGACCTGCAGAGCTGCAATATGAATGAAAGAAGCCAAACAGCATCTGACTACTCACACAGTGCTTACTGTACACCAGGAACTACTTCAGTTATTTCACGTATCACTAGCTTACCTAATTCTTACAGCCACATTATTTCATAGACATAATTTTGCTTGCTGACAGAGAAGAGGACTTACAGTACTTACTGATGAGAACCAAAGATGATAGCTTTTGATACGGGTTAAAAAAAACAAAAAACAAAACTCCTCACGACTACACCAATAACCAACATCATGATAAACAGAAAATACTGACATTGTCAAGGATTTCATTTTACTAGGATACAAAATCAATGCCCATGGAAGCAGTAGTCAAGAAATCAAATTAAGTACTGCACTGTATAAACCTGTGGCAAAAGATCTCTTTAAAGTATTAAAAAAATAATAAGATGTTACTTGGAAGGCTAAGGTTCACCTGATCCTAGTCATGGTATTTTCAATTGCCTTGTTTGCATATGTTTGCAAAAGCTAGACAATATATAAGAAAGACTGAAGAAGAATTGATGCGTTAGAATTATGGTATTGGCAAAAAAATATTGAATATACTACAGACTGCCAGAAGAATGAGCATACCTTTCTTGGAAGAAATACAGCAGAATGCTGCTCAGACTCAAGGATGATGAGACTTCATCTCTTGTACTTGGACATGTTATCAGGAGGGACTAGTCCCTAGATAAAGACATCACTCTTGGTAAAGTAAATGGTCACTGAAAAAGAGGAAGACCCTCCATGGGATGAGTTGACACAGTGGCTGGAATTATGGACTCAAATATGCAACAATTGTGAGGATGGCATACGATCTGGCAATATTTGTTATGTTGTATACAGGGTAGCTATGGGTCACAATCAACTCAACAGCAGCTAACAACAACAACAACAGAAAGCAGTTCTTCTCTGACACACATGGGGTTGTCATGTGTTGGAATCCACTCAATGGCAATGTGAGTTATTATAAGTTGACTGAAATCTACAAATATTGTTTGACAGATGGACTTTTGAAAGACTACACATTGTCCACATACGTGAGCAAAGTCCAAAAATATTCTAAATTAATTAGAAGCACCTTGAAGCAATAAACAGAAAGCCCAGATCAGACCATATTCTGTGCCAGAAGAGATACAATGAATCTCTAAAGAGGACACACATTGGACTGGCATGGGGCTCTTGGCATAGTTGTATTTTTAAGGGTTAGTCGATCCTCCTTCATAAGGACCCTGAGCCTCAAATCAACCCAATCAAAGAGCATTTATTCAGTAGCCCTTGACTGCAAGTACAATAATATAGATAAATGTGTATTAGTACAGCACACACATAAACCCTAGATCTAGATGGAGAGCCAGGTAAGCAGCACTGTTACAGAATTCAATCTGAGTTCTGAGCAGGTTTAAAAAGCAATAGCAACAACAGCAGCATACACACACACACACACACACACACACACCTTTAGCACAGTATTTGAACTTGGTTGTTGCTATTGTTGTTAAGTGTTGTTGAGTCAGTTCTGACTCATAGCAACCCTATGTACAACAGACCAGAAACACTGCCCAGGTCCCGAACCATCCCCATAATCCTAGCTCCTTTGAGTCCATTGTTGCTGCAGTCACTGTGTCCATCCATCTCACTGAGGGTCCTCCTCTTTTTTGCTGACCTTCTACTTCAACAAGCAGCATGTCACTCCCTAGAGACAATCCCTTCTGATAAAATGACCAAAGTAAAAGAGCCGAAGTTTTGCCATCTCTCTCCAAGGAGCATTCCAGCTGTACTTCTTCCAGAGCATATTTGTTCATTCTTCTGGCAGTTGATGGTATATTCAGTATTCTTTGCCAACACCATAACTCCAAGGAATCAATTGTTCTTAGGTTTTCCTTATTCTTTGTCCAACTCTCACAAGCCCAGGAGGTGATTAAAAATACTATGGCTTGAATCTGGTGCACCTTAATCTTCAAACTGACATCTTGACTTTCTAATACTTTAAGGAGGTCTTTTGCAGCATATTTTCCTAATAAAACATGCCATCTTGCTGCTTCAATGGGCACTGATTATGGATCCAAGTAAAATGAAATCCTTGACAACTTGAGTCTTTTCTCTGTTTATCGATTTCTTCTTGGTCCATTTGTGAGGATTTCTATTTTTTGTTGAGGTGCAATCCATACTGAACACTGCAGTCTTTGATCTTCATCAATAAATGCTTCAAATCCTTCTCACCTTCAGCAAGCAAGGTGATATCACCATCATATCATAGGTTTTTAAGAAGTCTTCCTCCAATCTTGATGCCACATACTTCTTCATACAGTCCAGCTTCTTGGATTGTTTGCACAGCGTAAAAATTGAATAAGTAGGTGAAAAGATACAATCTTGATGCATACATTTCCTGATTTTAAACCATTCATTATCCCCTGGTGCTGTTCAAATGACTGCCTTTTGGTCAATGTACAGGTTCCAAAAATGAGTACAATTAATTATTCTGGGATTCCCATTATTTGCAATGTTATCCATAATTTATTATGATTCACACAGTCAAATGCCTTTGCATTGTCAATAAAACATGGGTAAACATTTTTCTGGTATTCTCTGCTGTCAGCCAGGATTCATCTAAATTAGCAATAATATTCCTCATTCCATGTCCCCTTCTGAATCTGGCTTCAATCTTTGGTACTTTTCTAGCTATGTACTGCTGTAAAGATTTTTTAATTATTTTCAGCAAAACTTTACTTACATGTTATACTAATGATGTTGTTGTTGTTGTTGTTGTTAGGTGCCATTGAGTTGTTTCCAACTCATAGTGACCCCATGCACAGCAGAATGAAATGCCACCCAATCCCGTGCCAGCTCCACGATCCTTGCTATACTTGAGCCCACTGTCGCAGCCACCATGTCAATCACTCTTGTTGAAGGCCTTTCCCTCTTTTGTCGATCCTTCACCTTACCAAGCATGACATCCTTCTCCAGGGAATGGTCCCTTCTGACAACATGACCAAAGTAGTTGAGACAAAGTCTGGCCATTCTCACTTCAAAGCAGCATCTCGGCTGCACTTCCTCCAGGACAGATCTGTTAGTTCTTTTAGCAGTCCATGGTACTTTCAGCATTCTTCACCAGCACCACAACTCAAAGCATCAATTGTTCTTCAGTCTTCCTTATTCACTGTCCAGCTCTCACATGCATACAAGGCAACTGAAAATATCATGGCTTGTGTCAGGTGCACCTTAGTCCTCAAGGAGACATCCTTGTTCCTCAGGCCTTGAAAGAGTTCCTTCGCAGCCAACCTCCCAGTTCTACACATTGTCAAATGTCCTGACTGCTGCTTCCATTGGCATCAATTGTAGAACAAAGCAATGTGAATTCTCTGACAGCCTCAATTTTTTCAACATTTATCGTGATGATGCTTATTGGTCCAGTTGTGAGGATTTTTGTCTTCTTTATATTGAGATGTAATGCATACTGCAGATTATGTTCCTCAGTCTTCATCAGTAAGTGCCTCAAGTCTGCCACACTTTCAGCAAGCAAAATTGTATCATCAGCATATCTCAGGTTGTTAATGATTCTTCCTCCAATCCTGATGCCACGTTTTTCTTCATATAGTACAGCTTCTCGGATTATTTGCTCAGCATGTTGTTGTTGTTGCTATGTGCCACCAAGTTGGACCCGACACATAGCGACCCCTCCTTGGATTTCCAAGGCAATATCACTACAGAAATAAGATTGCCCCATCTTCCTTCTGAGAAGTGGCTGGTGGGTTTGAACCACAGCCTTCTGATTAGCAGTCAAGTGCCTTAGCCACTATGCTACCAGAGCTCCCATATAGATTGCTCAGCATGTAGACTAAATAAGTATGGAGAAAGGATACAACCCTGACGCACTCCCTTCTTGACTTTAAACCATGCAGTGTTCCCTTGTTCTGTTCAAACGACAGCCTCCTGGTCAGTGTACAGGCTCCTCATGAGTACAATCAAGTGTTCTGGAATTCCCATTCTTCTCAATGTTATCCATAATTTGTCATGATCCACACAATCAAATGCCTTTTCATAGTCCATGAAACATAAGTAAACATCTTTGTGGTATTCTTTGCCTTCAGCCGAGATCCATCTGACAACAGTTATGATATCCCTTGTTCCATGTCCTCTTCTGAATCCAGCTTGAACCTCTGGAAGTTCTCTGTCA
>NW_006921603.1:7591036-7597338 GCF_000298275.1 Orycteropus afer afer | reverse complement strand
TCCATGTTCTGATAATTAATGGATTTTTGCAGCTGTTTCTCCTCAATTTGAGTGGTGCCACATCAGCAAATGGAAGTCTCAAAAGCTTTACCTTATCCATATGAGTAAGGCTGGTTTTGCTCTGATGATGCAGCTCTTTCCCAGTCCTATTTTGAGAGCCTTCTAACCTAAATGATTCATCCTCTTCCTCTATATTAGACAATGTTTCCGGACTATTCATAAAGTTGTGCAGTAATGTATCAGACAGTGTTTCTCTGCTATTCATTAGGTTTTCCCCGGCCAATTCTTTGAGAAGTGGATGGCCTCTTCCTTCTTCCTAGCCTCTCTCAGTCTGTAAACTGGGCTGCATTTGGGGCATGGCCTGGGTTCCCTCTTCTCACCTGGAACCTTGCGGCTGACTCCTCTAATGATATTGGTCTACAATTTCTGCATTCTGTTGGGTCACCTTCCTTTGGAATGAGCACAAGTATAGGTCTCTTGCAGTTGGTTGGCCAAGTAGTTTTTTCTTCTTGGAAGAAAGATGTGACCATCTACTTCTTAAAAAAAAAAATTGGTCAGTGAAAATCTTATGAACCTGATAGGGGACAATCAAACTAACAGTATTAAGGGTTAATTCTGTGTCAAGAACAAGTTTAGGCACTTCATTCAAACTGATTTAAATTGTTAGTTATATAAAGATATAGCTATTTAATCTTAATCTAAGGAATTTTCTTTCAAGATAGGGAGTTGGCCTTCCTGGGGCCAAAACTGAATCCAACAGGGAGACTACTGAAATTAAAGTATTATAAGAAGACATACTTCTAAGTAAGGTATAGATTAAAAGCAGTGGAGGAGAGAAGCTAATGTTCTCTCATTGGAAGATGGTTTCAGTCATCCCAGCACAAGGAACCATATTGCAAAGTTATACTTTGGCCAATGAGACTGGGAATTATGTGGGCAATACAGCATGATGGACCATAAGAGAAATTAACAGTGTCAATAAAAGAACTAAGCATTGCTGAGACAAAATTAGAGTATTCTGAAGGTGTGCACAGATCTTGACAGTGTCAGAATGTAGAGGAGAAAAGGAAACCAGAGATCAGAGAAACAGTGATGCTCACAGAAATGGAAATGGAAGAATATCTTTGCAACAGTGCAATGATGTATGCTGACAGCTGAAACTTTAGGGTTTCTGGACTGAAATTTCAAAAGGATTTGGCCATTTTTCCAGCTGAGCTGACAGTGAATAATTACATCCTGTCTATGTTTTGGCTCAAACTTGATGATTTTTAAACTATTACGCTGACAGGCAGGTTTCACAGCAATCATAATTCAATATTTTGATAAAGAACTTCAAAATATCACAAGTGTTTCCCTGGCTTGTCTTTCTTAGGTGCCCTGGATTCTAAGTGAAGAGAAGGTATTTTGAAGTGTATTATTTGACCTACCAGATAGGCATATTAAGAATACCTTTAAAGGGTTATACATAGAAATAATATATTTTTTTCCTTACTTTTCTTTTGTTAAATAAAGTAAAGGGACCCTCAAAGAAACAAATGGGTTCAGATAATGTCTTTTCTGAGGAACCTAGGCAAGGCAGCGGAAGTAGTCTAGTCTCTGTAGTTCCAGATCTGGGTTTGAATCCTGACTTCATCACTATTGTAATTGTCAGCATTCTCCACAGATGCAAAACCAATAGGAAAGAGAGAAAAATTGATTGATCAATTTTAAGGAAGTGGCTCCTGTAAAATCAAGATCAGTAGAGCAGGCTAGAAGCTCACGCAGGAGGTGATGTTGCAGTCTTGAAGTACATTTTTTTCTTTTCTCAGGAAACCTCAGATTTTTATGTTAATGCTGTCAACCCACACCCACATTATCAATGGTAATCTTCTTTATTTGAAGTTAATTAGTTGTAGATGTTAACCAAATTGACCAAACACAGCAACACCTAGGCTACTGTTTTGTTTCATAACTGGATACTATAGCCTCACCAAGTTGACATATAAGACTAACCATCACAACTGAACTAGAATTGATGTCTTTGTGCCCATGGTAATTTACTTAACTAATCTGGGCTTCCAGAAATTCAAGCTGGATTCAGAAGAGGATGGGGAACAAGTGGTATCATTGCTGATGTCAGATGGATCTCAGCTGAAAACAAAGAATACCAGAAAGATGCTTACTTGTGTTTTATTATCTAGGCAAAGGGATTTGACTGTATGGATCATAATAAATTATGGATAACATAAGCAAGAATGGGAATTCCAGATCACCCAATTGTGCTCATGAACAACCTGTACATAGACCAAAAGGTTGCCATTTGAACAGAACAAGGATTACTGCATGGTTTAAAATCAGGAAGGGTGTGCCTCATGACTGTGCCATTTCAACATACTTATTCAATCTGAATATTGAACAAATAATCTGAGAAACTGGACTATATAAAGAATAATGCATCATCAAGACTGGAGAAAGATTCATTATTAACAACCTGAGATATGCAGATGACACAACCTTATTTGCAGAAAATGAAGATGACTTGAAGCATTTACTGATGAAGAACAAAGACCACAGTTTCAGTATGGACTACACTCAACATAAAGAAAACAAAAATTCTCACAACTGGACCAATAAGCAACATCACAATAAACAGAGAAAAGGTTGAAGTTGCCAAGGATTTCATTTTACTTGGATCCACAATCAACACCAATGGAAACAGAAATCAGACATCATATTGCACTGGGAAAATATACTGCAAAAGACCTCTTTAAAGTGTTAAGAAGCAAGGATGTCACTTTGAAGACTAAGGTGCACCTAACCCAGGCCACGGTATTTTCAATCACCTCATATGCATGAGAAAGTTGGAAAAGAAATAAGGAAGACCAAAGAAGAGTTGATGCCTTTGAATTGTGGTGTTGGCAAAGACTATTGAAAATACCATGGACTGCCAGAAGAACAAAAAAAATCTGTCCTGAAAGAAGTGCAACCAGAATTCTCCTTGGAAGCAAGAATGCCAAGACTTTGCCTCACCTCCTTTGGTCATGTTGTCAGAAGGGACCATTTCCTGGAGAACGATATCATGCTTAGTAGAGTAGAGGCACAGTGAAAAAGAAGAAGACCATGAACAAGATGGATTGCCACAGTGGCTGCAATGATGGAGTCAAGTAGAGCAAGCACTGTGAAGATGGTGCAGTAGTGGGCAGTGTTTCATTCTGCTGTACACGAGGTCGCTGTGAGCTGCAGCCAACACTATGGCACCTAACAGCAGCAGCCATCGAAGCTTCTGTTTCCCTCTCTTGTACTTACTAAACAGGTAGAATTATATCCATGTTGTAGAGTTTTGTGAAGACTCTATATCTGAACATATCTGGATGTGGTGTTTGCTGTTTCCACAAGATCTAGCTTGGATTACATGCCCAAGCCTGCGAATGAACACACAACATGTAAAAGCTAGCATTAGTGAGCTGTCTGATAGAAAATAAGATGATAGTTAAAATATACTGGAGAAAAGTCAATCTGGTCTTTTGGAATATGCCCTGCCAACCTCAAACCAATGTTAACTGCCTTGTATAAATAGTACTGCACTATATTCGGGGAGGGGGGAGAAAAATTCTTTTCAACATGAGAATGTTATGGGTTAAATTGCACCCTCCTTTTTTTTTTCAATCAACTTTGCCAATATAAAAGGAAAGCTGTAAGATAAAATGGGGGAAAAGGAGGGCAGAGGAAGAATAAAGTATAGAAATACAAAAGTCATTCTCTTCATAGTAGGAAGTCAGGAAACACTGGCAATGATAATGCCAACAAGAAGTGGTGGCATAATATTGTTGGGAGTTGCAAAGATGTCTTGCAAAAGACCTACAGTGGTATTGGATACAGGCGAGGAGAGAGATAGAGAGGTTAGTATCACTAAACCCAATCTTTGTCTATTACAATGGAGGTCAGAATAGATAAAGAAAAATACATTTTAAAACAATAACATGAGCTTCCTAGAGGAAGATTTGACCAAACATGAAGAAATGGAGAAAACACATGATTAGACAAAAGCAGAGAGAGTAATAAGTAGTTACTTCTGAGAAGCTGGACTGCATTAAGAAAATTACCAGAAGCCAAGGATTACTACTTTTCCTTCTAGGTATTTTTATAATATTCAACTTTTTTAGCCATTGCATTAAATAAAATATACACATTAATTTTAATGCAATGTTAAAAAATATATGGCCTCCATCTGCCTCATTCTCAAAACATTTGAGCGGCAACTTCTTCCCTTTTGTATTTCTTAGGTGGGTGCACACCATCCTCAGCATTTCAGCTTCATGGAGATGATTTTTCAGCCCTTTTAAGCCTCCTTAAAGACCGTATTTTATTTATCTGGTAGAGCAATTTACAGCCAAATTAAACAAAGTTTATAGAGAGAAATGAAGGAAATAATCTCATTTTACCTGTAAAATCAGTTATGCTCAGGAAGGATTTTAGTACTTAGCCTTTGAAAATATGCTGAATTTATTACAGATGAGGTAAAACTCTTGATTATTTAGAATCCAATGTTGTAGAACTCTTGAAAACTAACCAGAATTGCTTTGTGTGGTGGTTAAGTTTGTGTGTCAACTTGGCTGGGCCTGGTTTAGTGGCTGGGCAGCTGAATGTAGTTATTCCCCCATGGTGTAATTGGTAATTAACTAGCTGCCTTAGGAATGTGGTCTGCTTCTTGTATATAAGGAGCAGCCTTGGGAACTAGTGTCTAGTTTATGACATACTTGAACCCTGCATGTAACCCTGTCATTGTTCAGCAGCCTGCCATGCTCCGCCGACCTTGGGACTTTCAATGGACTGGGATGAATGGCTTGCCATGTGGTTTGGTAACATCGGGACTGTGCCGTTTTACTTGTCAAACTTGGGCTTGTTTGTCTCAGCAGCCAGTACCTGTCTGAGTGAAAAAAAGCTTCTAGCTTCAGTGGGCCGCGAGCGGGAGGCAGAGCTGAAGCCCAAGGCTGTGGCGCTTTAACCCAGCCTCTAGAGCCTAGCACTTTGAACTCAGACTTAAAGCCTCTAAACCGTAAGAGAATAAAACTCCTGTTTGTTAAGCCCATCCCATTGGTGGTATATTCCTGTCAGAGTGGCACTAGATAACCAGAACTCTTTGGCTGCTGTTACTGTTGTTTTGCTGCACTTTACCCTTTGAGAGTAAGGAAACATAAACACACACATCACCCAATTTTCGACTTAGTGGAATGGTCAAGTTCCCAAGTATGACAGCATAGATTCGACCCAATCTCCCTAGACTCACTGAGATTCATAAAGGTAACTGTAGAACCAGAAGGCATTTTTTTCTTCTACTTCTCAGTATCTTTTAATATTTTCCTAAGTCTGTATAATGTGGACATATCAGATTCATTATGAAAAGAAAGTAAAAGCTCTTGGGAGGAAAAATTCCAAAATTTAGGACTTGAAAGAATTCAATTATCAAAAAAAGGGGGGGGGAGGAAATGCGTTCTTTTCAACATGAGGCCCTCACTGAAGCGAAGAAGGAGGTGCTTACACTTTGAATGTTACCCTCATCGTTGAGTAGCTTCCTAAAAGAAGTTCTGGCGAAACAGTCCTAGGACGACATTTGCCTGCTGGGCCTGGAACCATAAAAAAAACCTCTCTTGCCATAGTTCTTCATTTTCAAGCTCTTTGCCACAAAATTCATCTTTTTATTCATTGTGTATATCAGATTTGTTTGTTGTATATTATGAAAGCAATATGTGCTCAACATTAGAAAATAATGAAAAGCAAAAAACTCATTGCCCTACTATTTAGTAACAACTATTATTAACATTTTGGTGGATGTCTTCCAAATTCTCTCAACATAATAGAAATTTTATAGAAAAAAAAATTGCTTATACTGCACACAAAATTTTGTAGCCTGCTTAGCAATTTATTGTTAACCTTCCTACTTCAGTAACAATATTTCTCCAAAAAGTGTTTATGAGTCGCAAAATATCCCCTTTGGGCAGGAATGCATAGGAAAGAGAGACACAGCCAGAGGGGGGAGGTGGGAAGAGAGCTATTACTTTGTGGGATTGCAATCACTGTCATGAAATAAAATGTATGTAAACTGTTGAACGGAAAACGAATTTGTTCTGTCAACTTTCACCCAAATCATAATAAAGAAGTAAATAAATAAAAACTTAAATTAAAAAAAAAAAATCTCCTTTGGTGCCTATCTCAAACTTTTCCTAACCAATTCTTTAATGATAGACATTTCACTTGTTTCCAGTTTCTGACTATGATCAAAGCATACTGGTGAATATTCTTATACATGCATTTTTTTTTTTTTT
>NW_006921603.1:7588414-7588936 GCF_000298275.1 Orycteropus afer afer | reverse complement strand
ACTGTTGTCGAGTCAGATCCAACTCATAGCGACCCCTCCTTGGGTTTCCAAGGCAGTATCTCTACAGAAGTAGATTGCCCAACCTTCCTTCCAAAAAGTGGCTGGTAGGTTTCAACCACCAGCCCTCTGGTTAGGCACTACGCCACTAGGGCTCACATATAAATATATACACATTGAAAAAAAAAGTCTGGAAGGAAGTATATCAAAATGTTTTTATTTGATTTTAAGTAATGGGATTACAGATGATTTTGTTATTTTTACCCTTTACAGAATTTCCAAAACTTTCCTCAGTGATCATGTATTATTTCTTAATTTAAATTTGTCAAGACAGAAAATCTTAAATGTCAGCAATTAACATATGTAGTGTGCATATACACATACACACACACACACACATTAATATATATACCCACTTCTGTCGAGTCAGATCTGACTAATTAGTGACCCCTCCTTGGGTTTCCAAGGCAGTGTCATCACTATGGAAGTAGATTGCCCAACCTTCCTTCTGAGGAGTGGCTGGTG
>NW_006921603.1:7574487-7586434 GCF_000298275.1 Orycteropus afer afer | reverse complement strand
AGACAAAGTATATGTGAACTGCTGTATGAAAAGTGAATTTACTCTGTAAATCTTCACCCAAATCAAAATAAAATTAAAAAAAAAAAATCTGCTTGCTACAACTGACTTCCGCTTTTGTTCTTATTTTTTACATTTTATTGTGATAAAATATATGTAACAAAAAATTAGCATTGAACTATTTTTAAGTGTACAATTCAGTGACATTAATTACATTAACCATGTTGTGCAATTATTATCAATATCTATTAGCAGAAGTTTTTCATTATCCTAAACAGTAACTCAGTGCCTTTTAAGCAGTAACTTCCCACTCCCCTCACCCCCACAGCCTGGTGAACACTAATAAACTTTTGTCTCTATGAATTTGCCTATTCTAGGTATTTCACTAAGTGGAATTATACAAGATTTGCGCTTTTGTGCCTGATTTATTTCATGTAGCATAATGTTTTCAAGATTCATCTATATTGTAGTATGTGTCAAAATACACTGATTAATATTTATGCTGGATACAATTCCATGTATTGACCATATTTTGTTTACCCATTCATTTGTTAATGGACATGTGTTGTTTCCAATTTTGGCTATTGTGATAATGCTGCAAGGAACACTGGTATAGAAGTATCTGTTCCCCCTTTTGTTTTAATCTAAATTGTCAACAGTCTTTGAAATAAATCACACTAGGTTCTGCCTCCACCCACCCCAATGCCTGTCCAGTCATTGCTGATTGCCCTAGAGAGAACCAATCAACAGAGTTGACTGAATCCACCAAATTCTTTACATTGAGGCATAGAAAGAGACCATAGGTAGTGGTTGGTAGGTTCTAGATATAAAAAGTCATGTAGACTAAGGGTCAGAGTCAAGGGCGCAACAACATCTGGGAATAGACAGAGGAAGCTAGTCTGTTGGGGAAAATGGAGAGATGTCCCTAGAAAGGCAGAGATGTAACATGTGATTTCAGAAAGACACAGAAAAAGAGGGCAATTCCTGTCTTTCTGGTTCTCACACGAATCCCTATGAGCCCTAAGGCAATTTCTTTCTTGTCATGCATAATGTTCTTGATATGGTTAGTTGTAGTCTATCAAAAAAGAAAAGGAAAAAAAAAAGAAAGAAAGAGAGAGAAAAGGAAAAAGAAAGGAAAGAAGGGGAAGAGAAGAGAAGAAAATCATCTTCATAGTTTGTTATTGTTCTTTGAGACCATAGCCTGTTCACTAGAATAATGTGTGATAAATGACTTCACATAAAGTTTGATGTAACAACACAGACATTCTGAAGCTGCAAAAGGATAGCCGACAGGGATCTTGCCAACTGTGGTCATGTTCTGCTTAACTACAGAATATTTTAGAAGTCTGGACCAGCATTTATATATGGGGAAGTTACACATAAATTTTGAGACCCTGCCATCTTTTGAAAATATTTCATAGATAGAGCATCATTGTGTCCCACAGTTCTGTGAGCCTAAATTGACTGGAGTTGAGCAATGCCTACCCTTTTAGACACAACCTGTCACAGTTCACATTCTGCCCCACTCAAGAGGCAACTGAATTGACACCTTCCCTGGCCAGGTATGTTCCCTTCCTTTACCAGTTAGGGCCCCAAAAGAGTTAAAGTTCCTGATCCCCTATTCTAAAAGATCTACTCTGACTTTCCTACCTATCCTTTGCTTCTAAAGTTTTGATTCCCAGGTTCTTTACAGGAAATTACAGGCAATGCTCACTCTATCTCCTGCATTCTCACTGGAGCATCACTTTTTAACTAAAGTTAATGGCTTGTCATTAAAGGGTTGATGTTGGTGCCTGAAGAACAAGGCATTTCATCTGTCTCAGCAGTATGTCTGTGGTAAAGGATAAAAGCTAGAGAAATCAAACACTTCCTCATTTCTCCAGAAAACCTCCCTTTCACTAAATTAGAAACACCTATTTTGGATAATCTTTTTTCTTTTTTTTTCTTTCCTGCAGAGTGAATATTTTACACTATATCATTACCCCAAATCCCAAACACAAGCCACTAGGTTGAAGAATCTGATCTGAACATTAAAATTATTAAATTTCAATTATGAAACTGCCTGGTTTATAGAAATAAATGGATGTCATGTGTTGTGTGGCACTGAAACCATGCTTTTAAGAAACAAGCAATGTGTCATGATATTTCCCAGTTTACATGGGAGCAATGCATGCTGGCTTTGAACACCTAGTGGCATAGGAGCTGTCTTTACTCTTTAATGTCCCTTGGAATAAATCAAGGGCAATATGGGTAACTGCATGGATCTGCAAAGGAGGTCTAAATCTCCAGTCTTCAAAATAGGAGCTCTGGTGGCATAGTGCCTAAGGCTTTTGACTGATAACCAGAAGTTCAAAGCCCCCAGCCACTCTTTGGAAGGAAGATTGGGCAATCTACTTCTGTAGAAACACCACCTGGGAAACCCAAGGAGGGGTCACTATGAGTTGAATCAATTCAATGGCAGTGAGTTTGGTTTGTTTGTTTGTTTTTAGCATTTGGTGGACCACAGAGAAAATGCTTTTGATAGGGGTGTGTACTTTTTTAAAGAATATTTATAAAGGAGCAGACAATTTCCTTTTAACCTTAATTTTAGGAAACTCTTTTTTTACCTAAGTCATTAATGTCTTTCGGAAGAAATCCGAACCCTGGAGAACCAGCATGTTCAAGAGAATAAACTCTTTGCTCATGAGATTCGAATGAACTTTTCCAGTTTACCACTTGAGGGCAGGAGATCAAATCTGGAATTGAACTAATATCAGGCTACAAAAGAATGCCCCACCTTCTCTCTATAAAGTCGAGTCTGTATGAGGCAGGAAGAAAAGGAATCAACTCTACCATTGCCTTCCATTAGTCAAGATAACATTTCTCTGCAGGAATATTCAAAATTGTGAATTTCAAACACAATATAAAATTAGAGGTTCAGCCAAGATTTAACTGTAGTCAGTTTTACCTGTCCTTTAACCACACTATTTTAATTCCTAGTTTATAGTAATAATAATAATATGGAGTACATGCATTTATCCAATTCACCATTCTTGGAGTCTTGATTGGACACAAAGAAAGACTGATGAGCTAATCTAGCAATGAATAGTCACCTTCCAACAAGAATGCTGAATGTTAACATATCTGATTTAAGACAATCAGTAAATGTACACATAAAACTCACTGCTCAGAAATCTGGAGAGAATCTGCTTCCTCCATTCTGCTGTACTAAGGTTGGGCAATCTACTTCCATAGTGATACTGCCTCAGCAACCCAAGGAGGGGTCAGTCGCTATGAGTCAGGTCCGACTCAACAGCACATAACAACAACAGGTGCCTTAACATTATACACTGAATATGGAATGTCTACTTGTATAAAATCACTACAGAGATATGCAAAGAGCTTTGCGCTTGAGTAACCACAGGCTTGTTGCTAAGTATTTGTTTCATTTTTATTAAACTCTGAGAAAGCAGAGAATACAGAAAATAAGAATAAAATAGACAAAAGCCTCTGGCACAATGGCTCTGTGATCTGCCAGGCTATGACTCTATATACCCAAGAAACCTTCTGGCCACAGTTCAGGTCTCCAGTTCAGGTCTCCACTGAGATGCAAACCCTACCATCCCAGCTTTACCTCATGAAGACATCCATTCAGGAAGGAACAGTTTTGATTAAATGCTAGGCATATATTATTTGCAAGGAATGACCCTGGTAATAAGAATGTAATTAAGTCCATTCCAGATTTTCTGGTTTGCTAGAAAACAATCTTACCTGACAAAATAAAGTGTTCTTCTTTTTAATTTGTGTACTTTTCTTTCCAAAGGCATACTCCTTCATACATGAGATATCAGCTATCACAAAGAGATTAAATCACAAAGCATCACAATGACTCATTGAATATATACAGTCAGACAATGGTAAATTAATACTTTGCTCTTATTATATTAAATAATGCTTTTTTTTTACTTGTTTTTCTTAATTGTGAATTGAGTGAAAGTTTACAGAGCAAATTCATTTTCCATACAGCAGTTCATACACATTTTGTTTAGTGACATCGAGACTGCAATCCCCACAAATGTAAAAGCTGTCTTCCCACTTGCCTGAATGTACAAAGCCAGACAATGGTAAATTACATTTGAGTGAAATTTCCAAGTAACTGAAATTTATCCTAAAAATCATCAACTTCTAAAAGCATACCAGGTAGAAAATATTTAAAGTATCCTAGTTTTGCTGTTGGGAGCTCTGGTAGCATAGTGGCTAAGACACTTGCCTGCTAACCAGATGGCTGGCGGTTCAAACCCACCAGCCACTCCTCGGAAGGAAGGTTGGGCAATCCTACTTCCGTAGTGATATTGCCTCGGAAACCCAAGGAGGGGGTCACTATGAGTCGGGTCCGACTCAACGGCACATAACAACAAGAACAACAAAGTTTTGCTGTTATTGTTGTTTGTCTTTTAAAACAGAAAGTATTGAACATGACTGATGCTTGCTGATACAGGATCCTAATTGAGAACTCTTGGCATCCTATATATTTAAAAAAGTTTCATTTGGCTATTTTACCTTTTGAGACTCCTATTCATTTTCAGTAGCATTTTCAGGCTAATGGTTCTAGTACATTTTTCTCAGCCATCCAAAATCCTCATGTTCTTATTCCTTATCTCTAATCTGCCATGGGCAAATAGGAGTCCTTAGGTGGTGCAAATGTTTCAACTGCTGGCTGAAAGGCTGAAGGTTTGAATCCACCCAGAGGCATCTCAGAAGAAAGCCTTGGAACTCTACTTCTGAAAGATCCCAGCAACTGAAAACCCTGTGGAGTAAGTCCCAGCCGACAAGTGTGGGCTGCCTGGGTACTAGAACTGACTTGGTGGCAACTGTTTTTGTAAATGGACAAACTAGATTTTAGAGTGTACTTGTGTATGTATGTGTGTGTGTGTGTGTGTGTGTGATTGTAAATCATCTTTCAAGGGTTCAAATAAAAGTACAGAAGTTTTAGTCAGGGGGCACTACAGCCACTGTATTGACTGCTCAGAATTCTTTCTTTCCCTGGTTCTTAGCTAAGCTTCCAACAGTTGATGTGGCTGATTAAGTGATATCCTAAGTAAGCCATGAATAGACCATGATATTACATAAAAGTCTTTTCAAATGAAGATTTAAGGAAACAATTTAAGGTCTAAGACTGAGTTATTTCCATCCCCAAATTGGGCAAATCTTGGTGTGCAAGGTAACTAAAATATTATTGAATATAAAGCATTATTTAAACCACTCAGAAAAGCATCAGTGCATGAGATCCTGGATAGAGTGGGAACATTGTAGAGCAAAACTCAAAATCATTTAAAAAAAAAAAAAAAAGGCCAGGCTTACAGGTCTGATAGAACCTGGTGAAAGCTCCCTGAGACTATGGCCCCTAGTTACCCTTCAGGCCTGGAATTGAACTCACTCCCATCACTTCCAGCCAAACAACAAACAGGCATATAGTGTGAAAATTTATACTAAGTAGATATACTTGTTAGAACAATCAATCATTGGGGAACAGAATGGCAGTATATGCACAGGGAGATAGCTCAAGGGGCAGGAATGCATAGGAAAGAAGGACACAGGAAGACATAACTACAGGCAGGAAGTAGAAAGAGAGCTGTTACACTGTGGAGATTACAGTCAATGTCATGAAACAAAATGTATATGAACTGCTGTATGGAAAATGAACTTGCTTGTAAATTTGCACTCAAATCACAATAAAAATTTATAAAACACACCCAAGTTTTTTAAAAAAAAGCATTATTTAACATATAAAGAGCAAAGTATTAATTTAGGACCACAAATGTTTAGAGGGAAAAATAAAAGGAAGCATAATAACAAACACTCTTCTAAGGAACCTTCAAAGAATTCTACCAGCCATGCACTTCAAAGTCCCGGGTGGAGCTGATCCACTTGTTCACATGCCTGAGGCCCCCCTCACAGATTCTGCTTCTGAAGGTGAAGAGACAGCAGTGTCTCTCTCTATGTTTTTAAATTTTCACTGTTAATTCTGAACCAGGATTTGAAATCACAAGGAATAACCCATCCACCTTCTCATGCCCAAACTCTACTTTTCTTTCTTCATACTAGTATTTCTTTCTCTCCTCCGTCTCGTAACTCTGATGCCCATTTCTTCCTCTATTTCTCTTTTCTCTTGCCCCTTACAGCTAAAAGAGGCTCTAGTATACCCCACGAGAACTGTGAGTTCTACAGGTTTACTAAGGCACTAATTTATGTTCTAAACTTTCCTCAAAATTACTACATCCCAGCATCCTTTGCCTTCCCACACACGTTGCCTTTTAGCAATTATATATTTTCTCCTGCCCATGTTAGCATTTTCTTAACCTGTCAATATTCCCACTAGATTCTAAATTTATTGATGACAAGGATTATTTCTTATTCACCTTGATATTTTCCATGACACCTAGAAAATTGTTGTTGTTGTTATGTGCCATCAAGTCAGCCCGGACTCATAGCTACCCCTCCTTGGGTTTCCAAGGTGGTATCACTGCAGAAGTAGATTGCCCAACCTTCCTTCTGAGAAGTGGCTGGTGGGTTTTAACCACCAGCCTTCTGGTTAGCAGTCAAGGGCCTTAGGTACTATGCTACCAGAGCTCCTACCTAGAAAATAGTAGGAATTAAGTCTATATATATATACTATATATATATATATATGTAGTACCTTTATAAATGTTGTTTTCAACGCACTTTTATATCCATCATCTTAATTTAAACATATAGGAAGCCAATGGTTTAAATAGACCCAAAACTGGCAGCTATTATTTTGTCTGCCCAGAATTCATTTACTTTTCTTCTGATACACTCTGATCTTCCTTGACGAAGGAATCCTATCCCCCCTTTATTCCATCTGACACAGGTGGAGCAAACGCTAACCCTGGCAACAGAAGTGGTCATGTGACTTAGCCAATCAGGGCATCACAAGCCCCTGACTCTGGTGGATGATCCACAGTTAAGGATCTGCTCCAAAGACAAAAAAAAAGGACTGAATTCTCAGACTTTGGGAAAACTGTTGAGAAGACAAAGTAACTCATTTCTGATGGAGTTTCTGGGACATTAGGATGTAAACTAACCTGGCATTACAAGGCGAGAACCAACAAAGAGGACATTAGAACTGAAGGATGGAGAAAATGAAATTAATTCTTATGATATCATTTGAGGACTTGGATCCAACCTTTCCTAAAGGTTACATAGAATATATTTTTAAACATGCAAATAAATTTCCTTTTGCTATAAAGCCAACTGAGTAGGTTTTCTGTCATCTGAAATAGAAAGAGTCCTAATTAATTCAAAGATTAATGTCAGTGAGGATTAAAGCTGTTCTGTGATCTAAAATCAAGTCCTTTCAGGACCACAACCCATTCTCAACCAGTGATTTCTTCCAATGCCCTTGTCTTACTCATGGAAGCACAACTGGAAAAAGTTTTGGAGGCATGCCAGTCTTGCTTTCCTTCCATTCACCCTAAATCTCTTCAAGGCTACCTCATAAAATATCAACATTACTGTGGCAAGAGACAGAAAATAAACTTTCAAAATAAATTAGTCAGTTGTTGCTGTGTGCCATTGAGTCAATTCAGAATTAGTAAGTTTAAAAAAGAAAAAGTTCAATATTGTCAAAAATTTATTTCACACAAAGGAGTCTACCAAACACTGACACCTTTCACAAATTTACTTATCCAGAATATGAATGAGTATAATTACCCAAGTTCCTCTATACTGTTTTTTTGTTTTATTTTTTCCATCATGGTAACAAATGATTTGATCTTCCCTTCCAGATCATGGTGAGTTGTTGAGCCATGTGAGAATAGAAATTATCCTAGAAAAATAGATTTTTTAAAATGTCATGAACTGGTACAAAGAAATGGAACAGATCAAGCCTGCCTAAATAGCATGATTAAATAATTCATCAGTAGATGGTTCTGGCAGTTCAGGCAGCTCTCCATAGTTACAGTTTAAGATCTCTGCCCTCAGCAAAAGGAGGCTTGCTTCAGCTGTTTCAACAACACATACACGTTAAACCAAAAATCCAAATCCCCTGCCATCTACTTGATTCCGACTCATAGCAACCCTATAGAAAAGAGCAGAACTGCCCAGAAGGTTCCCAAACTGTAAATCTTTATGGAAGATGACTGCCTCATCTTTCTCCCATGGAGCAGCTGGTAGGTTCAAATTGTCGACATTTGGATTAGCAGCTGAATGTGTTCACTGTGCCACCAGAGCTCCTTACATACCCATTATCAACCCAAAATACTGATCACTGGGTACTCATGTGACTTCTTCCATGAAACTCAACCATGGAAACACGGAGAATGGAAAACAAATCTGGAGGTTTGTGTGAAGTTAGCTTGGTGTTGTCATAGCTGAGAGGAGTAAGATCTGCCCTCCTATTTGGTAAAAGGTCAAGGTAATGTTTGTCAATCTTCAGAAACACATGAAGTTGAAAGCCACCAAGTTTTTGGGACTGATTTTTATTTGTCTGTCATTTGCTTGTTTTAAAAAAAATTACATACACACACACACACACACACATACACACACATAGCTGCAATTAGATTGTGCACAGATAAAGCTCATTCAAATAACCATAGTTTAGGATAAGGGCCACTTTACCTTTCCTGCATTCAAAATGAAGTTACAGAAATAAAGTTATGGTCAGAAAATTCAAAGCTTACTCCATTCAACAGATAAGAGATGAGAAACTGTTTTAATGCTCCTGGAATTTAGATTTCTGAGTCCATAGAGTTGGGATGATCCACCCAGACCATTTGCTCTTAGGTATCCTTTTGAACATTGTGCCTTGATGAAACTGGTTTTCTAAAAGTTACCTCTGATTCAAACAACTGTCTAGATAAACTAGTAAGACTACTTTGCCCTGGGCATTGTGCTCTTCAATTTGCTTCCAGTTGGGGAAGCAAAGACTCCAAAGGACAGACTGGGAGCTATGTTTTAGGGTAAATCAGTAATTATTTTAATTGTTCAAGACAATGCAGTATGAAATTCTTCTTGACTATATTTTTTTAATCAATTCTGTTCTACCCTTATTTCCATGGCAATGCCAACAAGATTTTGTATAAGAATTTTGGAAGCTCTTCTCATCTTGGGAACATTTTTACTCTCTAGTTGAAACGTCACCTCAATCTGCAAATTATATATTCAATAAACTTCAACTACTTTTTATTATTAGCTTAATATGTTCTTTAACAGAGTTTATAAATTGTCCAGTGTATCATCTTATGACAACTGTTTTGTGAGTTCCCTATCTCCTAAGTTTAAATGAGGCACTGCTTGATTTTTCTACAAAATTTAACAAATTGTAGTCATATTGAAGGAGTCTCTAGGCGGCATACATGGTATCACCATGGGTTGGAATCAATTTGACAGCAAATGATTCTGATTTAGTCATGTTGACCAGTTATACTGTAAGCCAAATATATATGGCATACTTACTAGGCAAAGTATGGTGCAAGACAGTTTGAGATAATACGAAGAAGTGCAATTAACATTGTTACCTTCAAAAATCTTACAGTGATAAAAGACCAAAAAAGCAAGATGAAATTCTAATGATAGACTTTTTGAGAACTTTAATCTGACATTTATATGAACTAAACCAGGGTTCCTATAAAATAATGAATGAACAATAACAGGCCCAATATCATGGCCCAGATGAAAGTTATCAGCATGTAAGCCTTGTGGGATAGAGCATGCTATTATAATGTCATTGAGTTTTATTCTTTGTTGGTTGTTTACTATTCTTTCTGTGGTAATTATATGCTAGCTGCATAAGTGGATCTCATCATCTCTTGAATTAAATAAGCGTTGTTGTTGTTATTGTTATGTGCCGTCGGGTTGTCTCCAACTAATAGTGAGTGACCTTATGTACAACAGAACAAAACATTGCCCGGTCCTATGCCAGCCTTATGATCTCTACTATACCTGAGCCCGTCACTGCAGCAACTGTGTCAATCCATCTTGTTGAGTGCCTTCCCTTCTTTTGTTAACCCTCTACTTTACCAAACATGACATCCCTCTCCAGGGAATGGTCCCTTCTGACAACATGACCAAAGTAGGTGAGACAAAGTCTGGCCATTCTTGCTTCCAAGGAGCATTCTGACTGTACTTCTTCCAGGACAGATTTGTTAGTTCTTTTAGCAGTCCAGGGTACTTTCAGTGCTCTTTGCCAACACCACAATTCAAAAGCATCAACTCTTCTTCGATCTTCATTGTCCAGTTCTCACATCCATATGAGGCGATTGAAAATACCACGGCTTGGGTTAGGTGCATCTTAGTCTTCAAGGAGATGTCTTTGCTCTTCAACACTTTCAAGAGGCCTTCTGTAGCAGATTTTCCCAATGTAATATGTCTTTTGATGTCTTGACTGTTGCTTCCATTGGTATTGATTGTAGAATCAAGCAATAAGAAGTCTTTGACAACTTCAATCTTTTCTCCACCTATCATGATGCTACTTATTGGTCCAGTTGTGATGATTTTTGTTTTCTTTATATTGAGGGGTAACCCATACTACAGACTGTAGTCTTTAACCTTCATCAGTAAGTGCTCCAAGTCATCCTCACTTTCAACAAGCAAAGTTGTGTCGTTTGTGTATCTCAGATTGTTAATGAGTCTTCCTCCGATCCTGATGCCACATTCTTCATATAATCCAACATCTCGTAATATTTGCTCAGCATACAGACTAAGTATGGTGAAAGGATACAATCCTGAAGCGCTCCCTTCCTGATTTAAAACCATGCAGTATCCCCTTGTTCTGTTCAAACAACAGCCTCCTGGTTTATGTACAGGTTCCTCATGAGTACAATTAAGTGTTCTGAATTCCCATTCTTCTCAATGCTATCCACAATTTGTTATGAACCACACAATTGAATTCCTTTGCATAGTCAATAAAACACAAGTAAACATCTTTCTGGTATTCTTTGCTTTGAGCCAAGATCTATCTGACATCAGCTATGATATCTCTTGCTCCACATCCCCTTCTGAATCCAGCTTGCATTTCTGAAAGATCTCTGTCAATATACTGCTGCAACCATTTTTGAATTATCTTCAGTCAAATATTAAATCTTGAGCAATATTGAAAAAGGTATTATGGAATACAATTGAAAAATAGTTAAATGCATTGTGTAAAGTTAGGCTTTAGATTAGTATGATATCAGCAAATATGGGGAATTAAATAGGTGGTACCCTATATTTGCCAATATCATACTAATCTAAAGCCTAACTTTATACAATGCATTTAATTATTTTTCAACTGTATTCCATAATACCTTTTTCAATATTGCTCAAGATACAGTATTAGAGAAAAACAGATCTATTGAACAAGTGTTTCCTGAACATGACATGGCTAGACAAAAGGGATGAACGTGGATAGATAAAGAAGAGAGATAGAATACTGGTGTAGAGGAGGAGAGTTTGGAAAGCACTAAAATTTTACAAGGTCCTAGTAGTGAACCTTGTTTAAAAGAATACTGATTAGAACATTCACTCAAATATTATAGATTGAATGTGTGTATTTATTTTTATTTCCTTCCAAAAACTAGTAATAAAATAAATAATTATAAGCACACAAGCTTGGCAGTTCACAAATCTCACCCATGCTTGTAAACTTCAAATCCTCGACTGTCATTCCTAAATCCTCAAAACTCACAGCCATCAAGGCAGATCCGACTTATAGCAACCCCTCCTGGGGTTTGCAAGGCGGTATACCACTACAGAAGTAGAATGCCTAATCTTCCTTCTGAGGAGTGGTTGGTCAAGATCATAAGGAAATTTGGTAACATGAGAGTTGGAAAAAACATATTTTAAAATGTCAAACAAAGAAGAAAACTTAGAAAAATATTATCAGAAGAAAATTTCCAAAATTATTGTAGCATTTGAAATAAGATGGTGCAACTATGAAAGAAGTGGTAATACAAAAAAAAAAAAAAAA
>NW_006921603.1:7547457-7564903 GCF_000298275.1 Orycteropus afer afer | reverse complement strand
AAAAAAAAAAAAGGAAAAATAAAGAACTCTTGGAAACTAAACAAGGGTAACAATTTAAAAAAAAAAAATCATCTAAAGAGTTGGCAGAGAAAGCTGAAGAAAATTCCTAGAAAATAAAGAAAAAGACAAAAATAATTAAATAGAAGGAAAGGATCAGAAAATTAGAGGATTAGTCCAGGTGCTCCAGAAAGGCAAAGGGCAGAAAATATAGAAGGGAAGAAATTATCAAAGTAATAATATAAGCCAAATTTACAAAGCAAAAAGACACATATTTTCAGATTTAAAAGGCTAACATGCTGTCCAGTACAAAGAAGATAAAAGACTAATTAAAGGTCCATTATCAGTACACCAGCAATAAATACTACTAGAAGGAAAAAATTGTCATATAAAAGGAATCAGGAGTCAGGTTGGTTTCAGACATCTCAACACCATTACTAGAGGCTAAAAGACAAAGAAACAGTGCTTTCAAAATCCAAGGGAAGGAATGATCTTTAAAACTCTGTAAGACCAAAACCAAACTCACTACCGTCGAGTCGATTCTGACTCATGTGACCCCCTTCTGGTTTCCAAGGTGGTAAATCTTTTCAGAAGTAGATTGCCCAGTCTTCCTACCACAGAGTGGCCGGTGGGTTTGAATTGCCAGCCTTCTGGTTAGCAGTCAAATGCTTTAGGCACTACACTACCAGAGCGCCTTTAAAAATTCTATGCCTAGCCAAATTATCAATTAAATGTATGCAAGGTCTCCAAAGATTTACTTGCTGTGTCTCTCTACTCTGGAAGATACAACATGAAGAAAAAAGAAATTCCTGTTGAGTTGATTCCAACACGTGGTACCCCGTGTGATAAAGAGTAGAACTGCTCCGTAGAGTCCTCTTGTTTATACCCTTTATGGAAGTGGGTATCAGGCCTTTCTTCCATGGTGCTGCTGGGTAGGTTAGTAGTCAAGTGCAAACATTTTACTCTACCCAAGGACGTTAAAGGGTGAAGAATGTGTTCCAAAATGAAGGCATGGACCAAGAAAGAGAACGACATGGAAACAAAGTAACTTAGAATCCAACATAAGAGCAAGATAAGACAAGACCTAGGATAGTAGTGAAGGGAAGTCTTAGACTGACCACTGTGTCCAGGCCTAGAAAGCACTACTCAAGACTGGATCAAGAGCAAAGAGGGTTCCATGAGGTCTCTCTCCAAGAAGATAAATTAAAATTAATATACTACCCGATGCATTTTCATGTATGAAGAGTTATGTAGATATGACACAGTATGTGAATAATTTTCTTATCCATAAAATAAAGAGATGAACTAGTGGATCTCTAAATCCCTTCCAGCTCAAAAAAACTATGATCTATAGCATATGATCCTGAATTCTTTAGAGATGAAAATTCACATTTTAGACTCAGGGTCAAAGATTTAAGGTTCATACACTTATCCATAAATAGAGTCAAACAGTAATATTTTTTAAAAAAAAATTTATTTATATCAGGATTTTTCAAAGTTGGCTTTGGTGGTGCAGTGCCTAAGGCATTTGACTATTAACAAAAAAGTTGGTGGTTCAAACTCACCAGTCACTCCACTGAAGGAAGATGGGGCAATCTACTTCCATAAAGATTTACTGCCATGGAAAACTAATGGAGGTCACTACGAGTCAGGATCGACTTGATGACAAGTAGGTTTGGTTATTTTGATTATTCAGCCAAATAAGATGTACTTCCTCCAGTCAAATAACACCCACATCCCACCATCCTCCGTGCACAAAGTTCTTTTTAGGCAGTCTCATCACATGCACTAATCCAGGTTTCCAGAGAGGAAGTGCAAACAAGGGACAAGAAATATCCTTGCTAATATTGGCAACTTTCACAGAGAGGCCCATTGGTGTGCAGACCAAGAGAATGTAAGGATTATGAAGCCACTTAAGTGTAAGAATCTCATTAGTCACTTTATCCTGGCCTTTCTTAATAGACAAAAGTAAAAGCTTAAATATGTGTGAAGTGTTCTAAATAACACAATAAAGTGTATTTCCTGAGAAATTATTTTTTTCTCTTAAGCCTCCATATAATTGCAGAGATCAATGCTGATCACATTTTATGTTCAGTTGAAGTGAATTTCCAATCTAAATAGAAACTATACAAACAAAAGACCAAGGAATTCTTTCTTCTTTTCAGTTTTCTCCAGTTTCTATCTACACCTCTACTCTAGCCCCACCTCTGGCCTGATACTACTTGTCCCACTTTCTCCAACCTCCCGCTCTCCTTTGTCATCTTTGTCCTCAGATTCCCTCTCCTTGTGCCAAATTACTGCGAAACATCATCAACAAGTCCTAGGTAAAAATACACTGAAACAAGGGCAACCTAAAGGAGTTCTAGTGGTGTGGTCCCTAAGGTTGGTGCTAAGCAGAAGGTTGGTGGTTCAAATCCACCAGCCACTCCACAGAAGGAAGGCTGGGCAATCTACATCTGTGGGTTTCACTATGAGTGGGAATCGATTCAATAGCAATGAGTTTGGTTTTTGAGAAAGGCAAACTGCTCAAGTGTTTCTGGAAATTATGACAAAAATATAGAGAAGATTCTGAGCTTCTCCTCATACTTCAATACTGTCTCCAAGAAATGACAGTGCAAATCACACGTAACCTGAAGAATCAGGAAACCCAGGAACGTGTAGGGCAGTCAAGGGGTAAATGACCACATGGGACTGGGACTTGGCAAATCTGAAAGTGGATTTGCAAGATGTTGCATCCACATTAAAGCTGTAAACTTAAAAATCTGGCTAAACTGTAATTTTTAATTTCTTATGGAGGCACTTTCTGCTTTGAGAGTTTGCAGTAGATTAAAGCACTAAAGATCCACTCAACAGCCTGAAAGAGTTCATGCAGACAGCAAAGGAAATAATTTATTACACTAGAAGAACCTAATCCTTCTAAATCACTATAACTCTGTACACAAGGCTTACACCAAGAAATAGTTAAAGTCCATGACAGGGACTGCAAATTCACCTGCCTACAGGAGAGAGGAGGTAACATAAACATATGACTCCTAATGTAACCTAAATTTAAGTGTGACAGAAATGTCAGTGTAAACATAACAGTGGGGAACCAGAGCACATAGGCAAGGGGGCAGCTGCTGCTCAGCCCCAGCCAATTGCCATGTCACCCCACCTTCTACTCTTCAATTGTAAAACTTCCCTGTTTTTAAGCACTAGGAAAGGAGGAAAAATCTATAAACTTAAACCAATCTAATCTACCTCATTATGGGGAGTGGTCTATAATTTTACCATTCCCAGCCAAATGGCTCTTCAAGAAAGGAGTGGTATCAGGAAGGCTGGGATGGCCCTATTGAAAAGAGTACCAAATTTCAAACACTTCAGATTTGACCACTAGGTCTTTATATGTATTTTCTTCTCACTATGTAACAGAAGTTCAGAACTCATCAGATCGATTTTATCAAGATTTTCAAAGGTAGATCTATTTTTATCCTCTTTATATCAAACACATTTATTTTATCCCATTCTGAATATGGATTCTAGCCCAAAGAATACTGAATCCTCTCTCTTTAAGAAGTTTGTTTTTGTTTTTTTTTTTAATTCTTGCTAACCGCTTTTAATTCTTTGTTTTGTATTTTTTACTTTTTCTAAGAAAATATTTTTACTAATAGGAGGTCAAAAGAGAATTATGTGAGTTGGCAAAAGATCAGTTCTCCATGGCTTCCAGTAAAAGTTTCAGCATCAAATTAGGTAAAAGTGTCAGGAGTTATTCTTAAAGCTTGACTGCTCAGGAAGGATTTAGTTTAGGGATATTAGTGTGCAGCTGAGCATTAGGACATTATTGGTGTTTTTCCTCAGCAAATGTTTGGCAAACACTGTTTCCACAGGATACGATTGCCCAGTTACTTCATTTTTCTCTAATTCTAAAATGAAACTGGTATTTTCATTTGGGCACATGGATTAGGGGAGATCATTAAAGGAGAAATGGGCTGGCAGAAGATAAAATTCTAACACTAAGCAACATCTTAAGTTGAATTGCCTTGAAATAACCTCACAACAAGGTCATAAAAGTTTAAAAACATTTTAAAGGTCAGAGCTCAGAATCCCACAGCATTTCTAATTAGCAAAATTCAGTTCATAGAGAGGAACTAAACTCTCAAGATTAAATCCAGCTGGAGCTTTTAAGCACTTTCCATGTCACCAGTCCACCAGATTGAGGCATGGTCTCCATTTCTACTGTAAGATATCTGACTGATGCTACATTGGTAGGTTGTTTCCTAGAATGCCCATACATAAGTTTTTTATTTACCATGAGTTGCTTATGTTTTTCTGAAGTCAGTTTATGCCAGTTAACTTGCTATCGCAATTACTTAATTTAATTAAATATTACACAACCCAGTGAAATCTGAGTGTAAAAACAAAGCTTTGGTTTCTCTGAGAACACAGTTGACAGTTTTGGAAACAGCTGATAAAGGCAAATCTAGAAAAAAAATTATTGAATTAGTTGTGAGTAAGATATTTATAAGAAGCCTGGTAGTTCTCGTTGTTAAATGAAAGGTTGGCGTTTGAATCCATTCAGTGGCTTTGGCTCTGTGAGAGAGAGACCTAGCTATTTGCTCCCATAAAGACTGGAGCCTAAAAAATCCTATGTTCTATTTTGCACATGGGGTCACTATGAGTCAAAACTGACTCAACAACTCATAACAACAAGAAGATATCTCTAAACAGTAGGAAATATTTATAAAATGTCCAAGGATTCAGCCTTCAGACCATTTCAAAACTATCTTCAACCTCTTGTTCTGCTTTCAATAAGTTGAAACTAGTAGAAATCGTAGATGACACATGATGGATGTGGTTTATGCAAGAAGGATAACTGAGCACCCCAATCAGTACACCTACACTCACAGAAAAGGCCTTGACTTCTCATCATAAGACTGAAAAACAACATGAATATTTAAAATGCGCATATTATTAAAATCGTAAAAATATTATTTGTATGAATCCCTTTTCAATTTACTGACAAATCACATAACAGGGATTCTGCTATAGTCATTTCAAATAAACCTTATGTTCAGTATGAACATGTTAACCTTTCTACCAAAATCATTGCTGTTTGTAGCCCTGTGGTTTTATAGAAATAAAGAAATTATCAATACAGAAATTAGCTTCAACAGCCTATCATGGCAAAAAAAAAAAAAACTGCCATCAAGTCAATTCCAACTCATAGTGACCACCACTGGGGTTTCTGAGGTGGTAAATCTTTACAGAAGTAGATTCCTTCCACAGAGTGGCTGGTAGGTTTGAACCACCAACCTTCTGGTTAGCAGTCAAATGCCTTAGGCACTACACCACCAGAGCTCCTTCCTATCATGGAAATCAATTGTCAAGTGTACATATATATCAAAGGACACCATTAGAGTAATACCTATGAAAAATTCTCCTCTATACAGTTGCCTTTTCTCCTTGATCTAATCAAAATGTTTAAGTTGGTTTCATAATTAAGATAAGTATATAGGACTTTATTTAATGATGGTGTACTATCTGAAATGAATTATGCTATGTAAAGCTCTTAAATATTCATAATTAGGTCAAAAATCTCAAGAACTGATAAGCATTAGGAATTTTATTTGCTAGATACTTTGCTGAACATTATTCATTATTATATATTTATTTTTCACAGTGCTCATTTTATACATGAGAAAATTAAGTTTTAGAGATAATACACAAGCTGTCTGTGGCAACTGCAGTAGTGACAGGCAGAGCCAAAGCTTGGCCTCTGATCTCCAGGTCCAAAGCTGGTGCTCATCACCGTGATGCTATCAGGCCTCCTATAGAATGTGTCACTTTTATGCTACTCAACTACATGGGGATTTTGCACACTTCCACGTAGGGGAAGGGGGACAGGCAAAGGAGAGGTGGCTGCATGGGCTGGGTGTGTGGATGCTGAGAGTATAGCTGAGAGTATAGCCCTAGCTGCCACCACCCTACTGACTCCACTGCTTCCTGATCATGTGCAGCCACAGTGGTCACCACCCAGAATGGGGACCCATCAGCACCCCAGGCACAGTTGGTACTGCCCATATCCACTGCAGGAGCTCATGGCAAGCAGCAAAGAGCCATGGCATGCGCTGCCCTAAATGGGAGTGGCAGGCAAAGGAGAAAGCACTGTGGGGATTGGGATGTGCCCTGGAGTCCCACTTTCATTCACTCTAGGGATTTATGGTCTTTAAAACCAACAGGGGGAAAATAACAAACAAGAGGAAAGCTGCTTTTCTTTATAAAAAATCAAACAAACATAGGAAAACACCTTATGGTACCAGTGACAGGTATGCAGTCAGTTGTTGCCAAAGGGACATTAAGCAATGCAGTGCAACTGTTAAGTGTTTAGCTGCTAACTAAAAAGTTGGCAGTTCAAAGCCACCCAGTGAGTCCACAGGAGAAAGACCTGTTCCCACAAAGATTACAGTCTAGGAAACCCTGTGGGCCAGTTCTACTCTGCCAAATGGGGTATGACTTGAAATTGACTCAACACAATACACACACACACACACATATGTATATCTACATACATATATATACATACACACATACACACACACAGAGAACGGTATCTTTCACTCTGAATGCCTACTTATTTTTATCTCTTAAGAGGTTTGGAATCAAGTACACAAAGTTCAGTTCTGGCCCAGCCCTAGCTGGCTCTGTGACCTGTGTCTCAATATCCTCATTTGTAAATAATGGAGAAAATATGCCTTCCACCTGGTTGTATGATTTAGAAAAGAATAAAGAACACTGTTACCAATAATATGGCAAATTTTATAATAGATATTGAAATTAATAAGAATGCAATTTCCATGGTTATATACAATGTTAACATTAGTGAAGACTGGAGAAAAGGCAATGGGAACTCTGTTATTTTGCAATTTTTCTGTAAGCCTAAAATTATTTCAAAATAAAAAGTGAAAACACTTATAAGAACTTGAGTGCAACTAAATTCATGTGCAAATCTAAATAGCTGTGATCAGAGATGCCATTTGCAGAGAAATGAGACGATTCAAGCTGAGTTTAAATAATGTTTTCCCGGTGGATTGAACGACTGCCCAGTGACACACTGACTTTTGGAAGCTCCCTTCTGGTAGCATTCTGAAGTTCACTCTTGCCAAATATTTCTTTCTTTTCATGTAAGAATGACAGTAAACAGCCAAATCAAACAGGAACTGTTTGGCTTATTTTAAAAAAGCTTTTGGAAACTACTTTGAGTTGTCATTTGTCATTGCCACCAAATCCTGGAGATGTAGGGAGAGAAGGCTGCAGTGTCATTCCTCAGCCCATCTCCAGGTGCTTTTCTTATATCTTCTTTCACACAAGATCAGAAGGTCCATATGGAATTCTTCATGGAATAAAAACTCTAGCACAAGAGGGGAAGATGAGCAATTTTCTTTTACCCTAAAACTTGATACTGTTTAGTAACTTCCATTTCCCTTTAAATAGAACAGTTTTAACAAGAATCTTGATGAGTAGGAAAATAAGATTCATGTGTGTGTTTTATCTGCTGAGACCATAGACTTGGTGTTGTTATGTGCCGTCAAGTTGGACCTGACTCATAGCGACCACTCCTTGGGTTTCTGAGGCAGTATCACTATGGAAGTAGATTGCCCCATCTTCCTTCTGAGGAATAGCTGGTGGGTTTGAACCAAAAGCCTTCTGGTTAGCAGTCAAGTGCCTTAGGCACTAAGCCATAGATATGAGCACCAAAAAAAATTAAAATAGTCACCACTGAGTAGTGACTGGGGTCTTAAAAGCTTGCAAGCAGCCATCTAGATGCAATGATGGGTCTCTCCTCATCCAGAGCAAAGAAGAATGAAGAAAACCAAAGACGCATGGAAACAATTAGTCCAAGGGACTGGTACACCATGTGATCCTCAGCCCGTATGATCATAAGACCAGACGAACTAGATGGCGCCTGGCTACCACTATCAATCTCTCAGAGGGGGATCAGTGCAGGAGATCCTGGATAGAGTGGGAGTACATTGTGGAACAAAACTCAAAATCCTAAAAAGACCAGGTTTGCTGGTCTGATACCTGAGACTATGGCCCCTAGTTATCCTTCAGGTCTGGAACTGAACTCACTCCTGTGGTTTCCAGCCAAACAATAAATTGGGTGAACATTTGTATCAGGTAGATACACTCCTTGGAGCATTCAATCATGGGAGAACAGAAGGACAATGTTTGCACATGGGGACAGCTGGGGGCAGGCAGGAGTACATGGGAAGGAAGGACACAAGGAAGAGGTAACGAAGTAGGAAGAGAGCTTTTACATTATGGGGAATTGCAGTCAATGTCATGAAACAAAATGTGCATGAACTGCTATATGGAAAATGAATTCACTGTGTAAACTTTCACCCAAATCACAATAAAAATTAAAAAGAAAAAATAGCTACCACTTAGTGCATATTTGTAAGTGCCAGGCAGTGTGCTGAAAACATTATACATAATGCCTCCTTTCCTTCTTGCAAAAAATCCCTCCTCATAAGGAAATTGAAACTTTGAAACATGAAGTGGGTTGCAGCCAGTTGGTCTGTATATTAACTTCAAAACACTCATTTCTACTTAGCACAATATATAGCAAACAATCATGGACAGACCTGGGTAGAACACAAAAGAAGAAATACATATACACAAACAGCCTTGTCAACACAGGCCTTTGATGGAAATCTACTCTGGGGGAGCCTCACCTAAAATCACCCACCCACCCACAATCTACCTATAGGAATAATACATTTTAAATTCCCCTACACTGAATCACCAGCTGTCTGGTTAGCAGGCAAGTGTCTTAGCCACTATGCTACCAGAGCTCCAGCCACTCCTCGGAAGGAGGGTTGGGCAATCCTACTTCCGTAGTGATAGGGCCTTGGAAACCCAAGGAGGGGTCGCTGTGAGTCGGGGCCGACTCGACGGCACATAACAACAACAACAACACACTGAATCACAGCCCCTTCCCACACACTTAATCATAGGATTACAATTCTCCTCACACACATGTACAGAGGAGGGTCTTTCAAATACAGCAAACTCAATTAAAGTCATTTTGAGAATGTATAAGAATGTGATTTGGGTCACACACATGAACTACGGGATGAATCTCATCAATTCCATGAAGCAGAAGAAAGTAACATCGAAATCAGTAGTTTGGCTTTGTGTTGCTAGAACTGCCTGATGAACTACTTTTTTCCTCTTCTTCTCACTGGTTGCATGGTATTGTACAGATAGAATCTTAGACTGAGGCTGCAGAAAACAAAATTTGTGACATTCTGCTTTGACTCTTATGTCACAATTATATTAAGACTGTCATTTTAGTGTGACATGGAATCACAACACAATCTCTTAAAAGTATCAGTAATTTAGGGGAAAAAGCCAAGGAGTCAATGGAAGACCGTATTGTAAATTATTTTAAAAGATGGTTTTAATATTTTCAAATATTGTGCACATTAAAACTCAGGTGTATGTGAATATTAAAAAATAAATTCAATTAAGAAAATGGAAAAACAACAAAAGTTCTTCATTGCATGGTAATGTACCCAAAATATATGGTTCTTTTATTGCACAGATACCAGTTTCTTTACTTTAGGATAAAGGAATTTTTACTCATTAAGAATTGTTCTTTGAAGGTTTCCAGGGGCTGGAGGGGAAGGGAGGGAAAATCACCACCCAGAGGGTAGACATGTATTAACTCGGGTGAAGGAAAGTCAATGTACAATAAATGGGAAGTCAGCACAAAATGATCAAAGTAGTGGAAGGCCTAACACAAGAGGTAAAGGCAATGAAGGTGAATACTATTACATACACAATCCTGCAATAATAGTAGTAACGATAGTTTATGAGTAGATACATAGATAGATGTAGGGGGTGGAAAGGCAAATGGGACTACACACAAAAACATATATAGGTTTGAAAGAAGCTATATCTACTTATGTATTTATATGTGCTGCAATTATATCCCTGAATGTAGTAGAGTATACAGGGGACAAAGTTACAAAAATACCTTAGACATAACCAAATTCCTTGAGGGAATGAATAACAGGGTATGGAGGCTCAGGACCACAGTCTCAGGGGACACTAAGGTCAACTAGCATAATGTAGTCCACAAATGTTATGTTCTACATCCTACTTCAGTGAGTAGCAACTGGGGTCTTAAAAAACTTGTGAGCAGCCATCTAAGGAACAATTCATGGTCTCTTCCCATCCAGAGCAAAGGGTGAAAAAAAAAATCAAAGATTCAGGAAACAATTAGTCCAAAGGACTAACAGAGTATGTGAACCTCAATTTGCATGACCCTGAGATCAGAAGAACTAGATGATGCCTGGCTACCACTGCTGAGCACTCTGAAAGGGATCACAATGAGTCACAATGAAGTCCCAGATAGAGTCTGGCAAAATGTGGAACAAAACTCAAAATTACAAATAAATAAATAACAGGCTTACTAATGTGATTAGGACTGGTGGAACCCCCAACATTATGGTCCTTAGACACCCTTCAAGCTAGGAACTGAACTTAACCTCCATGGCTCCACTTTCAGCCAAACAATACAGGTCTATAAGGTGAACATTAATATTAAGAGAGTATGCACTTATTATGGGAGCTCTGGTAGCATAGTGGCTAAGACACTTGCCTGCTAACCAGACGGCTGGCGGTTCAAACCCACCAGCCGCTCCTCGGAAGGAAGGTTGGGCAATCCTACTTCCGTAGTGATACTGCCTCAGAAACCCAAGGAGGGGTCGCTATGAGTCGGGTTTGACTCGACGGCACATAACAACAACAACAACAACATGCACTTATTACAACAATCAAACATATGAGATCAAAAGGACAGCATTTGCCCAGGGATAGAGCTTGGAAGGCAAGAAGTGATGGGAAGAAAGGATAAAAGGGAAGGGGTCGGCCAGGAAGGAAGTGAAAAGAATAGGAATAATTAGAGACAATATATAATTGAAAGTAAATTTTAAAAAGAATTACAATAATGAAGAAAGTTATTAACATTTATTGAACATTAAACTATACCAACAGTTTCACATTTATTTTCTCATTTGACCACTCCTCAATCCTTTGAAATTGGGCCTATAATGATCCTTACTTTACAAGTGAAAGGAGCTCTGGTGGCGTAGTGCTTAAGGCATTTGACTGCTAACCAGAAGGCTGGCAGTTCAAACCCACCAGCCACTCCTCGGAAGGAAAATTGGGCAATCAATTTCCATAGTGATACAGCCTCGGAAACCCAAGGAGGGGTCCCTATGAGTCAGGTCTGACTCAACAGGAGGCAGTGTGTTGCATTCATTACAAGTGAAGGGACTGAGTTTGAAGAAAATAAATCTCTTGCCCTACATCACACAGCTAGCAAGGGGTGCACCCTAGCCTAAAGTCTTAACCTCACCCTGTACAGCCTCTAAATGAAAATCTTCTAAATTAGTAGGTGCCCAAAGCTGATTCCCCTTCAGTTAAGTTTTTCATCCATCTCCAGCCTCTATTTCCAATCTTATTGAGACCACAGGGCTTTCTTCAAACAAGGAATCAATGAATGATGATAGGCAATTAATGAGTTTAAAACCTAAAAGCGAAGCTTGAACTTTAAAGCAGCCAAGCTGAATTTCTCAACTCAAAATAAAGATATTTTTAGTTCAAAAATAAGGTCCAGAATTTTAACCTACTTTCTCCATTTTTAAGAGACATATTTTTCCTTCTTTGTCAGAGCAATTAAAATGAAAGCTTTAGGGATTAGAGCTGCCTTTTTTGTTGTTGTCATTGTTGCCTTATATACCAAATTTCTAGAAAGGCTCAACTTTCCCTGTTCTCTCAGTTACATTATTATAGAGATCAGGAGGATGCTTTAATGAGGGTGTCAATCTTTCTTGTGAAAATGAAACAACAAGACTGTGGACAAAATGGAAAACACAGCTACTTATACACATAAGGCAGAGGAAAATAATAATGATTTCCCTCTAAGCCAAGGAAATTTGAACTCCTAGGATCTCCATAGATACCTTTGTCTCCCTGTTGGAATCTTCTCATACCACCCTTACCTGGGTCTCTGCAGCTGACTGCTCCTCTGTCCGGGTTCCTGGGCCTTTTAATCCCCTTTCTCCCACTCTCCTGCCCTGCTGCTTTGGGCGTGCCCGGGTTTCCTCTCCTCACCTGGATCCCCACAGCTGACTGCTCCTCTGTCCCCGTTCCTGGCTTTTAATCCCGTCTCCCTCTCTCCAGTCTTGCTGCTTTGGGTGTGCCTGAGTTCCCTCTCCTCACCTGGATCCCTGCAGCTGACTGCTCCTCTATCCAGGTTCCTGGCTTTTAATCCTCTTCCTCCTGCTCTCCATCCTGCTGCTTTGGGCGTGCCTGAGTTCCCTCTCCTTGCCTGGATCCCTGCGGCTGACTGCTCCTCTGTCCAGGTTCCTGGCTTTTAATCCCCTGTCTCCCTCCCTCCCGTCCTGCTGTTTTAGGCATGCCTGAGTTCTCTCTCCTCACCTGGATCCCTGTGGCTGACTGCTCCTCTGTCCGGGTTCCTGGCTTTTACTCCTCTTCCTCCCACTGTCCTGTCCTACTGCTTTGGGTGTGCCTGGGTTGGTGGTTCAAATCCAGCAGTGGCTGCATGGGAGGAAGATGAGGCAATTTACTTCCATAAACATTTACAGCCTTGGAAATCCAATGGGGGTCTCTTTGAGTCAGAAGTGACTTGATGGCAGTGGGTTTGGACTTTTTAATTTTTACCTTGGAGATGCAGGCAGTGGTTATGGAAGTTTCTCTTTGGTCCCATTTCTCATACATTCCACAGGGAAGGCTACAGTGATGTCATGCTCCTTGGTGCTCTAGAGATGCAAACAGATACCAAAAGAAAATTAAATCAACAAACACATACTGCAGCACAGGGACTCTGCATTGTCTGCCCCAGAGATTCAAAAGTGGAACATTGACAAAGTATGCAACGTGTTTCAGTTGGCAGAAGTGACAACTCATTATCATAGACCACAATCCCTAATGTTCATGACTTAAAAGAAAAGGAGCAATAATTCTTCATCTATAATAGGTTTGATAGATCACAGCTCTGATTTTCTTTCCCCACTGGATTATTAAGTAGAAAGTCAATATGAATATGTAACATAGTTTTGTCCTTCTTTCTTTTTCTGGCAAATTGGTCTTTGCTGCTTCTAATTCCCAGAAGTATCAATTAACAATGCATGATTTTAATAGAATGCTTGAAAGTACAAAACTGGCTGTAAAATCAATTGTCTTGAGCTGATTTCCCTTAGACATCGTTAATCAAGACTATGCCATCTCACAAGCAGCTGCTTGTCTTCTTTATAGTGATTAGGAAAGCAGACAATGTGAAGAAGGTGCCCATGTGCTCTGCAGGTGTGTGGGTGACATTTGAATTTTTAACTTCTTGGAATATAAAATCCTGGAAAGAAAATGAACAGTTTGTTTTCTTTTTCAAAGCTTTTAACCAAAGTTCTTAAGAAGTTTTCAGAATGAGATCTAGATTAAATGATTTAATTAAACAAGGTATGAATGAAGACTTTTCATAACAATGATACCTAAAATTTGATCACTTGTTTGTTGTCAAACTCTAGAAATTACACTCATTATGTCAAGAAGTTTTATATATAGTCACTTTGTGACTCAAAAATAAAATAAAACCATATATATTACAGAAGGTATTTTGATAATCTATATGCTAGCTTTGAATATCTGAAAGCAAATTAAATTTCAAATAAGAAAACATGAGTTCCAGGCCTGGCTCCTGCCACCTTCCATATAACCTTGAGTAAGACAAGGTAGAAACTAAAATTTTCCCTCTTTTTATTTTTATTTTTTTTATTGTGATTGGGGTCAAAGTTTACAGTGCAAATTCATTTTCCACACAGCAGTTCATACACATTTTGTTTCGTGACATTGACAGCAATCCCCATAATGTAACAGCTCTCTTCCCACTCCCTCCCTGTGGTTCCCTTTTCCCTGTGTTCCTTTTTCCTAAGCATTCCTGTCCTCTGAACTATCTCTCTGTGCAAAGTCTGCCCTTCTGATCTCCCAGGATTGATTGTTCTAAGGAGTGTAACTACCTGATGTTCACCTTATATGCCTGTCTATCATTTGGCTGGAAGCCACAGAAGTGGGTTCAATTCCAGGCCTGAAGGGTGACGAGGGGCCATAGTCTCAGATTTTTTCACCAGTCTCTATTAGACCAGTAAGCCTGGTCATTTTTATGATTTTGAGTTTTGTTCCACATTTTTCTCCCACTCTATCCAGGATCTCCTACACCAACATTTCCCCTTTTTGAGTCAAAGTTTCTTCATCTACAATGCTGAGGAAATAAGTAAGTTGTCTCTAAGGTCCTAGTTCTAAATTTCCATGATTTAAACACAAAGGACTTGGAGTAATTTACACAAACATAGAAAACCCCATGCATTCATTCAGTAGCTATTAAATAGCTGGGTATGCTAGTATTCTTAGCCTGTATTATCTGATACTGTAGCCATGAGGCATAGGTGGCCACTGCGCACTTGAGATGTGCTGTCAGTGTCAAATACACACCAGATTCCAAAAACTTAATATGAAAAAAATAATACAGTATCCCTCTAATAACATATAAATATTGATTACATGTTGAAGTAATAATATCTTGGATATAGTAGATCAAATAAAATGCATTATCACGTGTTTGTGTTTCCCTCCACCCCACATTTTTATACATTGCTGTTGTTGTTGTTGTTACGTGCCGTCAAATTGGACCGACTCATAGTGACCCCTCCTTGGGTTTCCAAGGCGGGTATCACTACGGAAGTAGATTGCCCAACCTTTCTTCCAAGGACTGCCTGGTGGATTTGAACCACCAGGCTTCTGGTTCGCAGTCAAGTCCTTAGGCACTATGCTATATTTTTATATAGATATTTAAAATACCTTAAAATTATTTTCAAGGAGATCCAAAAAGGGATAGGGGGCAATGAAGAGGAGATAGGACAGAATTTAGAGCTGAAAAGAATCTTAGAGCTTATCTAGCCCAATCTCATCATTTTACTAGTGAAGGAAATAAGGCCAGAGAGATTTTGACTTGCCTAATGACAATGTGCTTTTAAGGCCAGAACTTGGGAACCTACCCTAAGTCTCAGGACTTCCAGGCTAATCTTCTTTTCCACTAATTTTCCAGTGCCAAGAATAGCTCTGACTCTTTTCCTAAGACTATCCTCCAGCTGTCCATGGTTCAAAAATTTAAAAGACTCAGCACTGTGTACCAAAAAGATCTCTGTCCTTCATATCAGAAGATTCGGGGCCAAGTCATCCCAGAAAGTTACCAGCAACCTCTCTATGCTCTGTTTTCTTATTGGTCAAATAAGGTTAATACCTGCCTTCCCTGCCTCTCTGAATTGTTGTGAATATCAAAAGATATGATGAATATGAAATTACCAGGAAAAGTGTTAAGTGTCCTGATTCTTAAATTCCATCTACCTAAAAGATGGCACACTGGACACCTGAGGGATACAGTATCTATCAGAATTCTCCTTCTTAACAAATATAGTACTAAGACCAAATCATTTCCAAAAACATCAGCTAAGGGGAGGGAAAAAGACCAGAAGGGAAAGGAATCCCAAAATATAATGGTTTTATTAGGGTGACCAACAGTCTCAGTACATCTAGTTTTAGCATTGAAAATCCAACATCCCAGGAAATCTCTCAGTTCCAAGCAAACTAGGATCATTGATCATCCTAAAATAAATACTTTTAAAAAACCTAAAATGTGAATCAACAGGACACTATATTCACATACATGAAACTTAAAATGTTTAAGTTATGAATTGTCCAAAGCCTGCTATGATATTTACACAACCCCACTTCTTTAAATTCAGGAATGTGAGGTAAACCTAGGAAAAGGTTTTAAAATACATGTTTTGGCCTCTGATGATCCTTGGTTTATTTCTCACCTCTCAAAGAACACTATAAATACTTTAAAGAAAAGAGAGAGAGGGAGAGAGAAAAAGAAAATCAGCAAGACAGAATGCATGAGTGAAAAGGCAGGGTAAGAAGATTAGAAAACATGAAAGAACACTATTTATAGTCATTGTGGTCTATCGACCCACTAGTGCCTTGCATCATGGGGTTATGTGTACAAAAACTAACAAGCTCATCAAAGTTCAATACCCAACATGTTATTTAATCTTATGCTTTGCTTGCCACTCTTCTAAAAACTGTTGAGGAATGCAGTCACTGATGCCTGACAACATAGAATATCTATATTATGTATTGTTAAATGTGCATTTTCACAGTGCAAGATAGAAAATGGTATTGTTTTTACCTTTTATTCCAAGTGGCTTTTCTGGCCAAGGCCCTTAGAGTGTGAGTTCTCTTGGTTGAGGCTGGGAAGAGTGTCATATTCAATATTCTAAACTATTCGTCACAAATTCTGAATTAGGAATGGGCAGTCTGCCTGAATACACACCAACACCTATTCCAAAGAGGTAATTTTGCAGCAGGAAGAATAACTTTTTCAGAACTGAGTGAAGAAGGTGTACCAAAAAAAAGAAAGGCTGTGGAAAAACCTCTGCTGTGCAACCACATTTGGAGATTTCACCAAAATATTTATACTGGTTCCTCCATCTTTGTGGAGCAGATTTTGAGCATATGGATTGAGGACATTTTCACCATATTTCTATCCCCCTCACTATCATATTCTGTTTTTTATATGAAAAATAGGGATATATATGAAAATGATGTGTGTTACTTTCTTCAAAATATGGAGAAAATGAGAAAATAAAATATATAAACAATTGGCTCTTAAAGAACTTATATTAGAAGCTTGTGATCTTTATTGACCAACAAGCTACAGTGTGCATCTGAGATTTTGTCCAGCGTTATTTTTTCCACAATACTTTTAGATCAAATACAATTATGCCCACATGGAGTTAAAAATAGTTTTAAACTCTGATGAGGTATAAAAGCAGAATAAAATGACGGACATGGTACACTTACAAAAATAATCAATAGCACCTCATACTTCTTTACTTTCAAATCTCCTCGAGAAAAAATGATCTATATATACCAGCATGGATTACTGGGTGGGGAAGGATAAAAGATGACCCTGTCTGCCCGGATAAATACCTGATGAAATCAAAGACCATAAAAAAGATATAATTGATCTTTTTTTAAAAAAAAAGAAAGAAAAAAAAATGATATTGTTTGTCTTTTAAAATATATCTAGTAATAAATTGTGAGCAAAGTTCCAGTAAGATGGTTGACTAGGCAGAAAGACTGCACAGAGCCTCTTCAACAAAGAAAAGGGAAACCAATTAACACAGACACAGAAAATAGTCCTGGACCCCTAAGCACAAAAAATTACTTACAAAGGTCAGCCAGTAAGAATAAGCTCTGATTTCTCAGCAGAAACCATGCAAGCAAGAAGGCAATGGGATGGTATATATAAAACCCTGAAAGA
>NW_006921603.1:7530755-7542422 GCF_000298275.1 Orycteropus afer afer | reverse complement strand
GAGCAGCCCACCGCTCGGCCTGGAGATCTTGGATTCGTCTTTCGTTGGAGTCAACAACCAGTGTAATGCCTGCCAGCCTTGAATTTCTCAGCCCCCTGTGGTTGTGGAAGCTAAGGCTATCTCCAGGCCAACGTTTCCTCCAGGGATTTTGGACTTGCTGGCTTCTATACATTTGTGAGCCATTTTCCTAAGATAAATTTCTCTCCTCTCTCTCTCTCTTTCTCTCTCTCTCTCTCTATATATATATAAGCTTTGCTGCTTTTTGCTTCTTTAGAGAACCCAGTTTAATACAGTTATAGTCACTGCTTGGTCACAGCCAGCTATGAAGAGGGACCTAGTAGTTGAACCTGTGGGCTCAGGACCATAGTTGCAGGGGACATCAAGCTCAATTGGCATAACATACTACACAAAACATTGTTCCACCTCGTACTTTGGAGAGTAGCAGCTAGGGTCTTAAAAGCTAGCAAGCTACCATCTAGATGCAACGATGGGTCTCTCCTCGTCCAGAGCAAAGAAGAATGAAGAAAACCAAAAAATCACAGAAACAATTAGTCCTAGTGACTGGTACACCATCCGATCCTATACGACTATGAGACCAGAAGAACTAGGTGGTGCCCGGCTACCAATGTCAACCACTTGGAAGGGGATCTATGAAGGAGATCCTGGATAGAGAGGGAGAACAATGTGGAACAAAACTCCAAATCACTTGGAGGGAAAAAAAAAGGGGGGGACTAGGTTTGCTGGTCCAACAGAGCCTGGTAGAACCACTGAGACTATGGCCCCTAGCTTCCCTTCAAGTCTGGAATTGAAACCACACCTGTGGCTTCCATCCAACAATAGACATGTATATGAGTTGAACATTTCCCTGAGGTAGATACACTCCTTGGAGAGAACAATCATGGGAGAAAGAAGGGCTGTGTATGCACAGGGAGACAGCTCAAGGGGCAGGAGTGCATGGAGGGTTGGACACAGGGAAGAGGTAACTATAGGGAGGAAGTGGGAGGGGAGCTGTTGCATTGTGGTAAATTGTGGTCAATGTCATGAGACAAAGTATATGTGAACCACTGTATGGAAAGTGGATTTGCTCTGTAAACTTTCACCCAAATGACAATAAAAAATAAATAAATAAATAACTTAAAATAAATAAATAAATAAATTGTGCTCTACAACTTTTATCATGAGGCATAAGTTGGTGATGTGCCTTGAAAAACGGTGCTCTACGACTGGAGTCTTCAAAGCCTGTGAGCAGCCATCTAAGGTGCAACTATTGGTCTCTCCCCATCTGGAGGGGTCACTATAAGTCAGGTCCATCTTGATGGCACATAACAACAACAACATCTGGAGAAAAGAATAGTGAAGAAAATCAAAGACTCAAGGAAACAATTATTCCACAGGACTAATGGACCACGTGAATCCCAGCCTCCATGACCCTGAGACCTGAAGAACTAGATGGCACCCTGCTACCACTGCTTACCACTCTGAAAAGGATCACAATAGGAAGTTCTGACAGAGCAGGAGTGAAATGTGGAACAAAACGCAAAGTCATAAAAAATGACCAGGATTGTTGGTCTGATAGAGACTGGTGGAATGTCTGAGACTACGGCCCTTAGACACCCTTCAGGCCTGGAGCTAACTCAATCCATTGGCTCTGCCAAACAATAGCAGGCCAAAAGGTGAACTATAATACCAGGGAGGTACACATCATTAGAACAATCAACTGTATGCGATAAAAAGAGAAGAATTTGCCCAGGGATAAAGATAAGGCAGGAAGGGGTAGGAAAGAAGGATTAAGGGAAATAGTAAACACAGGGAGGAAAATGGGAAGAGTACTGTTACCTTGTGGGGATGGCAATGAATGTCACAAAACAAAATGGTATGAATTGAATGGAAAACCAATTTGCTCTGTAAACTTTCACCCAAATCACAATAAAAAATGAAAAAGGCACTCTGTTTCATTTTTTAAAAACATGCATCGGCCTTCATACAGAGAAATAAACCACAGCCAAGATTGTTGTTGTACCAACAACAACAACAATCTTGGCTGTGGCTTATTTCTCTGTATGAAGGCCGATGCATGTTTTAGGCCTCTCTCTCTCTCCCTATCCCCAACCTCATAACAGCAGTAGCTACATAATAAGAGTACTTACTGTGGGCAAAGTCTTCAGCATTTTACAAATATTAACTTAATGAGTAATCATAGGTAATATTCAAAATAGTATATACTATTCTTATCCCTACTATATAAATGAGGAAACTTAGCACAGAGTGGGTAAGGGACTTGCCCAACATCACAGATTTAGTTGGTGCTGGAACCAGGATTCAAATCCAGATAGTCCAGCCAAGGTCTTCACCACTGCCTCTCCAGTCCATGCTCTTTGCTGCCAATACTCCCTCGGTCCCTCAAAAGCTCTTTCTATCCTCAAAGGCATTGCACATTTTTCTTTCTGCCTGCAAAGTTCTTCCCACTGGCACCTCATCCTTTCTCCCTAAGCCTAAATGTCATCACCTTAGGAGGCCCTTCCTGCACCTTATATAAAGTTAAGTGTCTCGTCTCTGTCATTCTCTCTCTGTTCCTTACTTGTATCATTCATAAAATTCATCACAATTTGTTAATTATTTTATTCATTAGTATACCTGTTTGTTTCTGTCAGATTTCTCTACTAGAACAGTCTCTCCATGAGAACATTTGCCCATCTTGCTCACTGCAGTATCTCTAGCACTAAGCACAATACCTGGCACATAATACAAAAAGAAAACCTCACTGCCATCAAGTCGATTCTGCATCATAGCAACCCCTCCTTGGGTTTCTGAGGCAGTATCTCTATGGTAGTACAATTGACCAATCTTCCTTCCGAGGAGTGGCTGGTGGGTTTGAACTGTCAGCCTTCTGGTTAGCAGTCAAGTGCCTTAGGCACTAGGCCACCAGAGCATCCTGGCACATAATAGAAGTCAATAAACATTTGCTGAATGAATAAATGAATATTAAAGGACTCTCTACATAATCTAAATCAATCACCTAATTGAGACAACTTTCAGGCTAAACTGAATGTATGTCCAGGTGTAAGGGAAATGAGGCTCTGGATCTGGGTTATTCAGGGAATATGCCTCTAGTATATTCCAGGAGTATGTGTCCAATATCATAATCTTTTGAATGGCCATCTTCCTGCAAATGGCAATAGCCATATTATTACTCTCCAAGGAAACTGCCAAAGGTTGCCTGGACAGCATCAAGTAACTCGTAAGTTCAAATCTGGAAATAAAAAGCTGGGCTGGAGGGGAGTCAAGACTTACAGCCCTTACCCTCTTCTGCTGTCTACAGATGTATGTTTCTGCCTCAAATTCTACCTTTTATATAAGCCATATCTAAAAGTTTGATAATGTAAAGGCAATTAGGTCCCCAATTATTTTTGTCAATCTCAGAATGATGGTAAGAGTAGAATGGCTTACTTTTCAAAGCATTATCACAGGATAATTTTATTTGAGTTTCCAAAATGAACAGTCACTAGCCCACAGAACTACACTGGGTGGAAATCATTACTCGCCCTAATTAGCAGAGTGATAGGCCTTGCCAAAGATCAAATTTTCCCCTGCCTGGCTTCCAGCCCAGCACTCTGGAAAGTTTTCCTTTCTGCAGGATCATTTTGCCTTCACAGAATCCTCCAAAGCCATCACCTCACCTGGGCAATGCCAGACTAACCCCAAATCAGAGTCCTGGCAGGAAACAGATGAGAGATTCAAAGTGAGTAATCTGAAAAGGGTCTAATAAACGGAATATTTATAAAATTATAGGCAAGGTCTAAGGACACCAAAAAATAGATAATGCAATATTCCAAGACTAGCAATGGTGGGGTGCTGACCTCTAGACATCAAAGAGCAAGAGGAGGAAGCAGTCACCAGAACCAGATTCCAGAACAAGTAGCTGTGGAGAGCAGCTGTATGGAGAACACCATCTGACAAGAACTATGGCCTTTGTAGAGGGAAGCAAAGAGCCTATGACAACCTTGATAAGGAGGAGGCAGGAAAATAAATGCTCTAATTCATAGCCCTCTTAATAATACCACCTATTGATCCAACTCAACAAAGAATCCAAAGTATAAGGGACAATCTTCGGACAAAGAGCAGAGTGGAGAAGAATGAAGAGAGGATCTGGAGAAAGGGAACCAAAAGGAAGTTATCCAGTATAGTGAACCCTCAAGTTACTGGGGAGAACATAGCTAAGGTGATCAGCTCATCTCAGTTTTCCCTGGACTTTACTAGTTAAGCATGAAAGTCTTGCACATCAGGAACTCCCTCAGTGCCAGGCAAACGGAGTCAGTTAGTCACCAAAAGCAAAGCTCCAAAACGGGCCTGGAGTGCTAATGGCAAGCCTATGGAATTTCTCCAATGAACCTGAAGAAGTCAAGCTCTGTAAAGATGAGTTATAGTCTGAGACATCCCACTGTTTCAGAGGGCTCTGAAAGACCTGCTCTCAAGAGGCCCACAGAGTAAAGCAGACAGAATTCTAGGGGTGAGATTTCTGGTACTGCCTTTGCCCTGTGCAAATTGTGCTACCTTGAGCCTCTTCCTTCTCTGGTTCTGAGAGACTTCATCTGTAAACTGAGGGGCTGAGACTGTAACAACATTTACCAAAATATCTACCATATAACACATAGGACTTCCTATGGGGGGAAAAAAATCTGTGAGTACATATGAAGAATGCTGCATACTATTCCCAACACTTGGAGACTCAGAGCATGCTGGTATCCTGTAGTATCTGAGAAGTGGTGTGGTAAGGAAATCCATTTAAATTTACTTAATCCAATTTAATTTGACCATAAATCTTTACCTCCAAGTTATACCTTGTAAAATCCCACGGAAGTGGTATTCCACAGAACAGGTTTGGGATGGCCTCTGTTGTGTCTTCCAGCTCCAGCATTCTGTGTGACTCCATGACCAATAATGAGAGGAAAGGCATAGGATATATGTGACTAAAAGTCAAACAATGGCATTGTCACCTTGTGTTAGCTGGCATTACTTGCACAATTACAGCATGATTGATGATTCAGGATGGAGTCCTTGGCCAGTGAATTAACAACTATGGAGACGCAAAAAAAAAAAGTCTTTTTGGAAAAAACAGCTAAACTTCGTCAAATTTCTTTTCTAAATGAGGCTGGAGGTTACTGAAAATTCACAAGAACCTATTAATTGCCTTCCCAGAATCATTATTGTGACAAGGGGTTCATACTAGATGCTCCTAAATATAATGAGACTAATTTGTAAATGTTCCCATAATGCACTAATTCTGAAGGAGCTCGCTGTCAGGGGAAAGTTTCTCCTGACCTCAGCTAATAACCTCCTTACATTGTGAAGCATGAAGATTGATAGATCTTGTAATTTATCCCTGTTAATTTAACTGCAGATGCTATTCTTGGGCAACTTGGTTATCACAAGATTTGAAATATTGATAAGAGTCTATAGGACGGCAGTAAAGAGCGGTTTTTAACAGACTGTGAAGGAACTTACAGCTTGTTAAAGAAAACTGGCTGCAGCTCAAAAATGCATGGGAAACTGACAGAGTGGGAAGCATTTAAGATAGAGTCAAGGAAGTAAATTATAAAATTTATATTTATGGAGCCAGCAATGCCAAATGAGCAACAGGAACCAATGTGGCTGAGCATGGAGGGGAAGACATACACAGCAGCAGAGAAGCAAGGAAAATTAGAAAAATAAAAATGTTATGTACGCTGGAATATTTCATTATCTCAAAATTAGCACTTCAAAACTGTTAACAATCATCAATGAAATGTCCTGCGGTTCTACTGAGAAGTATAATATTATCCCTACTTCAGAGATGAGGAAATCAAAACAAAGAGGTGAAGCAACGGGACCTGCCACCTGAGCGATGGGGAGTCACCAGTGTGGCCAGGAGGGAAACAATCGTTAAGTTTTGATGCCTTACTCCAAAATCCTAGCCCTAGGACTTAAGAAGGAGAACAAAAGAATAAAGAATGGTACCTTGAGCTCTTCTCTTTTGCCCATTTCTATTGACTATGCTGCGAAGGAAAGATGAGAGAAGAAAAACAGAAGAGGAGTCATAAAATAAATATGGAGGGGAAGAGGAAGAGAGAGTTGACATAAAAATCAAATGGCCAGACTAGTGGTTGTGGAGGCCCCACTCCATGCTGTGGAAAACCATGCTGTGCTGGAACTCTTTGAAAAAACTCAAGAAGCTCTGAAGTGGTTTATGTCTGCTTAGAAGTAAAGAAATAAAAAGAGTTTCTGAAACTAGGCAACATAATACATAGGCAAAAATATCTGACTGAAAGTCTAGGAGACTTAGATTCTAATCCCAATTATACTTCTCCTCAGGTCTGTGTGGTCATGAGCACGTGGATGACAAGCCTTCTGGCGCTGAGGCTGTTTGCCAAAGAATAGAAGCTCCCTCCCACTTCTGTCTCCAACCTCAAGCTCTGTTCATGGCTGAAATATATTTAAAACAAATGGCCAAGCAGAATTGAGCTTTTAAAGAGTGTTTCCTTCAGACTGCTGATAAATTAGCTTCCTATGGTTTCTGTTAGCCAGAAGCTATACACAGCAACATGACAAACCCCCTGGATCTCTAACAATATTTTTAATTTTTCTAAGTGCTCTGAGATAACTGTGCTCCTATCTGTCTATCATGCCTTTGGGGCCACAGGTTGCTTCATACAGCCTGAAAAAATCAAGACCAAGAGATGGGTTAGTCTGGTCACCATAGCATTCTGAGGCTAGGGCCAGATAGTACAGAAAGTGATGGTACAGCCCATCAACCTCATCTTCAGATACTGGCAAAATAGACACCAGATTCAGGTGTGGCTCTATGAGAAAGAGAGTATGTGAATAAAGGGCTGTATCATAGGTTTTGATGAGTATATGAACCTAAGACAAAGTTAACAACTGGGTCAGATCATGCCAAAAGGAGAGATAATATGATTCTGCTACAGAATGTATACAACTAGAAATGATCAAGGAAGTGAGAAGTTGAGGGCAATACTTCCCCCACCCCTTTTCTAGATGTCCTTTGTTATGAACATAGTTCTAAAACACGTGTTCATATTGTTTTGATTATGCTTATGTTATTACCAAATTACAATAAATGCTGTGGGGTTGTTTTTATTTTTTTAAAAAAAACATACCAAGACCAAGATGCACAACACTGAAGAGTTCTCTGAAATTCAAACTCCACCACTGCTATCTATAATAGAATGTAAATATCCACTTCATGTTCCAGAACTCACAGTAAATAATGTTGATAGACTATTTTTGTCAATCTGTTTTCTTTAAGTTCTGAAAGCCCTGGATTCAATATTGGAGGGTTCCTTTGTTCCTTTATGAAAGACACTGCCTGATAAGTATAGAGAGAAGTATAGTGACATGTTTTTATAGAACACATCACCAAAGCCTTATTATGAAGCTTGAAGCATTAGGTTTTTGAATATATAGTTTAAATAAATAGAAAAGTAATGATGGGCTCCCAACAATTGCAAAATTAGAGGTTCCAACACTATTCTAACAGATGGCATCCTGCATTGTGTTATCATGTTCGAGTTAGCAACAGTCTTCATTATACAGAGATATTCTTCATTGTGTGATCTTCATAATAAGGATTAGGAAAAGGATATAAATGTAGTAATTTAGCAGATCTTATTGTTGGAAAGTGCTCATTTACTTCTAACTTGCAGCATGACTCTGTAGCTTAAAAAATGTTTTCCTGCTGTTTTTCAGCAGCAGGGAGAATACAACACATTGTTGTTAAGGTTGTTGAATCTAACTAGCTTTCATTAGGTATAAAAACCCATAAAGAATCAATAAATACCTTGTGTTTTTCTAAAGAGCCTTCAAGGGTAGGTACTGTTAATATGTTCCTTAGCCAAGAAAAATAATGAGGAAAAACATGAATAGAAAGTGGAAAATACTCACTCTCTGTTAGTAATGTTTTCCAAGCAATAAAACATTTCAACACAATAACTTGCTTACTACTTAGAGGCCAGCACAATATTTAAAAAAAAAAAAAAAGTTACGTAACTGGCCATGAATGTTTAATGTGATTTTCTGCACAAATATTAATACGGTCCTTGATAGAGCAATCAGCTGTTCATGGCAATAGTCCATCCTGATGCTACTCCTCTAAGCTGGCCTTACCCACCCCCACACAGAAAGGTTAGAAGTAATTTTCTTAAACTGCTATGACCTCTTCAGCATTGCCTATTCACCCTACAAGGCCTGGTACAAAGCAGTGAACAAAGTAAGTGCTCAATAAATGCTTCTTGAAAAGAAGTGAATTCTCTCAAATAAGTGTAGTTTATTTTTTTCAAAATTGCTTGTAGTAAAGCTACATTCATAGGAATACTATCTTTGGAACCAGACTGAGACAATAAACCCCTTGCTTATTATTCTAATCATTTTGCAGCCACAGATCCATTTGAGAATTGGTAAAAGTTATAAACTCACTTTCCACAAAAATTCACATGTACACATACACATTTGATTTTACATGGAATTTTAGATGGCTCCATACATCTTTTAAAGCAAAATGGATTCCAGGTTAAGAATCTTAAGCAATGAATTGATCATGGAAAAATTCAGCTGAAACAATATGACATCAATTTTAGTGAGACATAGTAGACAAGATTTGAGTTTAAAAATGCAAAATTCTTTATAGTGTTATGTAACTTGCTTTTTAAGAAAATCCAGTACGTATATCACAGGGCTATTTGAGGGTGGATTATTTGCTTCTCAAAAGAATTTTTCAATCTGTAAAATACAGTAAACAGTAAACATCTTTAAGATAAAGTCTGTGTCTTTGAATTCACAGTCCCTGCCACGCAGTTTGCATTCAGTATTTGCTGAGTTTGTTGGAAGAATCAATGGTTCTCTTGCAAAGTTTCGGCAAATAGCTATGGTTCATTTAAATGTTTGCATTTAGGTCATTAAGTGCTTGCACAGAAGTGCAAAAACCTATGCCAATTGAAGATTACTCAGAAAAAGATAAAGCATACCTCAAATTGTAATGTAAGTCAATGGGAAAAGTGATTTACTTTACAAAAATGAAATTTACACAAAACTAGTGCATAAATCAAGATCTCCTCTCTCTCATGAATAATTTGAATCACCCAGTGTAATTTATAGCCTTTGTCATGAAACTAATTTAAATCCTATTCCAATTTTAGTGTATCTTCTGTTGAAGCTAGCACAAATTTTGATGCAGGAAATTTGTGTGAATTGCCAAAAAATTTTCTGGAGTAAGGGATATGTGTTCTTCAAACATCAGGGGTGTTTTTTGTTTTGCTTTTTTAGCCCTTTACTGATATAAATTTTGAAGTTTGCTAGATCACTGTCATAAAGAAATCTCTTTACACGAATGCCGTATACCTATTCCTCACTTATCAACTATCTCATTACCTGACATTCTGCATTTACTACAATAATAAAAAATTTACTATTGGGCTATTTTGCACATTAACAACATATGTCTGGCAGTAATGAACCCTGACTGTGAGGGGAGAGTAACATTGGCTGTAATGGTTAAGGTTATGTGTCAACTTGTCTGGGCCATGACTCTCAGTGGTTTGGCAGTTATGCAATGATGTAATTTTACAGTTACATAATGATGTGATCATCCTCTATTTTGTGAGCTGATGTAGCAGTCCTCCTCCATTTTTCCATAACTCTGACTTTCCCATAACAACCTGGTCTTTGGAACATAACCATGTTGATAAGTGAGGAGTGGATTATACAGTTCACCACTCTAGCTAAAGCAGCAAATAGAATATTGAGAAGGGTTAATTATTTCATTTCTTCTGCAAAAAGTAGAAAAGTTTACCAATCACCTTATTGGGTAAAATTGTTCCTTAGAAAGGATTTTACTTTTTCCAGACAGGAACACCTTATTAGGGTGTAATCCCTTTCCCAATAAAACCCTCAGTTTTGAAGTGCCAAACTGATTATCTAATCATTTAGCTTCCTTTAGAATCCAAGAATTTTACAGCTTGCCTCCTCACATCCCCGTCACTGCTGACCACTTCTGACTAGACCTGTTCTCCCGGGACATGAGAAGTCAGAAAACCCCCTGACTTCTCTGTGGCTTCTCTGAGTCTGTGGCCTGTGGTGTCACTGAACCTACTAGACAGTAACTTCACCTTATTTTCCTATTGCTGCTAAAGTAACCAGGGGTCAAGGAATAGAGTTATATGTAGAATTCTGGGTGACTTGTTTATTCTCCTTGGCTATGGTATGTATGTATGTACCTGTTGTTTGAATTTAGGCATCAATGACAATAATTCCATTTATATTTGAGTAGAGCTCTATAGCTCTTTTAAAAGAATAACTATGTTAAGAAAGGAAACTAAATGGGAACAACCAGACCGAAGAGAGGAGTAATATGAAGGAATGATGTCAAGGAAGAAAGAAGGTGACTCAAATGTTGCATAGACACCTTCTGAAATGTAGATCAATAAAACCTCACATAGTTTGGAAATTTAGCAGTCATTGATAAACTTAAGAACAATTTCAATGGAATGAAGTGGAATTTTGGAAGTCAAATTCAGTTGGTTGAGGATTTATTAAGAAACGGATAGAGAGGGAGAACAATGTGGAACAAAACTCAAAATCATTTGGAAAAAAAAAAAGGGGGACCAGATTTGCTGGTTTGATAAAGCCGATGGCAGCACTGAGACTGTGGCCCGTAGCTGCCCTTTAGGTCTGTAATTGAACCTATAACTGCAGCTTTCAGCCAAACAAGAGACAGGCATATGAGGTGAACATTTACACTAGGTAGATACACTCTTTGGAGAGAAAAATCATGGAAGAATAGAAGGGCTATGTGTGCACAGGGATGTAGCTAAGGGGGCAGGAGTGCATGGAAGGAAGGAAACAGAGAAGAGCTAACTATGGGGAGGAAGTGGGAGGGGAGCTGTTGTATTGTGGTAAATTGTACTCAGTATCATGAGACAAAGTGTATGTGAACTCCTGTATGGAAAGTAAATTTGCTCTGTAAACTTTCACCCAAATCACAATTAAAAAGAAAGAGAGAGAGAGAAAGAAAGTAGTTAGAACAGTGATTGTTAGATAATATTTTCAAGATGGAGGAAAAGGCAGAAGGAACCAAAGTAGTCACTTGAAGGGTGACCAATGGAGTAAAGAATGCCAAGAAATTAGTTTTTAAGAATGAGTGAAAACTGAACATGGTCATGGGACGAAGGGGAGGAGAAATTAGTTGAAGATTAGTTTAAGAGAGTGTATATCTATTTAAACACGGCTTGGGGAGAAGAAAGGAGGCTCAGAGGATAAAGCACAGACAAGGAAATACTAGAAAGTTACTTTAACAACAACAACAACAAAAAAAAAAAACTCACTGCCGTGGAATCAATCCCAACTCAGAGCAACCTCTGCTTGAGTTTCTGAGGTAACACTACCAAAGTAGATTGCCCAATCTTCTTCCCAAGGAGTGGCTGGTGGATTTGAACCACCAGCCTTCTGATTAGCAGTCAAATGCCTTAGGCACTGTACCATCAGAGCTCCTAGGAAAGTTGCTTAAAAGAATTAATAAAGGAAGATGGTGGACTAGGCAGAAAGACTGCACAGACCCTCTTCAACAAAGAAAAGGGGAACCAATTAACACAGACACAGAAGATAATCATGGACCCCTGA
>NW_006921603.1:7489758-7519298 GCF_000298275.1 Orycteropus afer afer | reverse complement strand
GCCAGCACCACAACTGAAAAGCATCAACTCTTCTTCAGTCTTCCTTATTCCCTGTCAAACTCTCACGTGCATATGAGGCGACTGAAAATACCATGGCTTGTGTCAGGCGCACCTTCGTCCTCAAGGAGACTGCTTTGCTCTTTAGCAACTTGAAAGAGGTCCTTTGCAGCCGATTTGCCCAGTGCTATACGTCGTCTGATGTCCTGACTGCTGATTCCATTGACTTCGATTGTAAAACAAAGCAACGTGAAGTCTTTGACAACTTTAATCTTTTCTCCATTTATCGTGATGCTACTTACAGGTCCAGTTGTGAAGACTTTTGTTTTCTTTATATTGAGATGTAATCCATACTGCAGACTATATTCTTTAATCTTCATCAGTAAGTACTTTAAATCATCCTCACTTTCATCAAGCAAAGTTGTGTCAAAGGATCTCAGATTGTTAATGATTCTTCCTCCAATCCTGATGCCACATTCTTCCTCATATAGTCCAGCTTCTCAGATTATTTGCTCAGCATATAGATTAAATAAGTATGGTGAAAGGATATAACCCTGACGCACTTCTTTCTTGATTTTAAACCATACAGTGTCCCCTTGTTCTGTTCGAACGACAGCCTCTTGGTCTATGTACAGGTCCTCATGAGTACAATTAAGGGTTCTGGAATTCCCATTCTTCTCAACGTTACCCATAATTTGTTATGATCCACATAATCAAATGCCTTTGCACAGTCAATAAAACCTAAGTGTTCTTTTTAGTAGTACCATTTTAGGGAACATTTAATTTGTCAGAAGCTAATCATCATCTACTGCTTTGATATAATAATGAACCAGAAAAGTATATTTAAAATATCACACTAAATCAAACTTTCAGGAGCTCTGGTAGCATAGTGCCTAAGGCACTTGACTGCTAACCAGAAGGCTGGCGGTTCAAACCCACCAGCCACTCCTCAGAAGGAAGATGGGGCAATCTACTTCTATAGTGATACCGCCTTGGAAATCCAAGGAGGGGTCGCTATGAGTCGGGTCTGACTTGACGGCACATAACAACAACAACAATCAAACTTTCAGTGCTTCATATGGGAATTCAGGTTGTATTGATTCTAGTATCTAACTCACTGCCGTGGAGTCAGTTCCGACTCATAGGGACCCCCCCCTTAGGTTTCTGAGGCTGTATCTCTATGGAAGTAGATTGCCCAGTCTTCCTTCCAAGGAGTGGCTGGTGAGTTTGAACCACCAGCCCTCTGGTTAGCAGTCAAGTGCCTTAGGCACTACCCCACCAGAATGCCTAGATTCTAATATATTTGAGTCATTTTTTGCCTTGCCCACTGTTATGGACTAAATTGTGCCACCCAAAATTATGTGTTTTAAATCCTAACCTCTTTGCTTATGGTTACAATCCCATTTGGGAATAGGTTTTCTTTGTTATGTTAATGAGGCATGACTAGTGTAAGCTGTTTTAAATCAATCTTTTTTGAGATACAAAAGAGATTAAACAAGAAAGTGAAAGAAGTAGAGATGGAGAAAGAGAAATGACAAGGCAAATGAAGATCACCCAAGAGCAGAAGCTCAAAGAGACAGAGGGAGAAAGCTTTCCCTTTGAGGCAGCCCCTTGAATTTAGACCTCTAGCCTCCTAAATTGTGAGAAAATACATTTCTTTTTGTTAAAGCCACTTCCTTGTTGTATTTCTGTTATAGCATCACTAGATAACTAAGACACCCACCCTTTGCCTTGTTTAAGACCTTTTTGGGAAATCTGCTTCCTAGAGATACCACCTCAGAAACCCAAGGAAAGGTCACTATGAGTCGAATCAACTCGATAGTAGTAAGTTTTTGAGTTTGCCAGTATGTCCAGGAGAATATCCCACTCATGTTGTTATTCATAGTAATTAGCAGCCATATTTTGGTATGTGGTAGAGTTGCTCTTATTATTTCACAGTTACTCTTCCCCAAAAAAGCACAGTATCTTAAAGTTGCAAGGAATCAATAAAATCAATGAATATATCTGCTATTGAGTAAAAGTCATCACAGATCACTGTCCTTTAATATTGATGTATCTAGTTCAATCTCTAAATACTCTGCTATGTCCTTTGAAAAGCTGGATTTAAAAAAAAAAAATGTGTACATACATCACTTAGTGATGTTGGGTGACTTGAGCTTTTTATGATTGCTGGAAGAGGCAAGTTGGAGGTTTGCTGCAAGGGTACCCAGGAGACCTGGGGCAACACCAGCCACGTGATCACACGGGGATTTCTCATTCCAAGAATGATATATGTAACCAGCTCTATAGAAAATCAAGACACTAGCTCACTGAAGCCCAGAAAAACCTGAACTGGACTTTCATCCCTGGGGCACTTTTAGCTAATATTTTATTTGAGATCTCCCTTAAAATATTTTATCTAGTTTTACTATAGGTCAAATTTGAAGTTGGAATCCTATATGGTTCTTTAAAATAATTCCATCTAAGCAGCTTCATTTCCTTTTTACTGCTTTAAATGGCTCCAAACTTTCCGGCAATTATCAACAATTCTATGCTTTTGGATACCTTACCTAGTAGCATAAACATTCATTTCCTAAAAGACTGATATGGAATGTGAGAGTGCCAACATAAATTTTATTTGAGTCAAAAATATACTTCTTGTTAAAGAGAGGAAATCAACTTGGATAATACAAACGTATTTGTAGAGAGCCCTATGGGGATTGAAGGGGGTACTATTCATTTTGATCATTGGCCTCATAAGGAATCTAGTGTATGGCCCAGAATCAGATTGCTGGGTCCCATCCATGAAGTCAGTCACAGAGTATATATAAAGGGCAGCACTTCATAGTGGTTAAAAGTGGGGCCTATAGAGTAAAACTTCTCAGATTTAAGTTCTAATCAGCAATAAATTTAGTTCACTTATCCTTTGGCCAGGTATTTAATCTCTTTTCTTCTATTTTTCCATTCATAAAACTATAGGAGAATTGAATGAATTAATACATATATTCTTGGCACATAACATACACTAATAAAGGTTAGTTGTTTTGTACACTGAAAAAGTCTACAAATTGCAACTTGGGTCTACACACTTTGTAAGCAGCTCCCTTGTTGCTAGCAGAAGGCAAGCCTAAAAGGTTAAATTTAAGTTAAATTGTACTATTTCTCTGATATGTGATTTATTCATTCATTCAAAGAAATTTCATTGAATGTATACCATTTGCCATACTCTGTGTTGGATGTGGAATATAAAATAATAGAAAATGAAACTGACATGGTCCCTATCCTTGAGAACTTTACAGTTTAATGGGGAAAACTTCCAAGTATAAATAAGGCACAATTGGAAAATGCATGTGATACAGGCTATGAAGCGAAAGAACGGATGTAAAATTCAGAGCTACCATCAATTTAAGCCTGTGAATTACATATTTGTGCTTCTAAAAGGTGGCAACAGGAATTGCTGCTAGGCAAGAAAAGAGGTATTTTACTCTTTTCCAAACTAAAGAATATCCTAGGTAGAAATTAGTATTATACACTGAGGTAGCTACAGCAGGATTCACCTATCTCATTGAGACATTCCACAATTAAGCAGTGAAATCTTTCCCCCAAAAGCAAAGTACAGATAAAGAAAGAAGGGGATGATGTGTACCATGACAGAGGATGTACTATGAAAGAGGGAGAGAGGAATTTAGGAGAGCATGGAAAATACTCCCTCTGATGCCTCTTCCTGCACTGGGAGTCACATTTCTGTACTGTGTTTAAGTCAGTGTGGCAACTAAGGGGGCTGAAAAGTACACACCAAAAAGTATTGTCTCCTCCACCCCACTGGTGTACCAGCAGGGGCTTCACAGAACAAAGATGTCTGGGGAGACATCAGTCTCTTGGATGTGGTTGTGATAGGCCTTTCCATGCCCAAAGGAGACACAGATTTGCACTAGCAGGAGGGTATGACCAACTGTCTTAGTGTGCCGGGGACTGAGGGATTTCCTAGGATGTGGGGCTTTCAGTGCTAAAACAGGACAGCCTTAGGCATTCTAGGACAATTGTTAACCCTAACAGCCTGTCCTACAGTGGCTGCAATGACAGGCTCAGGTGTAGCAAGGATTGTGAGGCTGGCACAGGACCAGACAGTGTTTCATTCTGTTGTACACAGGGTCTCTGTGAGTCAACTCAATGGCGCACAACAACAAAAACAACACACTCTGTAGTGTCTTCAGTGTAGCACTTCTGGTAATGAAATATAGTAATCTAATGTGGAGGGCTCTGAGGTCAGATGACTTGTATTCAAATCTGGCTTCCACTTACAAACTTTACTCTGCCTCTCTGATTCTCAGTTTTATTTTATGCAAAAAGATGATATACTTGATAGATTTTTGTAAGGATCAAATAAAATTAAATAATTAAATGAATGACTAAACAAAATAATGGATGCAAAGCTTTTCACACACCACCTGATACACTGTATATTAGCCATTTATTAAGCTACCTTAGTAGTCCTTAAAAAAAAATTTGTTGATTGAACAAATAATTGCATTCATTTTTGAAAATTCTATCATGTTTCACACAGTTTTTCTCCGGAAGTTGAACGGTATGAAGTAATGAATGTGACACCACCCCCATCATCCAACATTCCCAATTGTTATGAGTTGTATTGTATTCTCGAAAAAGATACGCTGGTCTCATACCCCTAGAACCTGAGAGTGTGACATTGTTTGGAAATAGGTTCTTTGAAGACATTATCAGTTAAGTTAATGCGAGATCATATTAGAGTAGGATGGATCCTAATCTGAATGGATGGTGCTCTTGTAAAAGAGGAAAAGAGATACAGAGACAGACAAAGGTCATTTGAAGATGCATCTACAAGGCAAAAAAAAAAAAAAAAAAGTGTCTGGAGCTACCAGAAACTGAGAGACAAGAAAAGACCTTTCTCTAGAGCCTTTGGACAAAATATAGCCCTCCCAACACCTTGAATCCAGACTACTAGCCTTCAAACTGTGAGGTAATAAAATGTTGTCCTGAAAAATCATACATGAAGAAAGCAAAAGGTCAGTAAAATGAAAGAAAAGACCAAAATGGATGTCAGAAGAGATTCTAAAACTTGGTCTTGACAGAGAGTAGCTAAAACAAATGGAAGAAATGATGAAGTAAGCAAGCTGATGAGATGATTTCAAACAGCAATCTGAGAAGACAAATTAAAGCTTTATAAGGAAATATGCAGAGACCTGAAGTTAGAAAATCAAAAGAGAAGAACACACTCAGCATTTCTCAAGCTCAAAGAATTGAGGAAAAATTCAAGCCTCAAGTTACAATATTGAAGGATTGTATGGGTAAAATATTGAACAATTCAGGATGCATCTAATGAAAATGGAAGGAATCACTTGTACAAAAAAGAAATGGTTGATTTTCAACCATTTCAACAGGTGGCATATGATCAAAAAGTGATGACATTAAAGGAAGAGGTCCAAGCTGCACTGAAGGAAATGACCTGAAACAAAGCTCCAGAAATTGATGGAATACCATTGAAATGTTTCAACGAACTGATGAAATGCCTGAAGTGCTCACTCATTTATTCCAAGAAATATGGAAGACAGCTCCCTGGTCAAACAACTGAAAGAGATACATATTTATGCCCATCCCAAAGAAAACTGATCCAAAAAATTGTGGAAATTACTGAAAAATATCATTAATATCACACAAAGTTTTCTAAAAAATAATTCAAAATGGTAGCAGCAAAGTTATGATAATTCTTTAGTCACAGCCAAACATCCTGAAGGAGTGACTCACTGGGTCCATGGGCTCAGGATCATGGTTGTAGGTGACATTGAGCTCAATTGGCAGAACATACTACACAAAAACATTGTTCTATGTTTAACTTTGGTGAGTAATGACTAAGGTATATAGTAATAAGCATATAAGGTGAACTTTACACCAGATAGTAGAATCCTTAGAACAATTCCATGGGAGACCATAAGGGCAGTATTTGCACAGGGTGATAGCTCAGAGGGCAGGAATGCATAGGAAAGAAGCACCCAGGAAAACAGTAACTATAAGGAGGAAGTAGGATGGGAGCTGCTACATTATGGAGATTGCAATCAATGTCATGAAGCTAAATGTGTATGAACTGTTATATGGAAAATTAATTTGCTCCGTAAACTTTTATACAAATCACAATTAAATAATAAACAAACAAATGAAAAATGGTTCCAGCAGTATAGTGACAGAGAACTTCCAGAAATTCAAGCTGTATTCAGAAGAGGACATGTTGTTGTTATGTGCCGACAAGTCAGCCCCAACTCATAGTGACCCCTCCTTGAGTTTCCGAGGCAGTATCACTACGGAAGTAGATTGTCCCATCTTCCTTCCGAGCATTGGCTGGTGGGTTTGAACTGCCAGCCTTATGGTTAGCAATCAAATGCCTTAGGCAGTACGCTACGAGAGCTGCCAGAAGAAGACATGGAACAAGGGATATCATTGCTGATGTCAGATGGATCTTGGCTGAAAGCAGAGAATACCAGAAAGATGCTTATCTGTGTTTTATTGACTATGACTATGTGTATCATAACAAATTATAGATAACACTATGAAGAATGGGAATTCCAGAGCACTAATTGTGCTCATGAGGGACCTGTAACAAGGGAATACGGCATGGTGTAAAATCAGGAAATGTGGGTGTTAGGATTTTTCCTTTCACCATACTTATTCAATCTGTATGTTGGGAAAAATATCTGGGAAGCTGGGCTGGGAGTGTTTCATTCTATTGTACATAGTGTCACTACAGGTCAAAATGGACTCAGTGGTACCTAACAATAACAAATGTGCATTACTTTGTAATAAATCAAAAAAAAAAAAAAAAAAAAACCTCACTGCCATTGAGTGGATCCAACTCATAAAGACCCCTCCTTCAGTTTCTGAGGAGGTGTCTCTATGGAAAAAGATTGCCCAACCTTCCTTCCGAGGAGTGGCTGGTGGGTTTGAACTGCTAGCCTTCTGGTTAGCAGTCAAATGCCTTAGGCAGTATGCCACCAGAGCTCTTTACTTTGTTATAGCAGTCCAAAGAATATAATACACCATCCCAGACCACTCGTATCTCAGACTTATGCGTATACCTTTCTATACTTTTCTGGAATCCAGATCTATCTTTGGAGTCTATATCCCCATGGCAGGTCTTGAGCAGAAGGACACTATATTGTCTCAGTAACAGAAGGGTCACACACTATTCTCCCCATCCCACCCTTACCCTCAACCTATCTCTGCAGAAAGACTGGGCTTCCTTGTAATCATTACTACCATTAACATGGGAAACCTTTGGCAGATTCAGCCGGGATCCAAGGAATGAGCAGAAAGAGAAAAAGACAGGACAGGACCACCCTGTGCTGTTCCAAGGGTATGGGAAAATGTACAACCAATCAGCAAGAGGTCACAACTAGGAGAGGCTGGGTTTCATCAGGCATCAGGTGGCTTTGAACCAAAGTGAAAATGATCAATCTGGCCAAAGGGCTTTCCATATTAATGAAGAAGCCAGCATGCACCATATATAGAGAAACTCCAAAGAAGCAGCATTTCGGCCTCCAAAGTAAAAGGTTTCTGAACTCCCACAGGAAAGACCTAGGAGGTGTAGAAAGATTTAGAAAAGGGACAGAAAATACATTAATGTTATCCATGAATTCCATTGGGTTGAGGACTTCTCAGATGATATATTCCCTTTGGGGTCTCTCTCTCTAACACACAAACATACTGCATGAACAAATCCCATGAAAGTCACTGGTTGCCAATGGGAGTGTGTTTCATCCCTCAGGAATGATGCTGCCAGGAAAGCAAGGTGGAGAACCCATGGTTGGTGGATACAGCACTAGGCTAGGAGATCAGAGATCTAAAGTTCAACCTAATCCATTAACGGCTGGGCAAATTATCCCATTTCTTGTTCCTCAGCTTTTCCAGCTGTAAAAGTATCACAGCCATTTCTGTTCACTACTCCTGCACAGGATGCCCGTAGTGAGTAATAAGATCACATGCATGGAGGCATTCTTCAGAAGATGAGGACATATGCATACCTTACATTGTTAATAAAAATCAGATTCAAAATTCTGCCTACGGATGTTTGTTAAAAGGTCAGGAGAGTGTAATTCCTCTCTAATATTAGACACCAGTCCTTTGTATTATTACCTGGGATTTAGAAATATGAAGGTATTTTTTAAAACAACAGGAGATCACTATGTAATCACTCTCTACAAATATTTTCAAGAGCCTTATTCAAAGCTAGTTTCAACTTTATTTAAATAACAAGTCAGGACTTTAAAATATATATTTATTAAAGAAATATTTTGTATAGTAGAAGTTGCATAAACTTGCTCTTTCTTTACAAAGCATTTAGTTCACATTGAGAGAAACAAGTGATTTCTGATTATAAAGCATATGGAAATATAACCATCATCAGATAGTGCATGTTGGATAAATAACACTTGATCATGTGAGTCAGCCAACTACTGTGGATATAAATATATTTTTTGAGTCATGCTGGCTATCAATCCGTGGTAACACCAATAACAGAATGAAAAATTTTATCCTAAGCTGACTATTGAAGTGTTCCACAAAATACTGGCCATTCATTCTCCACACAATTAGTTACACCGCTAGCTTTGATAAGAGGGCTTGGTTTCCTATATCTTTTCTGACTTTTTGTATAGTGAACAGCTTTCTCCGAAAGGAACAGAACTTGGCATCTGCTTATAGTTCTGTTTGTTACTTGAAACTTTGATCACCTGAAAGTCACAGTAAGTGGAGCCACATTGTGAGCCTTTTATAAGATTATTAGTTAAGCTTATCAACTAAACATTGCTATCAATAAAATTACACTCTCTTTTCTGAATCATCATGCCTAATGACATTCTTTGGGAAACATGTCAGCAGCGAAAGGTCAACATTATGACTTCAAGAGCAAGAGTCCAACTAACCAACTCATTGTGCTACTTAGATCTACTACCTATTCATATCCAAGTTCCTAAATGGTTTAACTTCTGAGTGCTAAAGACCAGAGAGAATTAGCAATCAAACAACAGGTACTGACTACATATCATATTCACAAACTAAGCACTGACTTAAGATTGCCCATGTGGATTTTGATTTCTCTCCTCTCTAAGGTACAAAATGCTCTTCTTCCTCTCAAAAAGATTACAATTTAGCAGGGAAGTCAAAATATATACCTTAAAAATTAAATAATCATGCAAAATGCATTAAGTACAAGAAATGTTCTTGTCCTGAAGTACAAGAAATGTCAAGAGGTGATACTGGTTAAATGCTAAATGAATGATATTGTGATCAGTGGTTTACAAACTGTACTCCACACACCCCCAGGTGCTGCAAGTAGGAGGGGGCAGACCTCAAAGCTGTAGCAGAAGACAAGGGAGGCAGCAAATAAGTGGCTTCTACTAGATTAACTGATTTATTTGGCTAGTTGGTTGGCTGGTTTCTGTACTTTCTTTACATACAATAGAAAGAGTTTTAATTTTTTTTTTTTTTAAATCACATAGGGTAATCACTAAGAACCACCATCCGTCTGTCAGTTTGTTGTACACAGGTTGCTTGTGTGTTGCTGTGAGGCTGGAGGTTATGCCACTGGTATTTCAAATGCCAGCAGGATCACCATGGTGGAAGCAGAGCTTCCAGATTAAGACAGATTGGGAGGAAAGGCGCGGCCATCTACTTCTGAACAAATTGTCCATTGGGAACCTCATGAATAGCAGTGAAAGACTGATATATTACTGGAACACTTTATGAACAGCCCTGAAACACTGTCTGATATACTGCCAGAAATCAGCCCCTCGGATCGGAAGGCACTCAAAATATGACTGGGAAAGAGCTGCCTCCTCAAAATAGACCTTAATGATGTGAATGGAGTAAAGTTTTCAGGATCTTCCTTTGCTGACAAGGTATGACTCAAAATGGAAGAAACAGCTAAAAACATTCATTAATAATTAGAACATGGAATGTATGAAGTATGAATATAAGAAAACTGGAAGTTGTCAAAAATGAAATGCAACTCAAAGATCAATATTCCAGGCATTACAAAAACAAACTCACCATCATAGAGTCTATTCCAACTTACAGAAACCCATATTGTGTTTCAGAAGCTGTAAATCTTTATGACTGTAGATCGCCCCATCTTCCTTCCATGGAGCAGCTGAGGGTTATGAACCACTGACCTGCTGGTTAGCAGCCAAATCCTTATCCACTATGCCACCAGAGTCCCTAACCTAGGCATTGTTGTTGTTGTTGTTATGTGCCGTCAAGTCAGACCTGTCTCACAGCAACTTAGTAGGGCTGAAATTGACTGGTATTGGCCATTCTGAATCAGACAGTTGTATCATCTACTATGCTGGGAATGACAAATTGAATAGGAATGGTGCCACATTCATCATCACAAAATATGTTTCAAGATCTATTTTGAAATACAATGCTGTCAGTGATAGGATAATATCCATACACCTAAAAGGAAGAACAGTTAATACGACTGTTATTCAAACTTATGTACCAACCACTAAAGCCAAAGATGAAGAAATTGAAGATTGTTACCAACTTATGCAGTCTGAAGTTGACCACACATGCAATCAAGATGTATTGATAACTACTGGTGTTTGGAATGCAAAAGCTGGAAATAAATAAGAAGCACCTCTAGTTGGAAAATGTGGCTTTGGTGATAGAAATGACACCAGAGATCACATGATGGAATTTTGCAAGACCAACAATATATTCATTGCCAGTGCCTTTTTTCAACAACATAAATGGCACCTATACATGTGAACCTCACCAGAACAGAGCACAGAGAAAGACTGACTACATCTGTGGAAAGAGGTGATGGAGAAGTTCAATATCATTTTCAAAACAAGGCCAGAAAATGACTGTAGAACAGACCATCAGTTGCTCAAATGGAAGTTCAAGTTGAAGCTGTAGAACATTAAAACAAGTCCACGAGAGCCAAAATATGACCTTAATAATATCCCACTTGACTTTAGAGATCATCTGAAGAACAGAGTTGATGCACTGAATACCAGTGATCAAAAACCGGATGCATTGTGGGATGACATCACGAACATCACACATGAAGAAAGCAAATGGTTATTAAAAAGACAGGACAGGAAGACCAAAATGGATGCCAGGAGAGACTCTGAAACTTACTCTAGAACAGAGAGCACCTAAAGCAAATAGAAGAAATGATTAGATAAAAGAGCTGAACAGAAGACTTTGAAGAGAGTTCAAGAAGACAAAGTCAATTATTATAGTTAAATGTGCAAGCTCTTCAGTTAGAAAACCAAAAGGGAAGAACATGCTTAGCATTTCTCAAGCTGAAAGAACTGAGGAAAAAATTCAAGCTTCAAGTTGAAATACTGAAAGATTCTATGGGCAAAATACTGAATGATGCAGGAAGCATCAAAAGAAGATGGAAGGAGTACACCGAGTCTCTGCACCAAAAAGAATTGGTCGATGTTCTATTTCAGAAGGTGGCATATGATCAAGAACCAATGGTACTGAAGCCAGAAGTCGAAGCAGCACTGAAGGAATTGGTGAAAAACAAGGCTCCAAGAATTGATGGATTACTCATTGAGATGTTTCAACAAATGGATGCAGCACTGGAGGTGCTTACCCATTTACAACAAGAAATTTAGAAGACAAGCTACTTGACCAATTGACTGGAAGAGATCGATATCTGTGCCCATACCAAAGACAGGTAATCCAACAAAATGTGGAAATTATCAAACAACATCATTAATATCACAGCAAGTAAAATTTTTCTGAAGATAATTTTTAAAATGGTTGAAGCAGTATATTGACAGGGAACTTCCAGAAATGCAAGTTGGATTAAGAAGAGGACGTGGACCAAGGGATATCATAGCTGATGTCAGATGGATCTTGGCTCAAAACAAAGAACATCAGAAAGATGTTTACATGTGTTTTCTTGACTATGCAAAGACATTTGACAGTGTGGATCATAACAAATTATGGGTAACACTGCAAAGAATGCAAATTCCAGAGCACTTAATTGTTCCTGTGAGGAACTTGTACATAGACCAAGAGGGTGTCATTTGAACAGAACAAAGGGATACTACACAGTTTAAAATCAGGAAGAGTGTGTGTCAGGATTGTATACTTTCTCCATACTTATTCAATCTGTATGCTGAGCGAACAATCCAAGAAGCTGGACTATATGAAGAAGAACATGGCATCAGGATTGGAGGAAGACTCATTAACAACCTGAGATATGCAGATGACACAACCTTGCTTGCTTAAGTGAAGATGACTTGAATCACTCACTGATTGAGATCCAAGACTACAGTCTTTGGTATGAATTACATCTCAAACTAAGGAAAACAAAATTCCTTGCAACTGGACCAATAAGCAACATTATAATAAATGGAAACGACTGAAGTTGTGAGGGATTTCATTTTACTTGGATCCATAATCAACATCCATGGCAGCAGCAGTCACAAAATCAGACGTTATATTACACTGGGCAAATCTGATGCAAAAGACTTCTTTAAAGTGTTAAAAAGCAAAGATGTCACTTTGAGGACGAAAATTTGCCTGACCAAAAACATGATATTTTCAATCCCTTCAAGTGAAACAGGACAATGAATAAAGCTCAAAGAATTGATGCCTTTGAACTATGGTGCTGATGAAGAATACTGAATATGCCATGGACTTCCCAGAAGCATGAACAAATCTGTCTCGGAAGAACAGCCAGAATGCTCCTTAGAAGCTAGGATGGTAAGATTTTGTCTCACTTACTTCCAACAGGTTATCAGGAGGGACCAGTTCCGAGACAATGACATTATATTTGATAAAGTAGAAGTTTGGCAAAAAAAGGGGAAGACCCTCAACAAGGTAACTGACACAGTGAGAAAAACAATACACAAACACATCATGGCCATTATTGGGTTTCAAACACAGAAAAAAAAATAGATAATTTAAGCACATTTGAAAAATGATTAAAATGGAAAAAGATGAGCAATCAAGTCTTAGAAAGAATGAAAACAAGGCTTTGGTAAATCTCAGCTTCAGAAGCCCCTCCTTGCAAGGGACTATGCGCTAAAGTATAGCCAAAATTGTGAGTATGGTACACAACCAGACAGTGTTTTGCTCTGTTGGACACAGTGTCACTATGAGTTGGAATCAACTTGATGGCACCTAACAACAACAATCACTATGAAATATTGCAGCGTGAGTCTCCTTAGAGGAGGATGATCAAAGACTTGTCAGATGTGGAGGATGTTAATTTTAGAAAGCGCCAACTTAAATGTTTTTTATACAAGCACTAAGATGCTTGAATAAGTGGTAGCCAAAGGCACTGGACTTTGGCTAGGGTGCAATATTCTGCAGACTGAATCAGGCAAACAGGACAGAGGCCACTTGCCCACTAGCAGTCGTGCAAGAAAGTGAGTACGGTGATATAAGGGGCAGTGGCAATCAACTCTACAGCAGTGGGTATCTTTGAGAGGACTCAAATTAAAATCCACAGGGACAGTCAAGTCAGTCAACATTTCCTTGGAAGAATCCACATAGACAGAAGGGAGACAAATGTCTGAAAACTCAGAAGAGAACAAAAAAATTTCCCAATAAATGGGCAAAGCCTTGACTGACCTGACAGGAAGTCTGTGTGGGTGGCGTTCCTGGGCCAACTAAAGCAAACATTAGAGCTAGATCAGTTTAGAAACTAAAAGCAGGAGAACTGGCCAGCTTAGAAACCCTGGAATGGTCAAATATGGACCTTTATTCTTGGATGGACTACTAACCTAAAGGTTGGCAGTTCAAACTTACTTAACAGCACAATGGAAGGAAGGCCAAGCAATCTGCTTCAGTAAAGATTACAGCTAAGAAATCGCTATGGGGCAGCTCTACTCCATAACACCTGAGATGGCTGTATGCCTAAATCAACTCAACAGCAACTAGTTTGGTTCTGATTATACAGAGAGATAATCACAGGAAGCTCTAAAAGATGTCCTGAGCTCTCTTTAGCTCATCTCCAGACTCAGAAACAAGGAGCTATCAATTCTGCTGTTGTGTAAAGAGATGGAATTAGAAGAAATCAAATGTATACCTCTTAGTACTTGTAGTATTGTTAGAGCCAGTGTGTATTACCTTAGCATAGGTAAAATGTTTTTTCTAGACTATGGAAAGAGAGAAAAACAATACACAAACACATCATAGCCAGTATTGAGTTTCAAACACAGAAAAAAATAGATAATTTAAGCACATTTGAAAAATGATTAAAATGGAAAAAGATGAGCAATCAAGTCTTAGAAAGAATGAAAACAAGGCTTTGGTAAATCTCAGCTTCAGAAGCCTCTCCTCACAAGGGACTAACTTGGGTGTCCCAACATAGTTCCATCTTTGCATGACTCAATCAAATTTTTTAAATCCTCAGGAAAGAAAATATGCTTGACTGGTACCAACAAGTCACAATCTTTGAAGCAATCATCCATGGCAAGGGAAGAGGGTAAATGGACATGTCTGTCTACTAGGGGAACCCTGTGAGCTGGGAAACCTCCCCAGTGTGACTATGCACTGGTCTAAGAATCATGAAAGAAGTCATTTAGGATGTATCAGAATGAACTAGGTCAGCCTGATAGGGTAGAATGGATAGCAATAATTTTGAAAAAGAAAACAAAGCAATATTCTCTGCCTTAGACTGTTCAGTTAGAACCTAATAATTAAGGTAACTGGTCTTTCAATGCATTCTTATGAGTGTACTTACCCTATTATTATACTTAGCATACTATTACAATTGCCTGTTTATTTTATTTTATTTACCATTTGACTGAAAGCATCTCAAAGATAGGGACTCTTCTTGTTAACTCTTGCTTCCCTAATGACTGTCCCACAATTAGTTGATCAATAAACATTTCTTAATATTGAATGAAAACCTTGCCTGTTAGACTCATGATGGATCATGGTTATTGGCCAGACTCAAGTATAGAGTATGGTTCTCCAGACAAGGGCTTTAGGTAAAATTATAAGAGGCTACATTAAGCTGGGATCTATGATCCAGAAGTCACATTATGAGTGTGTTCAACTCATAGCAACCCCTCCTTGGGTTTCCAAGGCAGTATCACTACGGAAGTAGATTGCCCAACCTTCCTTCCAACGAGTGGCTGGTTTTGAACCGCCAGCCTTCTGGTTAACAGTCAAATGCCTTAGGTATTATGCCACCAGAGATCCTAGCTGAGAAGCAGAGCTCTGCAAAAGGAGCAAATGAGCTCCTTTTACTTTGACCTAGTCTTGCTCTCTCCACTCATCTTGATCCCTGAAGCAAAGACAGACTGATTTTGTTAAAGATTCAGGTTGCTATCTCCTAGCAGATATTGCAACATCAAAAGCTGGAGTCTCCTCCATTCATACTTCCTCTTCTAAATATCTGTCCTAAAATGGGGGTCGTAAAAGGAGGTTTTATGGTTCCCCTTGAGCTCCATACTCTACCAGAAGAAGAATTCTAAATATTCTATTTTCTGCATAACCCACCCATAGACTTTTCAGATAAATGGGATTTCCAGGTCATTGGGTTATATCTTTGACCTCCTAGGGAGGGCTTCTTCCACAGTAAATGTGAGGAGTTTTCTTCTAAATCAAACATCAAGTTAATCAGAGCCCTCCCATTGAATTCAATGATAGCAAAACCATATCCAGTTCAACAAGTGAACCCCACCACAAGCCACTGCTTCTTTGAAGAATGTTTCCACTACAGCTGTCCCTTCCCCAAATACTAGCAAAACTTCTTCAAGTCATCAGGGGTCCATCCTTAGAGTTTATGATCATGTCTCCTCATAGATCAAAGTCATCTATTCAAAATTTTTTGAAGGTAAAGGAACATGGGTTATAATAAGATTGAGTATGAGCTCTTTGTGCAACTTCTTAACAAAATTGCTCTTTCTAGTTAATTGCAAAGGAACTCTCATGGTGTAAATGGTTAAGCGCTAGGCAGCTAACTGAAAGTTTGGTGGTTCAAACCCACCCAGAGGATCTATGGGATAAAGACCTGGCAATCTGCTCCCATAACGATTACAGCCTAGGAACACTATGGAGCATTTGTACTCTGTCCCACGTGGTTGCTATAAGTTGGAATCAACTTGGTAGAACTCAGCAACAGTTAATTGCCAGATCTTTGGAAAACAATCAAAGCAAAGACCTCTAGTGGCCAAGATGGAGGTCTGTAGCTGATGCAGAAAATGGAGCATAAAGCCGTGTTTCATCTGTTTTGGCAAAGAAACACAAAGAGGGAATCTGGGTCAAGAAGCAGACAGTTCCTGATGGTAACATTAGTATCAAAGAATAAGATGTGAATATTATTAAATATAGTATAAATACATAAAATGTCACAATATTTGAAGCCAAATAGTAACTCTCCCAAGGCTACGGGGGAAGCATTATATTGCTTTCTTGGGAAACATATCTAAAATTATAATTCAGATTGTTTTAGGTTCCACTCAGAAACATTTTGTTAAAAGATTGCCTTACATCAGATTTGAAAAACATAAGCAGACATTTACCAAATATAGACACACGGACCATAAACTGAAAATAGAAACCAGAAGACAGACTCAGTGGAAACCAAAGGAATATTGATGTTATATTACAGTTGGCAGTGAAGAAATAAAAATCTATAGTGATTTACTACCTTTACATAAGGATAAAGAATTGGCTGAAAAATGTTCAAACTATCAGAAATAGTAAGACACTGTTTGGCAATAAGTAAGGAAGATTTCTTTAACTTTGTAGGGGGTTGGCAGAAAGCGACCAAAATGAGAAACAATAATATTGCATATTAACTTTGTTCTTAAACATCCACATTTAATGTATCAACTTTGGCTGTTGTTATATGCCTTGGCAATTCAATAAAGTTACTGAAATGGAAAATTGAAAATTTTTATTGTGATATTTCCAATTTCTCCACTAGTGGAATAGTTTAATAATAAACCACTGCATATGTTTTCAGCATTCTCATTAAAATGAGTGAGCTATCATTTTTCTTTTTCCTCCTAGTTATCAGCAACTTTATTTACCAGCACATTATTAGAACACAAAGCTCAGCTAACCATTTGTGGTTGTACTTTCTAAACAGGCAAGTTTTATCTATTGCATACACATAGGCATTTAAAGTTGGAAGAAACCCTAATTGATTTCATATTTCATACGAGTAAACTGAGGCTCAGAAAGATTGGGTAGCTTGTCCTAAGTCATCAGTTAATCAAAAATGGGTCTTAAAAGCTTGTAACTAGCCATCTAACTATTGATCTCTCTATATCCATACCAAAGAAGAACGAAAAAATCAGACTCAAGGAAACAATTAGTCCCAAGGACTATGGACCACAGGAACCACAGCCTCCAATAGCCTGAAACCAGAAGAAACAGATGGTGCCTGGCTACCACTACCAACTGCTCTGACTGGGATCACAATAGAAGGTCCTGAGCAGAGTGAGAGCAAAATGGAGAACAAAATTCAAAAACACAGAAAAGACCAGACTGATCGGATAGAGACTGGTGGGACCTCTGATATGATGGCCTTTAGACCTTCAACCGTGGAACTGAACCCATCCCTGTGGATCACCATTCAGACAAACAACAGACAGGCCTATAATAAGGAACAATAACACCTGTGAGGAACACACTCCTCAGAGCAATCAATCATACTAGGCCAAAAGGGCAGCCTTTGCCATAAACAAATTACATAAGGCAGAAAAAAAGGATGAATGGGAATGGGGAACCCAGGGAGGAAATGAGAAAATCTGCTGTACACTGAGGGGACTGCAACTATTATCACCAAACATGTATAAATTGTTGAATGAAAAACTAATTTGCTCTGTAAACTTGCACACAACTACAATAAAATATTTAATAAACAAAGAAGAATGTTCTACAGGTTCCAGATTATTCTATTACAGCAGACTATCCTAGAGTCCTAATATTACTTCAGTAGTAGCTGTTGAACATAAAACTATACATTAATGTCTCACCAAAAAAAAAAAAGGTGAGGGAGGAGCGCAGGGGCAAAGAGCAGCCTTAATTTATTGAAAGCCCATTTCAGCCTTATCACAGAGGATTCCAGATTGCAAAGGAACCAAACTCCACTTATATTCACCTAAGTGGGCCTAGATATTGGCTTTTATTAATCCACATCAGTTTAACATTTTTAAAAGTTCTATAAGGTATCATTTTGCATTTACATCAGAGTCACATGGAATACTGAGTTCTCCCTAATTTTTAAGGTGATATTTTCATAAAACAGCATTAATATCTTTGTTGGTCTTTGCAGAGTAAATCTGCTTCTAATCTAGTACCTGCCATTAAGCTGTTCATATCATTAATTTATTTCCCTCATTTTGAACAGCAATTTAGACGTGTTTTCTTTGGCTCAGATTCTACATTAAACATTTATATTAACTGTTAACCCTCCTGAGGAATTGGGCTTGAGTAGAAGTGGAACAGAGCAGAGCTAACAGAACCAGGGCTTGGTCCAACTCTCAGTTCCATCACCAATAAACTGAGTGACCTTGGGCAAATCATTTATCTTTTCTGAACCTTTCTTCATCTGTAAAATATAGGAGGTGACTTTTCTGATTCCTAAGGTCTGAAACTCTACTTGTGTGAATTGACATTTAATCCAAACTTAAAAATAATTATTATGCTTAGTCTCTAAACTTCCATCTCATTTATCCCTATAAACCTGGTACGTATTTCAAGTCTAGCGCTTAGGCAAGTAAATAAACTACTATCGAGTGTGATCTCTTCCTTATTACACTGTGAACTCCATAAAAGGTTAACTCATTTTTATAGACTCGATGCCTGACAGACTTGACATTCTATAAATGTTTGATATATGGATAGATGATTGCCACTGCATAAGAGTAAGAAGAGCTTAAGTGTATGAGTTTACGTTATGTCTTTAAATAGTCCAGAAATCATTATCTTGAACCTTATCAGCATAGATAGCACTTATGCATAATTTTGCCTATTTACAGTATAATGGACTTCATAGTATGTCTCTTAAAAGTCTGAGCTCTTCATATCTAATCTTATATTCAATGTTCCTTTTTGACCATAATTTTTGAGAGCAAGATTTGTGCCTGATTCAGTGCACCATTCAGTATCTACTCATTGCATTTATGAAGGCTTCCATCAATTTTAACAGATTAAAGGAATATAAAAATATAATAGAAGTCCAATAAAATAATAATATACTTTGTGGGGAAAAAAAATTCAGGGACAAAGGTTTAGAACAACTAATATGTGATGACAAAATTCTGACTTTTTGCCTTCTTACCCTTTCTTAATCTCGAAATTTCATCCCTTAAAAAAATCCATTCTTCGTGACTTTATTTCTCTTCATAGATGATCAGTTCATAAATAACATAACTAGTAAAATCTCAGCAGAGAGGAAACATGCAAGGTCCTTGATACTTCGGTTGTGGTTCCAAACAAAAGTCACAGGAGACTAGAATTTAGAAAAGTAATTGAAGTTGTCAATGATTTCATTCTACTTGGATAAACAATCAACATCCATGGAAGCAGCAGTCAAGAAATCAAATGATGTACAGTATTGGGCAAGACTACTGCAAAAGAAGGTTGGGCAATCCTACTTCTGTAGTGATACTGCCTCGGAAACCCAAGGAGGGGTCGCTATGAGTCGGGGCCGACTCGACGGCACATAACAACAACAACAACAACTGCAAAAGAATTCTTTACAGTTTTAAAATGTAAAAATGTCACTATGATGAATAAGACGTGTCTGACCCAAGCCATAGTTTTTTCAATCACTTCATATGTGTGTGAAAGTTAGATAACAAAAAAAGAAGACAGAATTGAACTGTGTTTGAACTGTGGTTTTGGTGAGGAACAATGAATGTACCCAGTCTTAGGAAAAATAAAACCAGAATTTCTCTAGAATCAAGTATGCCGTGACTTGGACTTGCTTATATTGGACTTATCACCAAGAAAGACCAGTTGCTTTTTCATGGTTAGCAGGGCAGAAGGCCAGTCCTCAAGGAGATGGATTGCCAATGGACTCAAACATACCAGTGGTCATGAAAATGGTGCAGAACCAGGCAACATTTCGTTTTCATCCATGAGATCGCCATGAGTCGAGCTGACTAGACTAACATCAACAGAGCAGTATTTTCACAGATTCAGTTTTATAAAATCCAGTAGTGTGGCTTAAGTGTCTCCTCACCTAGCAAGCAAATTATCCCTATGTTGCTTCAATAGCTTCTTTACCAAATGATTATAGTCTACTACTCTGTGTGTATGGACTGTACATTAACATAAAATGAAAATCCTCACAACTGGACCAATAAGCAGCATCACGACAAATGGACAAAAGATTGAAGTTGTCAAAGATTTCATATTACTTGGTTCCACAATCAACACCATAATCCGAGAAGCTGGACTATATGAAGAAAAACATGGTATCAGGATTGGAGGAAGAATCGTTAACAACCTGAGATATGCAGATGATACAACTTTGCTTGCTGAAAGTGAGGATGACTTAAGGCACCTACTGATGAAGGTTGAAGAATACAGTCTGCAGTATGGATTACATCTCAACATAAAGAAAACAAAAATCCTCACAACTGGACCAATGAGCAGCATCACAATAAATGGAGAGAAGATTGAGGTTGTCAAAGAATTCACGTGGCTTGGTTCTACAATCGATGCCAACGGAAGCAGCAGTCAGGACATTAGACGACGTGTAGCATTGGGAAAGTCAACTGTGAAGGAACTGTTTCAAGTGCTGAGGAGCAAGGATATCTCCTTGAGGACTAAGGTGTGCCTGACACAAGCTATGATATTTCCAATCGCCTGGTATGCATGTGAGAGCTGGACAATGAATAAGGAAGACCGAAGAAGAGTTGATGCTTTTGAGTTGTGGTGCTGGCGAAGAATGCTGAAAGTACCGTGGACTGCTAAAAGAACTAACAGATCTGTCCTGGAGGAAGTGCAGCCAGAATGCTCCTTGGAAGCAAGAATGGCCAGACTTCGTCTCCTATTTTGGTCATGTTGTCAGAAGGGACCATTCCCTGGAGAAGGATGTCATGCTTGGTAGGGTGGAGGGTCGACGAAAGAGCAGGAGGCCTTCAAGGAGATGGATTGATATGGTGGCTGCGATGATGGGCTCAAGTATAGCAGGGATTGTGGGGCTGGCGTGGGATCGGGCAGTGTTTCGTTCTGCTGTGCATGGGGTTGCTATGAGTCAGAAATGACTCGACGGCACTTAACAACAACAACAACAACACAATCAACACCAATGGAAGCAGCACTCAAGAAATCAGATGATGTGTTGCACTGGGCAAATCTGCTGCAAAAGACCTCTCTAAAGTGCTGAAGAGCAAAGATGTCTCTTTGAAGAATAAGGTGAACCTACCCCAAGCTATGGCATTTTCGATCACCTCATACACATGTGAGAGATGAACAATGGATAAGAAGACCAAAGAAGAACTGATGCTTTTGAGTTGCGGAGTTAGTGAAGAATACTGAAAGTACCATGGACTGCCAGAAGAACTAACAGATCTGTCCTGGAAGAAGTACAGTCAGAATGCTCCTTGGAAGCGAGAATGGCCAGACTTCTCACCAACTTTGGTCATGTTGTGTGAGAAGGGACCATTCCCTGGAGAAGGATATCAGGCTTGGTAAAGTGGAGGGACAATGAAAAAGGGGAAGGCCCTCAATGAGATGGATTGACACAGCAGCTGCAACACTGAGCTCCGGTATAGGAAGTACTGTGAGGCTGGCACAGGACCGGGCAGCATTTCATTCTGTTGTACATATGGTCCCTATGAGTCCGAGCTGACTTGACAGCACATAACAACAGCACTATGTGTGATATGGACTGATATCATAATATTGACTCCTGTTGGGATATCCTGACCTCTTCTGATACACTATAATGTAATTCCAGGGTATTTATTTTAAGATGTTCTTTGTTCTCTGGCATGTGCATTTCTCTGATGAGAGATCTTTTCCTTACATAAAGTTCTCTTTTCAGACAACATAAGTTTCTTGATTATTGTAACTTTCACACACTCACAAATTCATATTGACATAAACAATCTATAGTAACACATACATAATGTTAATATTTTCTAACTCACTTTTTAAATAGTCATCACAATCCTAATTATGCTATTAATCCATTATAATTATACACATTATTACGAATATGATTTCTGCATGGTGATGTACAATTATTATAAGCGGTATTTTGTATTATCATTATAAAGCTAACAATAAACCATAATTTTTAGTAACATCCTTAATGTATTTACTATTTATTTCTTCAGGTTCCACATAATCAACAAAGACATGTTTATTTCTACACAAACATCAAAAGAACCAAGTTCTTGCTTCTAAAATGTCACTGTCATGTTAATAAACATAATACCTAAGATTTACTGAGCACTTGGAGTTTGTGCTGTGTGTCAGTTACTGTGCTATCACTAAGTGCATTAACATAGATTGCTTCACAAAGCTCCTAACAGGGAAAAGCTTTTATTATTCCCATTTTACAGATAAGAAAACTGAGCTTGTGCAAGTATTCAATCAAATGTTTCCAGCTAACAAATGACAGAGCTGAAGCTTGAACCCAGACAATTTCATTCCATGTTGTTGGTGTTTTTGCTCATTTTGGAAGATACCATACTTTGTACATGTGTATAATTATTTCTCTGAACTCAGGCTTGCAAGCTATTTTAAAATTCTGTCTTAAAACCAAAAGTATATAGAGTGCAAATTGAAATATTTACAGAAGGAATTACAGGCTATCAAAAATATAATGAGTCATTATTACTGAGAAATTAGCAAATAGAGTAAATCAGAGGAGAATAATATAAGGATTATATAATTATCAGCATAGTTTCCTAACTGTGATTGGCTAGTATTGACTGATTAATTTTATAGTTAATAAGCTTATTCACTGTGTACCTTAGCAGCTTTTTCCTTTTAGTGTGTAAGGTTTAAAGTTTAATTTCTTTTCACAAAGATTAATCAAAGATTTTCTAGCTGCCAAAAGATAATAAAGCAAAAGTGATTAGAAGTAAATTTAACCACAAAGGTTTTGATAACACCGCATTACATCCCATCCATTTGTGGATTGATTTTTGTAAAAAAGCAAATATATAAAATCTGATATTCACTGTTTCCTTTATTATTTTCCATTTGCTGTAGTCTAATCAGAACCATATTCATAAGGGTTATGTGAATAAAATAGATATGAAACCATATCCTCTCTGAAAGTTTAAAGAATATTTGAGCCTTTTAGAAAACATGCCTATTATCTATAAAGATAGTTTACAAATCAGAAATATTTCCTGGTTTTATCATCTGAAGCTGAATATGAAATTTAAGAGCCAATATACTCCTTGCTTTTTAATTTGTTTTATGAATCTTTAAAAATATAAATATTTACACTGGGAGCAAATACGTTCCTTGAGAATATGAGAATTTCACCCAAATAGCCTTTAGAGCAAAACAATGTTCATTTCAAAACCACTGCTTTATTCATATATCAAGAATGTACTAAGAGTCAATCATGCTCAAGGCCCTATGCAGCATACAAAATATTACACAAAATAGCAACATTCCCTAAAAGAGCTTCTCTTTGGGATGTTTATTTATTATATTTGTTTCATTTGTTTTGTTTGTTTTTAATTATGAAAATATAACATAACAGACTCCTGTTTACGCCACATCTAGATTTAACAAAGGTTATGTATTCCTTTGCCTATTTTATTACAGGAAAATCCATGTGGACATATCAGAGCCAACATTCAGTTTTTCACTTAGAGTTTCTTATACTTAGGTCTACTGAGGCATATGGTACTACTATATTCCTGCTTTGCAAAACAATCTACTAAAATTTCCCTTCATTTGAAATAGAAATGAGACTTTGGCATGGGTGATTTAAAAAGACTACGTTTTTAAGTGCCATGCTGCTTTTCAAAACAAATTGAAGGAGAAGGGCAACAAAGGCAGCATGGCAACTAGCTATGAGCGGAGAGTCTACAGAGCAAAGCTGGATTCCAACACTGGTGCTGCCACCTACATAGCCTCGGATAAGTTATGTAATTCCGTTAAACCTGCTTTCCTCATCCATAAAATAGATATACTTATTGGCATTGAGTCAGACCCGACTCATAGCAACCCTTCCTTGGGTTTCCGAGGCAGTATCACTACGGAAGTAGATTGCCCAACCTTCCTTCAAAGGAGTGGCTAGTGGGTTTGAACTGCCTGCCTTCTGGTTAGCAGTCAAATGCCTTAGGCACTACACCATCAGAGCTCCCTAAAACAGATATAATAATGGTGTTTCTCTCACAGAGTTTTTGTAACGGTCAGATGATGTAAGAAAAGACTTCAGCATGATGTTGGAAAAAAGCGCATGCTCAACAAATGTTATCTTCACTAGAAAAGAAATTTTAAAAAGTAGTGTGTCATTTTGGGGGGATGTTGCAAAAACAAAAAACTGTAACAACAAGAATTTTTAAGTCACCATTAAGTTTGGGTTGGACTGAAGGATGAAGTCCAAGTATCTTTCATTTCCATAAGCCATGGAGTATATGCCCTGAGTACTGATCTAAGGAAAAACCACATATGCTGAGGAAATTGAGGCTAATCAATGTATTAAATAATTCACTAAAATTAACCACTAGCTATGTTGTAAACTATCTTGTCATGGTTGAAGAAGTTGTGTAAAACAATGATGCTTGTAACACAAAATTCTATGGTCAAAAGTCCTTCTTCAAATGTATTCAACAACAATGCAATAAGTTAAAAAATAAAATGCCACTATCCTACTTAGCTTTTTTTTTTTGAAAAAAAAATGTAATTTAACTACTAGGCTGAAACATGTAAAACTTTTGTAAGTTAAAAAAAAAAAAAATGGTTAAATATCTGTAATTACAGAAGGTTCAACCTACTAGTTTGGTTGGGCTTTTTCATGATATTCATGATGGTACAATGTCATGATATTTCAATTCAAGGTAGCATTGCAAGTCTATCAAAGCAGACTGTGGAATAGCCTAAATCTTCTATTATTTTAGCTGCCTTGGCCAAAGTGAGAGGTTACACAAAACAGCAAACAGAACCAATTCTCTGAAAGAAGCTGAAGAACATAAATAAAACGACATTATGAAAGCATATTTGGCTATGTCACATTCTCCATAAGAATGTATTTTCTTCAGGGCAATCCTTGAGTAATCCTTGCACTGCCAATTATCCTTGAGTGGTCAATAATTCAATTCTACCAGTTATACATTCATATAAGTTCCAAGCACCTCTTTTAAAGAATTTTGACCTCTGAGCTAAATCCTTTCCTTAAAAAACAAAAATCAGTTTCAGGAAACAATAGACATAACTAGCATACACTAATATCTAGTTCTTCACTCATTCCAGGGCACATGGAAAAGCTCACTTCTCAGTTCACTTACAGTTAGTTTGGGGCTTGTGACTAGTTGTAGCCAATGAAATACGAGCAGGAATAATGAGCATCACTTCTCAGTGCTGAAGAGGTGAATGAGCCCATATGATTTCCCTTGCTCTGTCGCCAAGAACCATGAATGTCTTTAATTCAGATTGTAGAGCCAAAAGTTCAAAAGAACTCAGAACCCAGATTGCCAAGTCATCTCAGAGTGACAACTATACTGAAGAGTCACCCAAATCCACTGGGTTTTTCATGAGCAAAAAATAAACTTGTATTAAAGCACTGAGAGTCTGTGCTTTTGTGTTAGCCCAGGATAAACTAGTCTATCCTGACCACTACGATCATCACTCAAAAACATAAAGGGTTGAACCAAGACAGCCTCCCATAGACACTGCTCAAAAGATTACAAAAATGCTCAAAAAAAAAAGGGAAATATTCCAAAATGACATCAGGAATTAGAGCATGATTTTTTTCAATTCTCCAATGTTCTCTACTTTGGTTGTACTTCAAATAACAAAAGCAGTAGAAATTTTTAAATTCTAACTAACATTAACCCCCACACAAACACACTCTCCAGAAGATACTTGATTATACGGATTGTGGTTTGGGGTTTTGGCTTTGGGTTTAGTTTTGTTGTGTGCCTTGGTTTTTGTTTAGAGCTTGAGGTTGAAAACTTAGAACTGGGATCTGAGATTTAAGATCTAAAATCCTAGATGCTGTTTTCTAAAACATATCTAGAGAAAAGTGTATTTAAACCATTGGAGTCCCAAGAATTGAAGATATTTTGTTTTATCCTGACCTCTCTGTTCATGCATAAGTAACTCAAACTGGCAAAGCCAAATCTTTAACATGGGCAAATATTTCTAATAAAGTTTTAATTTTTTCCCCAGGAGTATACCAATTCGTCTTTATCCTTTATTTATTTTTCAAATCATTACAGATTAAATTGTTTTAAAAAAAAAAACGTTTTCTGCCCCTTATTTGCCAGTGCCCTGAGCACTGTGCCTGTATTAGCTTAGATTAATTACAACCAGGTGATCAAAGAAGGTGTATTTGGTCTTCAGATTTCAAGATGAAATTGAGAAGGATAACACATGGAAAAGACGATTAATATTGGACTCTAAAATTCTGTTTTCAGAATTCCAGCTAGAACCTTCATAATAAATGCCAGACTTGACAGTTTCTACTTAAGAAGCAAGTTACAAGTAGATAATTAATAAATTACAGTCATAAAATAATTTTAATAGGTAGCACATATTGAGAAAGAAAAAAAATCCTTATAATCAAGGACTTAAAGGTATCTTCTTTTCTGGAAAGAAAAAAGATAATGCCCACTTGTACAAAGTCCATCTGTACCGACATTACGAAGATGTCATTTTACCATCCAATGTTTTCTTTTGTAATAAACCCAGAGAGCATGTACTGTAAAAATAAAAATTTTACCAACTCTGACTTTGTAATAAGAAAATGAAATGAAACTTCTGCCATGGGTATTCGTTATAGAATTTACAAGTCATGTGTATAGGAACTAAAGATAAATTTCCAAATTCCTTTCAGAAATATTGCATCCTATTATAACCTATGAGATTGTAGGGGAAAATAAAAAGTATCAAAGCTAGAGAGATATGATTACAGCCAAAAATCTTAACATTTTTTTCTTTACTCCATGTCATAAACTCTAACATTAATTAGTTTATTATGACTATCATGAGAAATATAACTAACAAGCTTAAAAACTCAAGTTTAGAGCCAGGAATTCAAATGTAGGAGGAAAACACAGGAACTAGGGTGACTTTCAGAATAAATATGAATGTCCTAGAAGTAACAAAGAAAATATATTCTGCGTATTTTAACAACCAAACTTCAGGGTACTTCGTGCCCCTGGGAAAAAGCAAATCTTTATTTTCTCATAAAAGAATAAAGAACACACACATTTTGAGAACCATAAAAGCTGTAACTAAGAAAAGGCCATCTGGGCAACTAGATTATCTTTACTATACACTCGTCACTATTTTATGTGGCCCTATTTTAAGTATCTCAGGAAATTAGGTTTCCATCACTCTCCTTGAAAATGTTCTACCAAACCATTAGATATTATTGCTAAGCAGCAACCAGCAATCCTCACCAAACGGTTTAAAGTATTCTGCCCGTGTCTTACAGTATTTTTTTATTATTATCTTTTCATTAGTACCATATTACAGAAATAAGATTTTTTGTGAAAGTTAAAGTTCTGATTAGAAAAACAGTACCTGGCAGTGATTTAGTGGTAAGTTTAAATTCTGAGATCTCAAGGAAAAATATATTAATCTATAAGGTTTTCTCTCACCTTTTATTAATTGCAAAATAAACAAATCTCTACAGAGAGAGATCCTTTTCCCTTTATGAGCACCTTTTGGTGTGTGTGGGGGGCACTTTGGGAATTCTCACACAGTGGGATGCCTGACACATGTGTATGAGAACAATGAGACACAGCCAAAGGTGTCCTACTTTCTCTAACTCATACTTGCCAAGGAAAACAACAATAAAGCCAACTTCACTCTGAGGCAACATATTGTAGTATAAAGTTCTCAGAATGAGAAGTTAAGGTCTGAGTCCAGTTTTATCTCTGTTAGGACCCAGTTGTTTGATCATGGGAAAGCTCTTTGGCATCTCTCGGCCTGTTTCCTCATTCACACAATGGACTTGGGCCAAGACTCCCTTCAAGCTCAAAATATTATGATGTGATGATGTTTATCAAAAAAAGCAGACCTAACAGTCCTTCTAAACATATGCTGAAGGAGCTCTGGTAGCACGGTGGTAGCACAGTGCCTAAAGGCATTTGACTCATAACCAGAAGGAAGGTGGGGCAATCTACTTCTGTAGTGATTGTTGTTATGTTGTTATTTGCTGTCGAGTCGGCCCGACTCATAGCGACCCCTCCTTGGGTTTCCGAGGCAGTATCACTATGGAAGTAGGATTGCCCAACCTTCCTTCCGAGGAGTGGCTGGAGGGTTTGAACCGCCAGCCTTCTGGCTAGCAGTCAAGTGCCTTAGCCACTATGCTACCAGAGCTCACAGCCTCAGAAACCCAAGGAGGGGTCACTATGAGTCAGATCTGACTCCACAGCAGTGGTTGCGTTGCATTTTTTAAACATATGCTGATATGAACAGTTACTCTATGTCCATAGCTGGATAGCAGAAAACATAAATTCATCCTACAGATGAACATGTTAAAGTTTAAGAGTGGGGGAAATTTTGAGAGCTTGAAAAAATATATGGGAAATTTTTATCTGTGAGAAAGAACAGTGACAAGATTTGACCATGTCTTACTGTTACTTCAAATCCCAAGTTCTATGGATACATTCCAGTAAAATCAAATAATTTAAGGAAATCAGATGACTATAAAGTCATGTTATTATGATCTGCAGTAATTCAAAACTGTAATAGCAATGTAACCAAAACCTCTAAGTAGAACCCAAACACATTTTATTTGGCAAGATCAGTCTCTTTCTCTTCCCAATATCCTGGTAAATCAGCAAAGCTTCATCGCATCTTATTTCCCTTGAAATTATGAAATGATCAAAAGGCAAAAGAGAAACAATATACAATGGTGTTGGTTAATCCACACACTAAACAGATAGTTTCTGATTAAGAAGTTCATTTTACTTATTTTCTCTTTTGGGCATAAGGTTACTGGGTTTTAGTGAATTATTTTTTTAAATAATTATTAAATCTGATTACTTAGGTCATATACCATTGTACATTATAATACATACATAAAAATAATACTGCTACAAAATTATTTAGTGATCAAAAACCAATCACATTTGTTGATATCTTGGCAGCCATAATGTTTGTATTTTAATTAGCCTATATCTCAAAGGACAAAATAAACTTAGGGTCAAACTCATTGTTAATAAAAGTAGGTATAAGTCTGTCTTTAAAATGTCTTCTTCATTATTTCACTGGAAGTAGGAAGCTGACTTCTTGTCAGTATGGATTAGATAAATCATCAGCATTTTTAACCTTGCTATAGATATGCTCTGGTAGCATAGTGCCTGAGGCACTTGACTGCTAACCAGAAGGCTGGTGGTTCAAACCCACCAGCCACTCCTCGGAAGGAAGGTTGGGCAATC
>NW_006921603.1:7484223-7488973 GCF_000298275.1 Orycteropus afer afer | reverse complement strand
CATATGCACATGAAAGCTAGACAGTGAATAAGGACTATTAAGGAAGAAGGATGCTTTTGAACTGTGGTGTTAACTAAGAATACTGAAAAATATCATGGACTGCCAGAAGAACATACAAATCTGTCCCAGAAGAAGTACAGCCAGAATGCTCCTGAAAAGCGAGACTTACACGGCCAGAGTTGTCTCACATACTTTGGTCATGTTGTCAGAAGGGATGTCACGCTTGGTAAAGTAGCTGTGCAGTGAAAAGGGGGAAGAAGCTCAACCAGATGGATTGACACAGTGGCTATGATGATGGGGTGAAGCACAGCAAAGACTATGAGGACGGCACAGGACAGGCATTGTTTTGTTCTGCTGTGCCCAGGATCGCGAGGAGTCAGAGCTGACTTGGTGGAACCTAACAACAGCAACATATGGCTAAGCACTCTCATCATAGAAGGAAAAGCATCAATTCTACCAATTCCCTGTAGTTTGCTTATGTTTGCATGATTAGTATTCTCTTCTTTGCATTAGCCCTTTTAAGCCACTTTACCATTTTGTGAATACTAGTTTGGTTAAAACTAGGTAACAGAATATTTAAAGCCTTAACTGAACACATGTAAACATCAATAAGGCTGAACACACTAGAAATGAAAGCGTGAGGGTCATATTTTAACTCCTTCCTGCTATGGATCTTCCAGTCCTCCCTCAGGACATTTCTGTGAGCGAGGGGAGACCAACTGATGCATGGGCAGTTGAGGGTGCCAATACCAGAATGTATATTGTGTATCTGCAAAAGCTTAGTTTCTTTTAATATAAAATTAAAATTGAAGTTCTAATATTTATTCACCATTGCCTACTTTAGAGACCAAGGGTGTAGATGTTGTGGTAGATAACTGAAGCTGTTATCTGAAGCATCTGAACTTTATTTGAATATCAATGTGTCATGATCATGCTCTAGGCACACAGACCACCCTATGAATCTTTCAGTCTTTCAACATGACCAGTAGGAACTGAGCTCTCTTGAAATAGTATTTTTCACCATAGTGATTGAACCATTCTTTGTCTTCTGAGCTTCCATCATTCATAACCTCAGAAACAAATAACAACAACATGAAAAGTTTAAAAGGCATCTGTTCATTTTATTGTATTCTAATAGTCGAGACTAATCTTTAAGCCCCAGTTACTCTGGGGGGTGCTGCAATGGGTTATTCATTGGTTAAAGGTCACACATTTTATTACATAATCTTGGAATGATTATGTAATAATCATTCTTTACTGAGTAAAGTTTCTATCTAAGCTCCTTGTTCTTTTCATTTTCTGTGTAATATATATGCTTTATTTCAACAAATATAGATTGAGCGCCCTCTATGTGCCTGGCATCGTAAGCAAGTTGCTTTCCTCATTCTAGGGGGGTGGGAGGAGGAAAGGGGAGAAAAATTAATAAACGTGTATGTGACTGTGTATGCATGTTAAGAAGAAAATTAGACTAAGGAGACAAAATGAGGAAGTTGAGAAAGGAGGCTATTTTAGATTGGATGATCAGAGATTGCCTCTCTGAAGAGAGAACAAGGGAGTAGACATCTGATCTATCTGAGGAGCAAGCTTGCAAACATTAAGAGGAAGATAGTCCAGGCTCAAAGACAGAGAAACAGGAGCATGAGGGTTGAAAGAACAGCAGGAAGGGTGGAGATGCAGGAGGGGAAAGTGACAGAGAAGGAGGTCAGAGAGGCCGGGTGGCAGGTAAGGAAGGCCTTGGAGGCCAGGGTCAGGGTTTCACTGTATTCTGAGTGTAGTGCAGAGCCACCAGGTGACTTTTTGAGCTGAGGATAGACATGAATTAACATATATTTTCAAATGATCACTCTAAATGCTATATGGAAATAAATGAAAGATTGAAAGCAAGAAGTCAAGCTTAGAGGCTTTTTTGCAAACCCAAGTGAGTGAGTGGCAGTGGTTTGAAGGAGATTGGCAGTACAGGAGGTTGGATTTTAAACTCATTCTGAAAAAGAGCTTTCAGGATTTACTCATGGATTGGATACGGGTTTGAAAAAATGGATTGTTGTTGTTGTTGTTGTTTGCCGTCGAGTCGGCCCCGACTCATAGCGACCCCTCCTTGGGTTTCCGAGGCAGTATCACTACGGAAGTAGGATTGCCCAACCTTCCTTCCGAGGAGTGGCTGGTGGGTTTGAACCGCCTGCCTTCTGGTTAGCAGTCAAGTGCCTTAGCCACTATGCTACCAGAGCTCCCAGAAAAAATGGATAGGGTTAAAAAAAAAAAATCATTCCAGGCTTGAAATAATTCTAGGGTTCAAACCGAAAGAGCAATCCAAATGTCAAGCCAGTTGGAGAGAGTCTTCTCCAAGCACCCCATACTTCCCCATATAACTCTTCACAAAGGCAATTAATTATGTTTGTACTTCTTTATCTAGCAGCTGTTTCTCCACCATTAATTAGAATATGAGCTCCTGGAGGCAGGACTTGTCTGGTATATAGATATATCACCTTATATTACCTGCACCAAACTCATTGCCAGGCACATGATGAGTCCTCATCTAATACTTGAAAGAGCAAATGGATGGATGTATGAATGTTCAAACCTTTCAACAACCATCAAAGTATATCGGATTAGAACCAGTTGGAGGAAATAGAGATGGCGAAAATAAAATATTTTCATAAGATGGCAGTTAGGACTATAAAATTTTATAATTTTTTTCAAACAATTCATTTCATATTATTAGACTCCCAGACAAAACTAATTTTACTACTCCAAAGAGATGTTTGGTTTCCTATACTATCAGCCAGTGTTACTAATAAATTCTTCTGTAAAGAGAATTTTACCCTGACCTAACTTCATAACCATATTAAGCATTTATATAATTCTTGAAGGAGCCCTAGTGGTGTGGGGATTAAGGACTTGGATGCTAACTAAGAGGTCAGTGGTTCTTAGAAAATCATAGTTTTTGCTGAAAATAAGATCTATCTCTAGCCCTTTATTAAAAGGCGCTCTGGTGGCACAGTACCCAAGGCATTTGACTGCTAACCAGAAAGCTGGCGGTTCAAACCCACCAGCCTCTCTGTGGAAGGCTGATGGGGCAACCTACTTCCATAAAGATTTACCATCTGGGAAATCCAACAGTGAATCTGTAGGAAGGCAGTGGGCTGTAGGCCTTTACTATTCAAGCTCAAGCAAAAATAAATCAATAAACCAGTAAAACTGAACAGTGAATTCTATAGATAATTTTCAATGATTGCAGACTCCTGCTCCCATAAACTTTTATACCAGCTGTTAAAAGCTCTTCAAGTTGCATTTCATTTTCACCCACCTTCCCACTGCAGGTAGAAATGAAGAAAAGGAGTCGGAAGAGGAAAGTTCCGGTGGTGACAATGGACAAGGTGGTGACCGGCCCAGATAACCCCGCTAACTCAAGGGTCTAAGTTGTTCAGAGTTGACCACATTTAGTGTTTGGTGCAAAAGATAACATAAATATACTGGTTTCTAACATTAATTATTTGTTAAAAAATTAAGTTCATTTAACCTTTCTCCTGAAATGTTACCAGCTGACGCTGTCAATAGTGAACGTGCAGGAGGCTGCAGTAATGATGGAGAGCCTCGTGTAACTACATGAGATGACACCGAAGGATGTGTGGTTTGTGATGTCAGCAGAACTGGCAGATAGAATCTCTAGGGTTTCCAGCTCAAGGCTAACCCCTGACACCACCAGAAAGTTTTCCCAGAATTGTCCTCCATTTGAAGGAGTCGCCCCCATCGCTTGGTTCCCCACAAGCGTCCCAGAGGCTGGTCTTAGGGACTCCTGCAAAAAGAGGGGCTCTGTCCAGAGCGGAGAAGGACAGGGGGTCAAGAGAGGCCGAGCCCCAAGGTTGGGAAGGCCCAAGAGGAAGACTGGCGAGTGGGGGTGGTTTTAGGGTGGAGGAGTGAGGAGAGGCCCAGGGCTTCCGGGACTGACTTTGTCTCCAGTGCCCGCTCCCCGATGCCTCCCGGGGCGAGCTGCGAAGGTAGAGGGTGAGGAGGAGCGCAAAGCCTCCACTCCCGCAGGGTGGCGGCGTCCCGGGCTGGAGCGCGGTGGCCAAGCTGGGACAGGTAGGGGACGAGGTAGGAGAGGGCGGGGCCGGGCCCTCTCCCGGAGGCTTTACAAAGCCCATGCGCCTGCTGGGGCCGCAGGGCTGGACCGCGAGCCGCTGCCCGGATGCCTTCTGCATCCCCAGGTAGAGCCGGCGCGAAGCGGGGCGGGGAGCGCTCGCGCCGGAGCAGGGCCCGCAGTGTGCCATATCCAAGTGGGCGGAACGATGAGGGGGTCTCCTTTTGCATACCCCAGTATCCGCAGGCTCTGGGGACACACAGGCTTAGAGCACTTTTTGGCATTCCTGAAAGGCGGGGTGGGGCTGGGGTTGGGGGACGGTTTGACCTGATTACTTTGCGTTGACCTCCTGGCTGCCCTAAGAATGCATAGGACCCTGCAGGTCTTTTCTTCCCAAATACTTTGGGTGTTTTCTGCACTCTTCTTTACTGACCATCCCCAACAAACACACACACACACATTACGCAGCCGCAGGCGGGTGGCCAGGATTGGGGGCATACGGAAATGGATTAGACGGATAAAGTCACTGTCGGTCAAGAGAGATAAGAATCTGGGCAGAATTCTTATCCAGTGTCCACGCTCTTATGCAGGATCCTTACCCCAGTTTCCACGCTGGGGTCTTCAGACAGCAGGCGCAGCATTCGCAGCTCTTCACCAGCGGCCCTCAGGTGA
>NW_006921603.1:7477495-7483718 GCF_000298275.1 Orycteropus afer afer | reverse complement strand
GTGCACCCCGCTCCCTGGGCCTCTAGCCTTGCTTTCTGGTGAAAGGAAAGAGGCTCAGAAATGTGCCCTAGGCGAGTTTGGGAGCAAAGAGGAAAGCTGTAGATCTTTTCTTCCCATTAATGTTTTCACATATTAGCAATTTAAAACCCAAAGCCTTGTTTACCACCTGTCAGACCCACGGAAGTGTAAGGATTAACTAATAAAAGATTTGTAAAATGCTTCCCAAATATAAAATTCCATAAATATGCTAAATAGTAATAATCCACCCATTGTTAAATTTATGTAGCTGCTTCTGCCATGCATACAAGATGATTCAGAATGCATGTTTCCTGTCAATTAAACAATGAGTTTGGAGTAAAATAATGAGCTCAATTCGCATCCCATGAAACTTTGAAATAAAATTTCTCCCATAAGACAGCATCGGCAGAGAATCATAAAGTAAGCAGCATTTCAAAAAGCTATATATGGAATGGCATTTACCTTATGGTTGGGGGAATAAGGACCCAGTGAACTTGTGAAGCTAAGAAATATTCAGTCATAGTTCCTGTGTGCCTAAACCATAAGCATTCCCTTATGTTTTGGGTAAGTCTACGGGAATGGCAAACAGATTTTATAGGATGGCCTGATAGCCAACCGCTTTAATCCATGAAATAACTCTTCTTGCAAGTTTAAAGCTGAAGTCTAATCTGTGGTTTTGTTCATTAGACAATGCAAGAAAATTTTCATAGTTAAATTATTCATTATTCCAATAACATGGGCTTGTTTTTTAAAGCATCCTTAACAGCAGCAATCATTTTAATATCCTGCAGCTAATTGAATTAGTTTGTTCCCAGTGGATTGACTGACATGTTAACATAATATTTTTTTTCTCTTTGCATGTATTTAATAATAAAGTGTGCCACTGTTCTGTTTTGTAGTGTCCCAGAGTAAGACCTATTCCTTATATGCTAGCTTGAAATATAAATATTGATACGACCTTTTCTGTTGTATGAAAAGGACTTGAGATTCAGCATTGGCAAAACCATGAAGTTTAGGATATTTTTCCTTGGCACTCTCCGACTTTCAGTGGCTTTTTCTTATGATTTCTTCCACTCAAATCTCTCAGCTAGATCGCAGTTAAGGAGGCCTCAGCTCAGTATTCCAGAACTTTCTCTCTACCGTTATTCTTCCTTTACCCACATAACTTAATCTCTGCCCTTCTTTGTCTCAATGTTCAAACAGCTTATAGTGAAAGTGTACTAGGTGAAAATGAAAACAGCTTGCATTTAAGGAAGCTATGGCATTCCACGCACTGTGCCACATTATCTCATTAAATCCCTGTAACAATGGGATGTGACAGATGTCCTTTATATTTAACACAAGAGGAAACTGAGGCTCGAGGAAGTTCTCATGTCCAAGGACAAATAGCTAATGAGTGTAAGAGGTATTATTTGATCCAAGGTATTCTGGCACTTCTTCCTCCATTGTGATCCCCAAGAAGAGTCCTCATTCTGTACTGAGATGTGGAAAAGTTCTATTAACTAACTGTCCTGACCTCCAATAAGCCCATTCGGCCCTCCAGGCCTCTGGCTTCTTTTCTCTCAAACTCCAGAAACCAAACTCACTGCCATCAAGTTGATTCCAACTCACAGTGATTCTGTTTGGGTTTCTGAGGCAGTAAATCTTTACAGACATAAATTGCCCCATCTTCCTTCTGTGAAGCTGCTGGTGAGTTTGAACCACCAACATTCTGGTCAGAAGTCAAATGCCTTAGGCACCACACCACCTCTAATGCTGGATTAAATGATCTCTCAGAGATAGAAGAGGTTTTTCCAGGATTCTGGTTGTCATGCATATAAGTGATTCTTCCTTCTAGTGGAATTCCAGAACATGCTATCCCCTACCCAACTCCTTCCTCTAACTCCACTCTTTTATCTTCTTCTCTCCTTTTCTTATTGTTGTTACCTGCTGTGAAGTCAGCCCTAGACTCATGGCAATGCCAAAAAGAACAAATTGCTGCTTAGTCCTCTGCCATCCCATTACTGGCCAGGGACTGGCCCATTGTGATCTGTAGGATCTTCGCTGGTAGACTTTCAGTAGTAGATCACCAGACCTTTCTTCCTACTCCATCTTAGTTTGGAATTTCTGCCAAAACCTGTTCAACATTGTAGCAACACACAATCCTCCTGTAACAGGTGGTGTCTGCACTTGAGGTGCATTGGTCAGGAATCAAACCGAGGTCTCCTGAACTCACGTCTGTTCTTTCAGCCCCTAGCAAGTATTCACAAAGCTAATTACAAAATGCATTTATTTTGCTTGTATCTTAGCTTACACATGGCTGTTGCTTTTATCATGTTCCCACCACTTTTTACCCCCATCAGAATGTAAGCTGCACGAAACCAGAGCTCTTTCTGACTTTTTTCCATTGTTGGATCCCAGAGTACAGTGGGGATTGGTGATCAATAAGTGTATGTTGAATGAACTACTATCCCTTATTAAGAACATACATGAATGTCAAATACCTTTTCCTTGGTGTAAGCTGAATGAGTCATCAATCTGAGTTTGCTTAGAGTGAGTGAGCTTGAACTGTGAATGGACATACAAATCAAGTGCAGACAATGTGGCTGCCCTTGGGTACACAGGGACACAACTACACATAGTCCAACACCCATATTCTGCAGCAAAGTGAACTTCAGAATAATAACAGAAACCTGGGTCTAGAAGATTCCTTACCAAAACCAAACTCACTGCCGTCGAGTCAATTCCAACTCAAAGCAACCCAACCACCTTTGGGTTTCCAAAGTGGTAAATCTTTACAGAAGTAGATTGCCTAGTTTTCCTTCCATGGAGTGGCTGGTGGGCTTGAACCACCAGCCTTCTGGTTAGCAGTCAAATGCCTTAGGCAGTACACCACCAGAGCTCCTTAGAGATCAATTAATGGTTCAAACTATTGTTTTATTGATGAGGAAACTGAGCCTGGAAAAACACCAAACCTAAGGTATATAACCTAAGCTACCAGACTTCCAGACCAGCAAACCAGTGCTCTTTTCACCAAGAAGTCAAAAATCCCTAGGACCACCCAGTTAAAAGGAATAGAGAGCTTTGGATGATGACACTTTCTTTTTGGCATTCCAAACAGCTTTAGAATGTCCAGACCAATTCTAGGTATCAGCATTAGAACACAGAAGAACTCCTGCTACAGATAATCTATTCTTTAATTTCCTATGGTCTCTATACACTTCAGCAACTCATTCACTATTTTAATGATCCATCAGGCAGCCTTTTAATACCTATCATTAGTTCACCAATTCTCTTTAAATGCTTGAAAGCGCCAAATGGAAAATATATAATGCTGAGCAGTTAACAGTGGTGTGATAGATCCAAGATACATTTTAAGGATGACTGATATTTTTAACTCTGAAATGTTGATGGTTTAGTTTTAAGGGCCAAAATGATAACTTTTGTCCTCTAACTTAGAGAGCAATCCTTGCTAGAGTATTACATTCCATAAACAAGCAGTTCTTAAACTTTAGCAGTCAAAAAAATCATCTGGAAGCCTTTTTAAAAATCCAGTTTGCTTTGAGTCATTCTACATGGTTCTGAATTAATAGGTGTGGGACTGGACCCAGACAACTGCATTTTTAACAAACATCTTTAGTGATTTCTCAGGAAAATGGTTTGGAGAGCTCACTCTGAGATCCTATAATAATAATAATGATTTGTTTATAATTTTCCCAGATTCATTCTAAGATAATTTTTAAAGGTATCTGAAGAAGAATTCAACATGTTTTAATCTAGCAAATAGCAGAGATGATCAAAATTACTCTAGGTATGATGAACATCTGTCTGTTTCCTTCTAGTAAAAACCATATAGAAAGATGATGACTAGATAGATAATATGAATCATGATACAGCTATAGGATTTGACCCTGGCCCAAAGCAGGAAGATTTTCCAGATGTTTCTCTCTTGAACCACAAAAATGAAAAATGAATCAGTAAATATCAGTGAGTTCAGTGTTAAGTTCTATGGGGAAATAATTAAATACATTGTCCTCAAGGTGCTTAAATTCATCACAATTAAGAAATAAGTTAATATCAGGGATAGAGTTGCAGATAAATATAAAGTGCCCGGTTAAATTTGAATTTCAAATATACAACAAATCATGTTGTAGTATAAGTATGTCTCATGCAATATTTTTACTTGCAAAATCTGACAACCTTACTCAGGGAACATTAGCATTTAATGTTAGTAGTTTCTGGAACTGTGGGCTATAGAGTAGTTTGAGAAACTACTAAAAGTTGGATTGCTGCTTCTGAGAAATGTCCAATACATTCCAACAAAACTTTCCTACTAGTTTTTGAGTTCCAGGCTGCCTAAGCCCATTTAAGTCCCCAGAGTTATCTCCAATAATAGACAGCAGAGGCAAGACATTCAGACTGCATACTCTGGACCAGGAAGGTCTGAAAGTATCTTGAAAAAGTGGAATTTGAACTGGGCCTTCATGTGTGGTAGAATTTCCAGGACTGAGTGGGAAAGAAGGAAAGCTTTGACAAATGTAGAGGCACCAGATGTCTGCGGCTTTGAGAAGAGGTAGGTTCCCTTAGGCCTAGAGAGTATTTTTGCAGAGTATGGAGAAAGTACCTTACCCAGGTAAAAAATAAGTTAACAAACAAAGAAAAGACCAAATCATGGACAGCCTTAAGTTCTAAGAAGTTCTGACTGCCCATGTTGAGAAACAGAGTATCCTCAGAGACATGTCAGCTGGGAAGAGAAAACAATCAAGGCAAGAAGAGAAAATGATCAAGGCAGGCCGTATGGGAAGTGGTAGGGAGCCCAGGTTACAGAGTCAACTGGCCTGACACAAGGTCCTCTATTTATGAGCTGGGAGGCCTTTGATTCGAGGGCCACTTATACAATTTTACTGGATATGAGGTACTAAGATTTTTACTACATACCACATTTTCTACAAACAAGAATATTCCACATACTCTAAAACAAAAAGTCAGTACACTTAGTTGTTTCAACAATCTACATAAAATTCCATTGATCTGCCACAATGAAAAATCACTTCAATTTTTTTTCCTGTTCAAGATACTATCAACATTTTTTTTTTAATTGTGATTTGGGTGAAAGTTTACAGAGCAAATTCACTTTCCATACAGCAATTCACACACACACATTGTCTTATGACACTGACTACAATTTACCCCAATGCAACTGCTCCCCTCCCACTTCCTCCCAATAGTTACCTCTTCCCTGTGTCCATCCCACCATGCACTCTTGCCACCTGAACTGTCTCCCAGTGCATAAACAGCCCTTTTTTCTACCATGATTGTTCTCTCCAAGGAGTGTATCTACCTCAGGTAAATTTTCAACTCATACACCTGTTTTTGTTTGGCTGGAAGCCACAGATGTCGGTTCAATTCCAGAACTGAAGGGCAGCTAGGGGCCATAGTCTCAGTGGTTCCACCAGGCTCTATCAGACCAGCAAACCTGGTTCCCCCCAACACCTTTACTTTTTTTTTTTCAAAAAAGTTTTGTTTTGTTCCACATTGTTCTCCCTCTCTATCCAGGATCTCCTACATAGATCCCCCTCCAAGTGGTAGCCTAATGATTGTGAGGAGTTCTTCATGTTTGTTGGCCACCTGAATATCCTCCTTGGTGAAGTGTCTACTCATATCTTCTGCCCATTTTTTAATTGGATTATTTGTCCTTTTGTTATTGAGATGTTGGAGCTTTCTATAAATTCTAGAGATAAGTCCCTTGTCAGATATGTCATTGCCAAATATTTTTTCCCAATCTGAGTTTCTCTTTTGACTCTTTTGGAGAAGTCTTTGGAAGCACATAAAAATTTAATTTTTAGAAGATCCCATTGATCTAGTTCCTCTTCTGCTGTTTGTGTGTTTTGGGTTATGCTTGAGAGTCTATTTATGCCATATATTAGGGCCCCTAAATTTGTCCCTAATTTTTCCTTGAGGGATTCTATAGTGTTAGGTTTCACATTTAAGTCATTGATGCATCTGGAGTTCACTTTTGTGTATGGTGTGAGGTACAGATCTTGTTTCATTCAGTTAGTGACTGGGTATTCCATATCCTTAAAAAATGTTGATGAGATCTGGACTGGGATTGCATTGAACATATAGATTGCTTTGGGAAGAACTGACATTTTCACAATCTTCAATCTTCCTATCAATGAGCATGGTATGTTCTTCCATTTATGTAGGTCTCTTATGGTTTCTTGAA
>NW_006921603.1:7433540-7464461 GCF_000298275.1 Orycteropus afer afer | reverse complement strand
GCTCTTTCTTATTTTTTGATGTCTGCATCTATTGCTATCTATTGGCCTCTGATCACTGCTTTTGTTGTGTCCCAAAGATTTGATATGTTGTTTTTATTCTCATTTGATTCAAGGAATTTTTGAATTTCAATTTTTATTTCTTCTCTTACCCAGTCTTTCTTAAGGAGGGTGTTTTTCAGTTTCCACGTGTTTACTCTGTTTCTATTGATTTTCCTATTGTTGAATTCTAATTTAATAGCATTGTGATCTGAGAAGATGCTCTGCAGTATTTCAATGTTTTAAATTTATGAAGGCTTGCTTTATGGCCTAACATATGGTCTATCATGGAAAATGTTCCATATACACTGGAAAAGAATGTATATTGTGCTGTTGTTGGGTGAAGTGCTCTGTAGATGTCTATAGGGTCAAGTTGGTGGATTGTATTGTTTAGCTCTTCTACATCTTTGTTGAGTTTCTTTCCAGTTGTTCTATCTTTCATTGAAAGTGGTGTATTAAAATCTCCTACTATGGCTGTGGAGTCATCTATTTGGCTTTTCAACTCTTTTAACATCCAATTTATGTATTTTGGGGCCCTTTCATTGGGTCCATAGATATTTATTATGGTCATATCTTCTTGTTCAATCTATCCTTTAATCGTTATATAATGTCCTTCCTTGTCTCGTATGGTGGTTTTGTCTTAAAGTCTATTTGATCAGAAATTAATACTGCCACTCCTGCTCTTTTACAGTTGCCATTTGCTTGATGTATCTTTTTCCAGCCTTTGATTTTCAGTCTATTTTTGTCTTTGCTCTCTAAGGTGTGTCTCTTGTACACAGCATATTGATGGATTTTGTTTTCTTATCCTATTTGCAACTCTCATCTCTTGAGTGATGCATTTAATCAATTAGCATTTGGTATAATTATCGACAAGTATGAATTGGTTGCTGTTACTTTGTTATGTGTTTTGTCTTGGTGTCCCAGGTTTCTTTGTTCCATATTATTATCTGTGCTGAGCTCATTATGTTTATGAATCATGTTATCATTTCCTTTGTTTCTGTTGTTTTAGTATTTGCTGAATATTTGTGCTTGTCCTCTTTTTTATTGTGATGTGAAGGTTTATCATTTTTCTTTGAGGTTACCCTGTGATTTACAATTTTCTCCACAAGTTTAGAATAGTCCATTCTATCTTTCAACTCTCTTGACTTCCTCACCATTTAGAAGCTCTGTAACTACACAGTAGTTTCCCTCTTTTGGGGTTGTAGCTTTCCTTATTTGCCAATTGAAGTCTCTGGTTCTCAGTTTAGAATCTTGTAAGTTCATTTTACTTTGGATATGTCCATAGCTGTGGTTTTTGGTTATGTCATTTTGTGTATTAATAGTCAGTTGTTGTTTGCTTTTTTTGGTTCTCTGTTCAAAGGACTCCATTTAGTATCTCTTGTAAGGTTGGTCTGGTTTTAACAAATTCCCTTAGTTTCTGCTTATCTGGAAATCTCCTAATTTCACCATCATGTTTGAGAGACAGTTTTGCTGGGTATATAATTCTTGGTTGGAAATTTTTCCCTTTCAAGGTTTTATATATACCATCCCATTGCCTTCTCGCTTGCATGGCTTCTGCTGAGAAATCAGAGCTTATTCTTACTGCTTGTCCTTTGTAAGTAAGTTTTTGTTTTCCCCATGCTGCTTTCAGGATTCTTTCTTTGTCTTTGGTTTTTATGAGTTTGATGATGATATGTCTTGGTGATTTTCTTTTGGGGTCTGTTTGGGATTCATTGGACTTCCTGAATGGATATATTCTCATCTTTCATCATATCAAGGACGTTCTCTTCCAACATAACATGGACAATTTTCTCAGTGTTTTTAGAAAAATCACTTCAATTTTGATGGTGAATTCATAATAAAAGCTATCATTACAAATGAACAAATGAAAAGATCTCATAAAAGCAAATTTAATGATCAGAAAACAAGTATTACAACAAATTATTATATTTCATTTTTAGACAGACCTTTTGTCTCTAATGTTTTAATTGAAATCATTTCTTTCTATTCTTTGCTCTTATGAATTCTTCAATGATTTCATCACAAGTTGCTGAATATTTACTTCCACACATAATAAAGATAATAAATTAAATCTTTCTTGAACTATTGGTGTACACTGAGGGTTTCTGAGTCTCTATATACATGAAAATGAACATTCTGTTGTGTACTTTGTGATCACTAGCATTAGGAATATGCATAAAGCAAAAATGGAGCTCTGGTGGCACAGTGGTTAAGTGTTTGGTTGCTAACCAAAGGTCAGTAGTTCAAACCTACCAGCCAGTTCATGGGGGAAAGATGAAGCAGTCTTCTTCCCTAACAATTTAGGGAAAGCCTTGGATATCCTATGTAGCAGTTCTACTCTGTCCTACAGAGTCACTGTGAGTCTGAATCAACTCAATGGAAGTACATTAGTACTTAGATATACCAAGGATCATGAAGATGGCACAAGACAGGGCAATGTTTCAATCTCTATGATACAGAGCCCTCAATGACAACTAAAGCAACAACTTTTTGCTACTGCTTGCTACAATTATTATTTAAAAGGACTCAATACAAGAACCCTGGTGGTACGGTGGTTAAGCACTTGGCTGCTAACCAAAAGATAGGTGGTCGAACTCACCAGCCACTCTGTGGAAGAAAGATGTGGGAGTCTGCTTCCATAAAGATTACAGCCTTGGAAACCCTATAAAACCAAAAAACCAAACTCACTGCAGTCAAATTGAATCCAAACTCATAGCAACCCCTCCTTGAGTTTCCAAGGTAGCATCTCTATGGAAATAGATTGCCCGGTCTTCCTTCTGAGTGGAAACACTATAGGGCAGTTCATTTCTGCCTTATAGGGCCACCATGAGTCAAAATCAACTCAATGGCAACAGGTTTAGTCTCCTAGTGGACTCCTTGGGTGGCCAAAATGATTAAGTACTCAACTACTATAGAAAAGTTTGGTGGTTTGAAGCTACCCAGAGGCACCTTGGGAGGCAGGCCTGGCAATCTGCTTCAGAAAGTTCACAGCTGTGAAAACCCTCTGGAGCACAGTTCTACTCTGACATACACAAGGTCATCATGAGTCCGAATCAACTCAGCAGCAACTAACAACAGTCTCCTAGAAGGCTGCAAGAATGGTTTTGAAGGAATGAAGAAAATAATGACTGATTTCTAGATCTGAATAAACCTTGAAAATCTCCCTTTTTCAGGTTGAAAGTTCAGAACAAGTTAACAAAATGAGTTGGTACTTTCAACTGACAATTTTTAAGTAAATACATTCAACTCTTCATTATTTCTCCTAAGAGACAGAATATCACGGATCTCCAAATACTTTATTCTGATCCAAACTCATGTAAATTATTTTTTTAATTGCCTGTGTTACTCTTAACAGCAGATTTGCCATTTACTTGTTTTGTTTTGGCTAATATTTAAATTAATTTGCACACATTAAGCTCAGACTAATCATTCAGAATGTTGTTCCACAAAATCTTTTAAACAGTAAGGCAAAATGAGTTTATCAGAGGTAATTCAGAAAGGAATGGAGTTTCCTCGGTATAGGTAATACAGCTGACTGACAACTGAAGATGGTATCATGGGGGCTCTGAAGTCAGATTGCTTAGATTACAATCTCTAGTGGCTCCTTGAACAAGCTGTGACCCAGTCAAATCACTAGGTTCTCTAAACCTCAGTGTCCCTCCACCTGTAAAACAGAACTAATAATTAGCCCCTGCCTCCCAGAATTAGTGTTGCGAAATAAACAAGGGTGTTCCCAAAGTTCTCAGCAAGGTGTCTGGTACAGTGGAATTCTGTGACCTCAGTGCCACCATCACTATGTCAATGCATTATTTGTTTATTATTTTCAGTAATAAAAAATTTAATTCAGGAAAACATTTAGTAACATGGAAGACATTTATGAGCTTTAGTCATAGCTTACATTTATTGATTTCTGCAGACAGGGCTATTAGTTTTCTAAGCCATAGAGTACAATGTTATTATTTCTAATAATTTTTGGCCCCAATTTTCATTATGTGTTCTTTTCTGCCGTGATTAAGTGCTTGGCTGCTAACTGAAAGATTGGCAGTTCGAACCCACCAGCAGCTCCACCAGAGAAAGATGTGACAGTCTGCTTCCATAAAGATCTGCAGCCTTGGAAACCCCATCTATGGGGCAGTTCTGTTCTGTACTACCGGGTCCTTATGAGTCAAAATTGACTCAACATCAGTGGGTTTGATTTGGTTTTAACCATCTTCAACTATAATAGAATGACTGGTGCCTTTATAAAGAGCTTTAGGTTTCAAACTACACTTTAAAGAGTCTGGGCCCTAGAATTAACTTGGCTCATAAACTAGACACTGAGCAATACAGGGTTGGTTTAAGGCACGTTATAGTTACATGTATGGCAGTTTTATTTTATTAGATCTGTGTTAAGTACCTCGAGGACCTCTCCCAAAGTGCCTTAAATATAGCAAACTCAAATATTTATTGAAGAATTAAATTTACAATAAAATTCAGTGCATTCTTTTTCTGAGGACACCTTTTCCTCACATTAGAAAAAACGGTAAAGCAATCTAACTACATGCACGAAATCATTAGTCTGATATTTCTAGATGGAAATATTAAAAATGTGAATTTGGAAATCTACCTTTCATACATTCCAGAACGTTGCTGTTGTTGTTGTTAGCTGCCATCGGGTCATCCCCTGACTCATGGTGTTTCCAGGTGTTACACAGCAGAACTGTTCCATAGGGTTTTCTTTGCTGTATCTTTATGGAAGCAGATCTCCAGGCCTTTCTTTCACAGACTCAACTGGATGAGTTCCAATCGACAACCACTTGGTTAGCAGCTGATCCCAAAGCACTTGTGCTATCCAGGCTTCCATATTCTAGAACAGCTACAGATTGTAACAAGTCTGTATCTCCCTTTAGGTTGTTGCATTGGCTGTGCCCTCTGCCTGGAAGGCTCTTCTCTCAGATCTTGCTGGGCTAAGCTAAAATGTCAACTACTCAGAGAAGTCTTCCCTGACCACCCCAATCTCTTTTACTTACTATTACATTGCATGACTCATAGCATATTTTTTAAAAAAAAGAAAAGAAACACCACCATCAAGTCAATTCTGATTCATAATGACCCCCACTGGGTTTCCAATGCTATAAATCTATACAGAAGTAGATTGCCCTATCTTCCTTCCACAGAGCAGCCTGTGGGTTTGAACCAACCTTCTGGTTAGCAGCCAATTCCTTACCCACTATGCCACCAGAATGCCTGAGTATTACCATCTGATTAATTCACTTTATTTATTTATTTTTTTTTTCCATTTGTCTTCCCTTATCCTTACTGGAAAAAAGACCTCTGGAGGTACAGTGGTTAAGCCATTTGGCTGTTTACCAAAAGTTTAGTGGTTCGAACCCACCCACCAACTGCTCCATGCAAGAAAGATGAGCAATCTGCTTCTGAACAATTTACAGCCTTGGAAACTCAATAGGGGTCACTATGAGCCAGAATCAACTTGATGGCAGTGAGTCTGGTTTTTTGGTTTTATCCTCATTGGAGGAACTCTGGTGATGCAGTGGTTAAAGCATTGGGTGACTAACCAAAAGGTCAGAAGTTCAAACTTATCAGCCATTCTGTGGGAGAAAGATGAGGCAGTGTGCTTCCCTAAAGGTTTACAGCCTTGGAATCCCTATGGGGCAGTTCTGCTCTGTTCTATAGGTGGTTATGAGTTGAAATCAACTCAGTGGTAGTGAGTTTGGTTTTAGCCTCACTGGACAATAAGCATTCTGAGGTTAGAGGTCAAGTCTACAAGTTTACTGCTATATTCCCAGTTATCTATTACAATGTTAGGCACTTAGTAGGTACTCAACAAATAATTTGTCAATTAGTTGGAATGAATAAAGACCAAGCTCTGATCTTCTGGAGTAATTACAACTGTAAACAGTAATTTTTAATCTTTTCAGCTAAAATCACTTTCAGAATTAGATTAAAATTATAAAACTCCTTAATAACAATTTATACATACACAAAATTATGCAGAATTTGAGAGAATTCAAGGATCGCAAGCTAGGATCCCAGTTATAAAAGTGTATGTACAATTATTGAGGAAAATCTAATTGGAATATTGAGCTAAATATCACAAAAAGAATTTAATTACTATGAATGTCAGTGTCTTAACATTCATACATTTATGGTAATAAATTATATGTTGCTTTGGGAAAAGCATGCAATCCTCCAAAGGGGAAAAAGAAAGGCTAGGTATAAATGTTATGTATTTTATTTATATGCTGGAAGGGATTTAAGGCTTACAGAGAAAGGCTAATAAAAATACATACTGTACAGCAATATAAAATATATTTCAAATAGGTAAGAAAAAAATGAGTCAAAGGAAAAAATAAGGCCAAGAATGTAAGATGGAGCCAGGAGAGAAATTCATACTTAAAATTTATGCCATGAAATTCAACACTCTTGCTAGAAGATGGTAACAAATTTTGTTCTGTTTGTTAGCAGCCAAAGCAAAGGAGGAAAAAAAAGTTCAGTTATACCCTTCAGAGGGTCATATTTTATATATGCTTATATATGAGTATATGTATATGTATTTAACAGCAAATCACTTCTTAAAGAAGCAAGCTTGAGTATAGTACACCCACTTCTCACTTATTGACTATCTCATTATATGACATGTCGCACTTAAGACAATAATAAAAAAATCTATAATCTGACTATTTTGCACATTAATGACATACATCTGACAGTAACAACATGAAGGTGCATGGAAAGAGTAACAATAGCTGTGATGATTAAGGTTATGTGTCAACTTGGCCTGGCCATGATTCTCAGTGGTTTGTAATGATACAATTTGGCAGTTATATAATGATGTAATTTGACAGAAATGTGATATGATGTAATCTGGCAGTTATGTAATGAAGCAGTCATCCTCCATTTTGTGAGGTGATGTGGTCATCCTACAGTTTCACTTAGCACCAATTTTCACATAATGACCTGGTCCTTGGAACCTAACCATGTCAATAACTGAAGGGTGCATATAATAAGGAATAGCGAGATTCTGTTTTTCATGTTTTGTTTTTGGCATGTGCCTTTATACTTGAGCCTGAAATAACCCATGATAAAACATCCAAAAGATGACTAGTACTTTGTTTTTTATTTGTTTGTTTTTAACTTTTTATCGTGATTCATACACATTCTGTTTTGTGACAATGATTGCAATCCCAACAGTATAACACCACTCTTCCCACTTGCTTCCTTTGTCTGCCATTTCTATTTGTCATTCTTTCCCATTCCTTCCTGACTTCTGAGCTTTATCCCCAGGCAAACACTGCCCTGTTCATCTCGTAGGGTTGATCATTCCTCCCTTGTATTATTGTTCACCTTATAGACCTGTCTATCATTTGGGTAGAAGTTGAGCCATGGGAGTGCGTTCAGTTCCAGGCTTGAAGGATGACTAAAAGCTATGGTCTCAGAGGTTCCACCAGTCTCTATCCGATCAGTAAGCCTGGTCTTTTTTATGATTTTGAGTTTTGCTCTACATGTTTCTCCCACTCTACCCAGGACTTTCTACTGTGATTCTTTTCAGAGTAGTCAGCAGTGGTAGCCAGAGACCATCTAGTTCTTCTGGTGTGAAGGCTGTGGTGGCTGAGGCTCTGACTAGCACTTTGGATGTTTATAATTAAGATTTTATGACTTGCTATAATTTTTGTCAGCCGTACAATGAGGTCTTATTAGGCAAGTAAGGCCCTCAAACAACAAGGGTGGCACAAGGAAGACAAAGGGGCTTCTGCAAATTCTTACATGCCCTCTTTATACTCCACAAGTCAAGACACTCCCTTTAGTCCACTGCATCATTGCACACTTGCCATTGTTGTGCACTAGTTATATAAAACTCCTTTAGGTTTCACCCTCTCCTCTAAGAGACGTGCACCTACAGTGTTGACTAACACAAGCTATTCCAGCTAACCTTAATTTCCTTAGATATAGGGATCTATCAGGGACGTCCATGCCTTCTTTCTTTGAGAGAGCAAATACAATAACTAGCTTCTCAGAACATTATGTGGATTTGTGGCATTCTCAAAGGGGCTATAAATGGATCACATTGACAGCTTTATTTGTCATTCTTAAATGGAATGTGTTTTTTCCCCTTTGTGTTAAATTGAAATCAGATGGCATTTCTTATTTCAATGTGGAATGTTTTCACTCTCATAATTGCAAGAGTGCATTCATAACTGATACTATTCCAATTTGCAAAATTTGTGTTTCATGTTTTGAGGGGTCTGCATTTGAAATGTAAGTGAAGGAAAACAACTTATGCAACATTTTAGTTTTGCCTATTTATTGAGATTCTGATACAGTTGCTAGAATTCAGTCACCATATGGAAGTGGAGACAATTATATTACATTTAATGACATGGATTTCAGAAGCCAGGATATAAAAAGGCATACCCAGAAGAATATCCACAATACAGAGACTCAAATATTTTTTAAAATCTTGTCTCTTATTTGCTTCCCCAGCACATCTCGGGTCCCAATCCTCCCTTACTCCTACTACAATGGTTCTTGCTCAATAAATGCAGTAGTATAAATGGTAAGAAAGGGGCTGGAAAGTACTACCCTTCTATCTAATGATGTTTCTTATATACTAAAGCCAGTTGCTCAGCCCAAAGGAAACTTTTCATTAAAAACTTCCTTTCCTACAGAGTTTCTGTTTTGGAAATAGTGGTGATGGTTGCACAACATCGTGAATATAATTAATGCCACTGAATTATACATTTAAAAATGATACACTGAATTATACATTCTTAAATGGTTAAAATGGGAAATTTAATATATTACCACATACACACACACACACACACACACAAAAAAAAATTCCTATGATTTGCATCCACCCACTACTGAATCAGTGAGAAAGGAAGTCCTTCTACTTTAATTTCTTAGATCCATCAAAAGCTCGCAATGTACTTGTTCTTGTTTTTAGTTGTGCTAATGATTAGGATTTTTAAAGTCTAAGGTTATGGGTACATTTTTCTCACTGAACATTTATTTATAAAATGTCTATTTTCGTATGCCTTTCAAACAGTCACGCTTTCAGTAAAGTGCCGTACACTATTAGGATGCAATACATTTCATCAGATAACCTTGCCCTCATTTGACCAACAGACTGCTGAGGAAGACAGACAATAGAAAAAAATGACTCAAAACAAAAACTCACTGCCATCAAGCTGATCAGACTCATAGCAACCCCTCCTTGGGTTTCCAAGGCAGTATCTCTACAGCAACAATAAAAGTAAGAAAAACAATGACACAAAGAAGTATGAAATGGAAGCTGTTCTAAGTGCTACAAAGGTGAAATACAGGTTCTAGAAACTGAGTTCTAGTGATGTATAGGAGTCACCTAGACAAGTCACATGGGCTGGCAGCACCATGTGCGGGAAAGCCCTCTAGCAAGAGAGAGCGGGGGCAGCGTAGGAGACCGCAAGAAGAAGGCCACAGTATTTGGAGAACTGAGAACAGGAGTGAGCTTGAGTCTGCAGATGTTATCAGGGGCTATGACTATGAAGCACTTCTTGGCCATATCAAAGAATATGCCTTTTTCCTAAGACCCATGAAGGTATTTTGTTTGTTTAGTTTGTTTTTTTGTTTGTGTTGGTGGGGTGTAGTGTGAGGTTAAAGTTACACCATCAGTTTTATATTTTAAAAAAAAAATTTCTGCCTGTAGCACAGAATATATGTTAACAAGGGGCAAGAGTTATGTAGACCAGCTGAAATTTTACAGTAGAGAAATGGTAATAACTGGGCCCAGGAGAGGAGGAATGATGTGTTGATGATTGTTAGAAAATGAATGGGTTCAAGAGATATATGGGAGGTAAAACTGACAGGCCATCTTCTGCAATATTTATATGGAATCCATGAGAAAGTGTCATGTTTACAAAGAGAGAGATCTTAAATTCAGTGTTGGACATGCTGACTTTGAGATTCTTGGAGACATCAAAGAGGAGATAAAGCAGACATCGGAATTATGGGTGTGGAGCTTGTCAGAAGGGTCTGTGGTTGGAATATAAACTTGAAACTCATTTTCACAGTCACAAGCCTATAGATGGATATGAGTACACAGAGAAAGATAACAAAGTGAAGGGCAGAAGAGACAGCTTAAGGCAGAGCTTTAAGGAATTCAAACCATCATGGCCTAGTAGTAGAGGATAAGCTTATAAAGAAAGAAAGAAGGAGTAGTAAGAGAAATGGAAGGAACCCAGGGTCATGGGGCTTAAGGGAGCAGAGGTTTCAGGAAGATTGGACTGGTCAGCTGGGTTGAATAAAGATGAGGAATATTTCTTTTATTTACCAAGGATAAAAAACACTGATCAGGAGAGAATTGTACTGAATTAAAGAAAATGCAGTTGTAAGTGCTTATGTCAGTGTTCATTCCTGTTTATCTTCATCAGCAAATTGCACATATTTTAATCAAAAGGATATGTGGGAAGCAAATGTGATAGAGAAGAAAGCCCTTCTGACACTTTGGTGCTCACTGGGAATGGAGTGGAACTAGGGTAGACTTTGGGCACAGTACAAAGTCTAAGGTTCTGGGATCTAAGTTGGAAAGAAAATTTGAACCTGTAAGCCAGAGAATTCCACAGGCATGCACAGCCTATTCCTCCATTCAGTGCTGCTCATGTGACCAGGGAAATAAAACACGTGCTTGCAAAGCCGTATTAACCTGCCTTTTCCACTTGCTGGCACTGCTGTGTAGAGGAAGGGGGCCATGAGCTGAGACTTCAGTGAGATGGCTACGGCCTCAATTTCTCCCCCTGTTCCTGCTCCAACACAGAAGTCTGAGTTCACACAGTGGGAGCAGAGTGCAAGTAAGCATCTCAGCACAGTGAGCAAGCTGATAGGATTGTGGTGTGAGCTGCAAATGGGAGGCAAGAAAAGAGAGGTCATGAGCATCAGTGAATATCTGCAGTGGTTTGTGAAGACAGAAAAATTGGAGGGCAGTTGTAGAGAGATAGGTTGTTGAGTAAGCATTTATGTATTCAACAAATATTAAATTATGTGTGCCAGGCACTAGAACAGGCACCAGGAAGACATTTTCCATATCCTCATGAATTATCTACTATAAGATACAATTCATGTGATCATCTTGGATGTAGAATGACTAAATATTTTATCTGATTCATTAAAATCAATGCAGTATTTTCCCTCAGATGTAAACACTGACTTGATTCTTATAAAATGGTAAGATTTGTGTTAAAAAAAAAAAAAAAAGAAGAACAGACCCACCTGTACTTATTTTTTTTCTCATCCTTGCTTCTTTCTTTCCTTTTGTCTTCTTAATTTGGTCTTGCTATTGTCACTAATTATTCAGAAAATATTTTCTAAACCCTATGTTCAGAACCTTCAATTTGACTAATAGAGACCACTCCTTGGGTTTCCCAGGGGGTATCTCTATGGAAGTAGATTGCCCAGTCTTCCTTCTGAGGAGTGACTGGTGGGTTTGAACCACTAGCCTTCTGGTTAGCAGTCAAATGCCATAGGCACTACACCACCAGAGCGCCTATGTTCAGAACTTTTAATGGTGCTATTTGAAAATTTTGGTAACATACTAATATTTATAGAGCACCAACAATATTTAAACCACTGACTATTGCCCCATGGAAGCATTCAAGACAGGAATGCAGCAGGGCTTACCCAGCTAGATTATAAACGTTCTGAAATCAAGTGCACCGTTACGTGTATGTTGTTGTCTGCCTGTGAGTCGACTGCAATTCATAGTGACCCCATGTTTACAAAGTAGAACATAGGGTTTTCAATGCTGTGACCTTTCAGAAGAAGATCTCTAGGAATGTCTTCCGAGGTGCCTTTGGGTAGGTTTCAACTGCCAGTCTTTTAGCTAGTAGTGAGTGGAGTACTTAACAGCTCTGCACACCCAGAGATGTCTGCTGTCTGTATAGCTATCCAAAACAAAGCCACAGTGCTACAAATAAGGTTTTTGTAGTAAAGATACAGTAAAGTGGGTTTATAGAAGATGGTGCAATGAATTATTAAAGACTGGAGAAGATCCCTGAAGAAGGTAATATTTGAACTGGTTGTTAAAAAATGAGTATTTCCCACAGTGGAAAGCTAAAATAACAAAAGTACTGGAGGAAAAAACAGCTTAGCAGGCTGGGAGGGAGGGAATAGAAGAACAGCAGTGAGGGAAATGATATGGTATGACTACAGAGGTTGTGTGGAAAGATAAAGTGGGAAACATGTTCATCTCAGGTCTTGGAAAACATAGCTGAGTTTTGCACTTGACCCTATAGGGATCACAGAGCACTGTTTTCCAGCAGGGGAAGAGTCATGAAATTTAGTTTTAAAAAAAACAAATGGGATTAATGGAAGAAAATGATGGAGATTAGAGAGTGTTTTAGATGGGAGATCACTGAAACTTCCTAGATGGAGATGGTGGATGGTGGATGAGTTTCTGAACTGTGTCAGTGGTCCTGGATGTAAAGGGGGAAAAAGAGCTTTCTGTGTACAAAGTGCCCATAATCATTTGGATGTGTGTGTCAGAGGGAGATGCCATGATGGAAAAGAAGAATAAAGATGATGCCAAGTGTCCCAGCTAGGGAGAGTGGCAGTGACATTGATTTCAGGAAAAGTATGTGCCAGGTTGTATCCTTTCACCATATTCAATCTGTATGCTGAGCAAATAAGCCAAGAAGCCAGACTATATGGAGAAGAATGAAGCATCAGGATTGGAGAAAGACTCATTAACAAACTGCAATATGCAGACGACATAAACTTGCTTGCTGAAAGTGAAGAAGATTTGAAGCATTTATGGATGAAAATCAAGACGACAGCTTGCATTATGGACTACATCTCAATATAAAGAAAACAAATATCTTCACAAGTGGAACTATAAGCAACATCATGATAAACAGAGAAAAGACTGGATGAATTTGTTAAGAATTTCATTTTACTTGGATTCACAGTCAATGCCCATGGAAGCAACAGACAAGAAATCAAATGGCATACTGCATTGGGAAAATCTGCTGCAAAGGACCTTTCTACAGTGTTAAAAAGCAAACATAGCACTTTGAGGACAAATGTGCACCTAGCCCAAGCCACGGTATTTTCAATAGCCTCATATGCATATGATAGCTGGACAATAAATAGGAGAAAATGAAAAAGAATTGATCCATTTGAATTATGGTGTTGGTGAAGAATACTGAATATACCATGGACTATCAGAAGAACAAACAAATCTGTCTTGGAAGAAGTGTAGCCAGATACTGTATGGAAGCGAAGTTGGGGAGACTTTGTCTCACATACTTTGGACATGTTTTCAGAATGGACCAGTTCCTGGAGAAGGACACCATGCTTGGTAAAGTGGAGGGTCAGTGAAAAAGAGGAAGACCTTCAATGAGATGGACTGACACAGTATCTGCAACAATGCACTCAAACAAAGCAACAATTGTGAGCACGGCACAGGACCATGTAGTGATTCATTCTTTGTACACAGGGTCACTATAAGTCAGAACTGACTCACTGGCACCACACCACAACAACAACATACAGAAGGAAAAGCAAATTCAGGAGAGGGAAAGGATGAGGATCTAGCCAAGGAAAGCAACAACAGAGATATAATTTAAGCTGTGGGAGTGAATGAAAATACTGCCAATTAGAGAAATTTGGGGAGAGCCCACATTTAAGGGGAGGTACAGGAAGAAAAGCCAGTAAAGGAAAACTAAGGAGAATTTCCTGAGAGATTGGAAGTGAGGTGTCAAAGAAGGAAGTCAAGAGGACAAAAGAAAAAGTATATTTCAAGGAAGTTGCTTCATACTGTGATTTGCTTCACTTATATAATCATTCAGTTGTATTGTTCCCCTTTTCCCTGTCACTATCACCCACTAGTGATAGTTCTAGATCTAATCACTGGCAAGATGATAAGATTTTCCAATCAAGATAGTCAGTGCCCAAGTTAAAAGGGGTGGATGGATGCCTTGCACCAAAGCACCTGGAAGGAAGAGAGCTGCAGAAGCACCCCTGCACAGTGTAAGGACATGACTTCAGAGTCCGAATGCCAATTTCCTATACAAAATGCTATTCATTTTAAAAGAAGTTAGAAATATGCACAAATTTGCTAGAGGAGTGGGCTCTGTGACTGTTAGTACTGTGTCACATCTGGATCCACACTTCATCTTTTCAGCTCTACCTCCTATTTATTAATAAGCAGACCTGCCTAGAGTCGGTGGCCATCAGTTACTTCCTTCAGAAATTCCTCCTCGCTATTGAGAAAATGAGTAAAGGAGCTCCTTAGGTGTTTGGGAGGGAGGCACAGCAAGAGAGAAGAGCTGTCTGATTAATTACTTTAGAGGTGCTGGATTCATATTCAGGACTTTCCTAATTCATACTTAAGGTTTGCGTCTAAGAATATCTGGAAGATAGCTAGTATTGTAGCAATAACAACTACCTGTAAGCAAAAGTACTATTTTCATAGTAGGTAGTCAGTCCTGCTCGTATTAAATAAAGTTGTTAGCTGCTGTCGCCTTGGCTCCCATTCACGGTAACCCAAGTACAAGGGAACAACATGTTGCCCAATCCTGTGCCATCTACATGATCACTGTTGAGGCCACTGTTTATTCCGAGTACCTTTCCACCGAGGGGTTAATCTTTCAGCACTGTATCAGACAGTATTCTGTTGTGATCCACAGTATTGTCTTTGGCTAATTTTCACAAGTAGATTGCCAGGGCTTTCTTCCTAGTCTGTCTTACTCTGGAAGCACCACTGAAAGTGTGCACCACGGATGACTTTACTGACATTTGAAATACTGGTGGGTGGCACAGCTTCCAACATCATAACAACAAGCTACCACAGGACGACAAACTGAAAGACTGGTGGTGATTAATAATAGGCCATTGTATCTCACTGTCCCAAAAGCATACTTTAGATAACAATTTCTCTGTAAATTTCTTATCAACAGGAAAAAAGTGCTTGGTTTCTTTCAAGGAAGTGAGGCATTTGAGATCTGGTGGCATAGTGCCTAGGGCATTTGACTGCTAACCAGAAGGCTGGTGGTTCAAACCCACCAGCCACTCCTTAGAAGAAAGACTGACTGGGCAATCTACTTCCGTAAAGATGCTGCCTGGGAAGCCCGGAGAGGGGCTGCTATGAGTGGGATTCCACTTGATGGCAGTGAGTTTGGGTTTTGTTTTGTTTTTGGAATAGGGAAAGTTACATAAGAAATTATGTTTCCCTTTTACCTAATTAGGAAAGACATTCAAATCCAAATTTGAACTTCAATCGCTTCAACTATGTTGATTAATACGGCTAGCGTAGGTACTTCTTCCTTTTCCCTTTCATGTTTTATTATTTTTATTCATATTTCATTACATTTGTTGTTGGAAGCCACCTCAAATCTTTTAGGTAAAGAACCAGGGCATAAAAAAACCCTCTTACTGCTTCCTAAATGTCTTTATATACGTCATTCTCATTTAATCATCAGAATGGTCTCAATTAATATCTGTTATTTTTACTCTGACCTTAGAGACAAAGTTCATTCAGACAAGTATTTTGAGTGGGATTCAACTCCAGATGTTGTGCCCCCACAGGCAGCAGTTTTTTCAGCTTTCTTGCTCAAATTCTTGTAGACAGCTGAGAGATTTTTATGAGATTTGCATATGGGTTGTCTGGGATAACTCTCACACTGATGGGAAATACTACCAACATAAACTAGTATTGTTGGCATAGTTTTTTCTTGGTGATGAAACATTTCATGCTTCTATATCCTTTCCAGGTTTTATAAAGATCAAGAAGCACATAAAAGAGAGGCCTATATTCACCAAGCATTCTTCTTGATTAAGTTATGAAAATGGAATTAAGACTTATTTTCTCCGTTAGTATGGTAAGTAACTACTAACTTAGCTAAAAGAATTGACCTTCTTTACAATACTTTTCTCACAATATTTACCAAAGAAGTGGAAATGCTTCTCATGTGAGGAGGGCATGACTTATGAATAATGTCCAGATTTGTCTTCAGAATGTTTCCTTTAAAAATGAGAATATTCGTTTTTGTTTTGTTTTGTTTTGTTTTTTAGATCAACTGTGACTTCCATAAATTCTAGTTTAGTATGCTTCATCTGGTTTAGAATTTCTCAGTCATTTTGACCTATCCATAAGGTAGGGTCATAAAAACAATGTAACTCTTCTGGCAAATTTGTGCATATTTTAAAATTCTTTTAAAATGAGTAGTATTTTGTGTAGAAGATTGGCATTTGGACTCTGAAGTCATGTCCCTACACTGTGGAGGGATGCTTCTGCAGTTCTCTTCTTCCCAGCTGCTCTGGTGCAAGGCATCCACCCACCCCTTTTAACTTGGGCACTTACTATCTTGATTGGAAAATCTTAATACCTTGCCAGTGATTAAAACTACAACTATCACTAGTAGGTGAAATCTGTAATTTGAAGAAAAGTGTATTGTGTCTAAAGGACTTAATATGATTTGAAATTGATGGGTTTTTCTGGTTTGTCCACCCATAAAAATTAAGGATTTTTTTCCTCCACTCTTCATTTTATTTTATTCTAGGTTCTTATATGTTCTAATGCATATTTAAAAGAAAAACTCCCTGTACACATGTAGCTGTAAATATTGTAAAATTTCATTTATTCCAATGAATAGGAGAGGCTGGCATATCTGAATTTGTGAGGAGGCTGAATTATAGATAACTTTTAAACAAATGTGGCTTTTATTACTTTAAACTATGTATAGTAACTTCAACAAAACATTATAACATAGAAGTCCTCAAGGAAACCTGTTACAATAAATCATATGAACATTTTGTTATTAGCATATAGATTGGATGTATGTAGGGGCTTGTAAAGTGCCTGAGGTTCCTTGAAAATTGTTTATTCTGTGTCTAAAAAGTGTACATAAGATTGAAAATAAATGTTTGGAACACATATATTACCTATCTACAAACACAGCATTTGCAAAGCAAAGGTAAACATCAGCCCAGCTCATGAACAAATTATCAAAAGACTTTCAATTTATTGAAGCCCAAAATTAATGAGATATTACCATGTGTCCCTAAATAACTTAAAAGAATAAAATTTGCTGATCTTTCTCTCATATGGGTATTTGCACTAATGAATCAGGATCCTATTTACACTATTAGTCCCCAAAGTAATTGCTTATTTGAAGAAGTTCTGTCTTATGGGTTTTCAGTTAATTAAATCCATTTGCATTTTATGCACACATTTCAGATTCTCCAATCCTATTTTTCATAAGCCAGATTCAAATACGAGCATGTAATAATACCTCTCATTAAGGCACAAGTCTTTCCTTTTTAAAGGAACTTTCAGAATAACCATATGCATAAAGCACTTATTAAATAAATCCAATCATATTTTAGAAAAGTCAAGCTGTTAAATGTTATTTTTTTTAGTTTAAGATTTCCCTATTTCCAATTCATTATTATAATGAATATACCCTCTATTTATAATTTTTCAGTTAGTTTAATTGACTTTTTTGGGGGGGGGCTTTGAATTTGCATGGCAGTTTTTAACTTCTATATGGAACAAAACTTTTCTAATTTTAATACTGTGGAAAAGAACAGAAAAATTCAAAAAAAAAAAAATAGGGACTTTCAAAAGGTATATTTTTGACATAGCTTTCAAATATTTCCCTGTTAAGTTGAAAACTGAAGTACATTAAGTGATAAAAATTATAAATGATTTCATTAAATCCAAACTATGGAAAGCTTTCAATGCTATCTGAGGATGCTTGAAAATGATACTGAAGTTGGGAGGACAGGGGAAGCAAACAGGCTAGACAGGGGGAGGGGAGAGGAAGAGCCACAGGGTCCATGTAGCTGACCCAGGGTTCTAAAACCAAGGCAGCAAGGTCAGGTGCCAGGAAAGGCACATCAGGATACAATTTGGGAAACAGACTTGAAATCATGCCTAACTGGACTCTAAGTGATTTTTAGATGTTTATTGAGCAGATGCTTAATGTTAATTTCTCTCTCAAAGAAGAAATAAAATGCAGAATTTGGGCACATTTAGCCTCAAAATCTAGCCTAAGATTATATAGCTGAATCAAACTGAACCTAATAAATAATAATAATAATAATACAGATAGAAAAGGGTAGTAAATCCAAATGGAAGAAAGAAAATAAATTATATACTAAAATGAGGAAAAGTATAAGTCTTTTTGTACTTTTTAGCAGGATTGACCACTTTTGTTACCATCTTAGCAGAGGTATAAAAAGAAAAAACAATATTTGATACCCTGAGAAACTCATATACCTTAAAATAAGATAAACAAATTTCAGTCAATTAAATCTTATTGATTCATATGAGCAATGATGTATTTAAAAGAGAATAGCAACCATCTCCAAAGCAGATATCATTTTCTTTATTGCTGGGATCACCCTAAGGAAGCATTTCTTCTCATTTAGAGAAAGCAAGAATAAAGCACTTGTATTACCACTTGTGTAAATTGTTAATACTGAATAAAAAATATTAGTGTTTAGTGTAATATTGATTCTCAGTGTAATATGCCCCTATAATGACATGCTAATTGGTTAGAATCAAATCAGACAGATTCAAGAACACTGAGACTAGATCATCTAACACTTGCAATTTTTTTTTCATTAGTTTCCAGAATCCCAATTAAAATGGAATTAATCTGTCAGATAAAAGACCATGGTACAATCAAAGTTCTGTGTAGCGTATCATGTGCACTCTCTCTTTCCTCCCACTGCCCATCTTCTGCCCCAGTCCCCACCCCCATGATCAAGATGTAGGAGTGAAGAAGCCAGAAAAGAAGGGCAGGTCATACGTGATTTTCAACCAGAATGTAATATAATGTTCAAGCGTCAGGTAGCCTATGTGCATTCCAGCTCTGTCATTTACTATTATGAAATCTTAGGCATTTTACTTAAACCTCTTTAAGCCACAGTTTCCTCATCAATAATATTCATCTAGTAATACCTTGAAGAGTTGTCGAGGAAGTAAATTTGTTGGGAATTATTTTGTCTGGAGATATATCTGGTTGTCACAACTTAGGATGGGGGCTTACCAGCCTCTAGTGGGTTAAGGCCAGGGATGCTGCTAAATGTCCTCTGATGTACAGGATGACAGCCCCCCACAACAAAGAATCCAATGCCAAAACATCAACAGTGCCCAGGTTGAGAAACTCTGAAGTAAAGTGAGGAAATGTATGTAATGGGCATGGTACCTGATACATAGTAGGATTTGAGAAGGAATTCCAAATCACCAGCATGGTATCAGAACTAAGCACTACGGTGAGCCCATTCCAGTACAGTTAGTTATGCCTATCTTCTAAGTCTTTATGAGTCAGAAACGACTCGACGGCACTTAACAACAACAACATCTTCTAAGTCATCTATTGGTAGTGGCCAGTTTTTAGGTGCCTTAAGGAATGGACTGACCCACTTAATACCTGACTAGTCTAGCAGGCTCATAGAAAGAATTGTACCAAAGATCCTGATCATCATTTAATCTGTACTTCTCAGAAACTAGAAGCACATAGGAAAAGACAAAAATAACTTACAGTACTAGGCGCTGTTAGTAATGGCTCAAAGGTCTCCTGGTGAGCATACTTTTACTTTATAAATTAAACTGGTGTTTAGACATATGGCTATGAAATATGACCTTATGGTTAATATAAGATCCTGATTAATTGGGTTACATACTACATCGATTTCAAAGCTAGTTGAAATGTAATCAATTAATTTTAAGAAGCAAGTCTAACAAGCCTGAGCATGGGTACTTCTGGCAAGATGGCAGAAGAGGCAGACAAGCTATCCAGAACCTCTGCCACAAAGAAACCAACTGAAACAGATACAGATGATAATCTTGGAACCCTGAGCTTCAAAGGAGGGGATAAAGAAGTGGATTAAATATTGACTAGTAGAAAAAACTAAATGAAAATGAATAAGAAGAGAAATAGAGCTGTGGACTGTCAACTGGCCTGATGATGTAGCCATTTTGAATATTTGCAAGCAGTGTTCCAATCAGGGCAGCAACCTGCTAATTGGCTCTGCTTGCTGCGGAAGGCACGGGCACCCACACAGGTGCCAGGTGACCAAAAAACAGGCCTAAATTTGAACTTCGTTTTATAATCTTCAAGCTATGTGATCTTAAATAATTCACCTAACTTCTCTGAGCTGTTTCCTTGTCAGTTTAATGAACATGAAATTACCTCAAAGGATTGTTGGGAGAATTAAATGAGACATAAAGTATTTATGTCTTTGTAACAGGCAGTAAATAAATGGTACCAGTTATTACTTTCTTCGGTATTATTATTTGACCAAAAAATAATTCTTCTGGGGATTGTACATTATCAATGCCATTGATTGGTTCTCACTGTGGGGAATTAAGTGAGGTGTCAGTACTTTTTATTAACAGACAAAGCTCAAGCTGTATCCATTACCTCAATAAACAAAAATCTTACTCCAATAAATTTGAAAAGTAAAGAAAAAGCTTACTGATTATACATGGAATTTCCTACTAAGAATTTTTTTAAGAAACGGGTAGATATCTGAAATTAAAGAATGAATGATGTACATTTCTTTCTGTCATATTTTAATATAGTTGATAATACACTTTTTAATTAGTTAGCTAATTATAATTCAATAGGATTTTCCCCAGGTGAATGTTGTAACCTAATTCAGAGAGAGAAATGGAACTCTGAGTGGTATTCCTACTGTGAATTTTGACACTTTTTCATTCCAATTTGTTCAAAAACTAACTGCCCAGGAGAGATGGTACAACTGAATCAGTATGACTGCCAGGAAGGTTGATTACAAGGCTAAGTTCACCTTTCATCAGTATTTTTATTTTCCATTTTCTTTATTGCCTAAAGCAGACTCACATACATTTTGTGTTCCAATCATTCACATGTTTTAAGTTCAGAAATTAAAACACAATCCAAACAATGGTTCCCTTCATTTTTCATAGTGGTGTTCCTTCTTTTTAACTACTTAAGTTTCCCCAACTTCCAAAGTACTAAAAAGCAAAGGACAAAAAGGTACCTGAGAAAACCATCTTAACATCATAATAGTAACCAGAATAGTAATCATTCAATTCTTAGGCCAGTAATTTTGAGGAGGGAAATTTTTAATCTACTCCTTAGCAGCAGATGCTCAAAGTTATCAAACTTTAATCATTATTCTTTTTATTGTTGTATGTTCATAACATTTCTAACCTGGAGTTAGAAAATCAAAAGGGAAGGACACACTTGGAATTTCTCAAGCTGAAAGAACTGAAGAAAAACTTCAAGCCTCAAGCTGCACTACTGAAGGATGCTTTGGGCAAAATATTGAACGATGCTGGAAGCATCTAAAGAACATGGAAGAAATACACAGCATCACTGTACCAAAAAGGACTGGTCAACATTCAACCATTTCAGGAGGTAGCATATGATCAAGAACTAATGGTACTGAAGGAAGAAGTCCAAGCTGCACTGAAGACATCAGTGAAAACAAGGCTGTAGAAACTGACTGAATACCCATTGAGACATCTCAACAAATGAATGCAGTGCTGGAAGTGCTCACTTATTGATGCCAAGAAACGTGGAAGACAGGCACCTAGCCAGCCAACTAAAAGAGATCAATATTTGTGCTCATTCCAAAGAAAGGTAAACCAACAGAATGAGAAAATTGTTCAATATTATTGATATCACATGCAAGTAAAATGTTGCTGAAGAAAATTCAAAAATGGTTGCAGCAGTATATTGAAAGAGAACTGACAGAAATTCAAACAGAACAAGGAGATACTGCATGGTTTAAAATCAGGAATGGTGTGTGTCAGGGTTATATCCTTTAACTATACTTATTTAATCTGTATGCTGAGCATATAATCCAAGAAGCTGGATTATATGAAGAAGAAAGTGGCATCAGAATTGGAGGAAGACTAATTAACAACCTGCGACATGCAGATGACACAACCCTGCTTGCTGAAAGTGAAGATTAATCAAAGCACTTACTGATGATGATCAAAGACTACAGCCTTCAGTATGGATTACACCTCGCCATAAAGAAAACAAAAATCCTCACAACTGGACCGATAAGCCACATCACAATAAATGGAGAAAAGACTGAAGTTGTCAAAGATACCATTTTACTTGGATCCACAATCAACACCCATGGAAGCAGCAGTCAAGAGATCAAACAACATATTTTGCGTGGCAAATCTGCTGCGAAAGATCTCTGTACAATGTTGAAGAGAGAGCAAAGATGTCACTTTGAAGACTAAGGTGTGCCTCACCCAAGCCATATAGTATTTTTAATTGCCTCATATGCATGTGAAATCTGGACAACGAATAAGGAATATGAAAGATGAACTGATGCATTTGAACTGCAGTATTGGTGAAGAATACTGAAAATACTATGGACTGCCAGAAGAATGAACAAATTTGCCTTGGAAGAAGTACAGCCAGAATGCCCCTTAGAAGTGAGACTTAGATGGTCAGAGTTCATACTTTGGTCATGTTGTCAGAAGGGATCACTACCCAGAGAAGCACATCATGCTTGATAATGTAGAGGGTCAGCAAAAAAGAGGAAAACCATCAACAAGATGGACTGACACAGTGGCTGCAAGGATAGGATCAAGCACAGCGGCAATTTTGAGGATAGCACAGGACCTGACAGTGTTTCATTCCATTGTGCATAGGGTCTCTGGACTCCACAACGCCTAACAACAACTAACAAATGTTCACCACCTTAGTTAAAAAAAAAAAAAAAAAAGTGTTTATTTGGTGCTATGTAGACAAAATCAGAGGCTTTATTGACTTCTCTCTTCCAAGCAGTTTTAGTGTAGTTACAACTTCAGTGTGTTTTCATTTAATTTTGAACTCTTGTCTGTCATTATATTCACACTCACATTTATTAAACTTATTTAGAGAGTTAAACTTTTCATTTTAATTAATTTAATTGATCCCCCTGCTTCCACCCTTGCCCTACACTCTGTTTTCAAGAAAGTATAAATCAGATTATTTTGTTCCTTGTCTCAAAACCCTCAAGTGGCTTCCCATTTCACTCAGAGTGAAGCAAGAGCCTTACAATGGCCCTAAAGGCCAAACATGCTTCCAGGGCTTTGGGCTGGCCCATTCCATTTTGACCCTCTGTTAAAAATCTGCATTTCCACCCCAGATACACTGAATCAAAATCTTGTTAAAATTTAGATTTTGATTCAGTCTAGGAGTTCTGGTAGCATAGTGCCTAAGACATCTGACTGCTAACCAGAAGGCTGGCAGTTCAAACCCACCAGCCACTCCTCGGAAGGAAGATGGGGCAATCTACTTCCGTAGTGATACTGCCTCAGAAACCCAAGAAGGGGCCGCTATGAGTTGGGGCTGATTCGACGGCACATAACAACAACATATCTGGAATGGAAATGCAAATTCTCACCAGAGGGTCAAACCAGAATAAACCAGTTCGAAGCCCTGCATGCTTCCGGCCCACCATGGCCTCATCACCTTTGGGTCCCATCATCCATACTCTATTCCATTCACTCCACTTCAGCCACACTTGCCTCCTAACAATTCTGCCAGCACATCAGGCATGTTCCTACCTCAGGGCCTTTGCACTTGATGTTTCCTCTGCCTGTGACTCTCCTCCCTCATATATGCACATGACTTCCTTTCCCATATCCTTCAAGTCTTTGCTCAAATGTCACTTTCTCAATCACTGATCACCCTTTAAAAATATGCAATCCCCTCCAACACTCCCTGTTTCTCTCCCCTTATTTATTTCTCTCCACAATACTTGCCACCTTCAAGAAATTACATATAATTTACTTATTTATTTTCTGTCTGCCTCTACTAGAATGTAAGCTCCATGAGGACAGCAATCATTGTCTCTTTTGGCACCCAGCAGGCACTTAGTAGATATTTATTCAACTGAGTTGAAGTGGAATTGCACTCATACTGACCTTATTTCATTTATCTCAAAACCTTAATCTACTATTAGATTTATATGGTGTTGCTCTGCCCTTCTGAGAAAGCTTTGATCCTTGTTCCCCTCCATTTGGATGGAGGTGATGGAGGAAATAGTTTCCCTGTAGTTTCTTTTGACCACTGATAAGCTTTAACTGGGAGAAATTTACATTTTAGCCATTTTCCTCTCCCTCTCTTCTCCCCATTATGTTTCCAATCCGACAGGGAGACTAACATCAGAAAATAGTGCACTGACTGGAATAAATTAGATTCCTGGAGAGAACACTCCTGGGTGAATCCTGATGCAAAAAGAGATAGACACAGATGGAAATGGCAAGCTTTATAAAAAGCTAAGTGAAAGAAAATGTGGAAATTATTTTCCTTTGTATCTAGGTACACTTTTCCTAGCACATATATTCCTAGAATAAATATTAGAGCCTTAAACCTGATTCGAGAAAATACCTACCTCCTGGTGACAAGCAAGCCATAAATATAGTTCATGATCAAAGATTAGTCACTGTTTATTATTGCCGGTGACACATGATACATAGGGGAGATTTGGCAATATTTCAGACATCTCTAGCCAGCCATTTATCATTTCATAGTGGGAGAAGAGGAGGTATTTCTATATTAATGGCCTCTATAAAAGGAAGTGAGTAGAGAAATGTCTGATGTGTTTTATCATTGAGAGTCAAAGGGACATTGACAATGTTAAAAATGTGATGAGTGGATTACAGGTTTTTTACTAGTAGGCCCTCTCAATAAGATTCCATTTTTTAAAAAAGAAGAAATAGAATAAAGGAACTGAGTGCTGTGTTGCTTAGCTCTCCCTGTGTCCCTGAATGACATTTTTGTAAGCGAGCTGAGAAACAGAAGCTTGATTATCTCCAAAGTCCCAAGCATTCAGGAAGCAAGATGGCCTTGAGTCCCTGCTGCTTAGTGGCCAAGCTCCTCTCCCTGAAGTGAATACTGCAAATCCATTTGATACAGTATGCAGAGACCCAAAGCATCCGCTCCCCAGTCTTAACATTATTTCCCTACTTTCAATTTATAATTTTAAATAAACCAAAGCACAAGGGTACCTTTAGCATTTCCCTGATTAAAAAATTCAAACCTACATTCCATTCATATTGTCTATACAAGTGAAAGATAACAGGGCCTTTAAGAGAAGCCTTTGGAAATGGACTTGGGAGATGACAGACAGCCAAGAATTTTGTCTTAAGGTGTAAGCACACTGAAAATTTTTTAATGTAACCAAGTATGTCTGTGATGTTTTGCAGACTTCTGTAGCTACCACAAAAATTAAAATAAAAAGGCTCAGCTTGGTTTTATGTATGCTTCAATAGGCAAAAAGATATATTTAATGCAGAGGGTGTTGAATCTGAATTAGTACAAATATTATTAATTTAATGTTCATACTGCATTTTATGGTTTATAAACTGCTTTGCAATAATTTTATACATTTTCCCTCACAGCACCACGGTAAAATATATCAGCATTTTATTTTCCCATTTTATAGATGAGGCAGCCTTTAATAAGTGATCTATTTCTTTCTTGTGCATATTGGTTAACTGGTAAATGATTAATTTATGTCTACATGAACTTCATCATGCAGAGTATTTATTTTAGTGTGAGTTGGTATTTATTTTACTAGCAAAGCATTACAGTATCCAATTATATATGCAAGTTTTAAAGGCAGTAAAGCAGCCACCAGTAGTTAATGCAACATTAAGTCAGAGATTTTAAATCCACAGTAAATTGTGACTTAGGGTATTTAAATCAACTTCTCCCTTTCTTCCCCTCTGGTTCATGTGGGTGAGAAACGGCCCTTCTATAAAATGACCAAGTGGCACCTATGCAGTGATACAGAAAAGATGTGTGATTTTCCAAGCTTAAAATCTTAGCTGAAAATAAAAACCAAAGGGTTGATAATCACATTTGAGGAGAGTAGAAGAGGAAGCAAATCTAATCATTTGTATCTGCCCATGGAATAATTTGATACTTGCTTGCTTGCTTTTTCTGCCCTCCTTTATTCATTTTCTCTACCATGTTTTGCATCAGGAAAATGGTTGTTTTGGTTGCTTTTATGAAGAAGTATAACCACAATAAATGATATATTTAGGGTAACATCCCCTGCAATGATAGTATTTGCATTATTTCTCCATATTGCACTGTATTGAGCTATAAGTGCAACTGTTTCTCTCAGTTAACATCCAAGATTTTCAAACTGTTCTCTAAGCACTGACTCAGTTAATGTCCCTCTGAGGTGGTACAGTGCCTAAGGCATGTGACTTCTAACTAAAAAGTCGGCAGTTCAAATCCACCAGTCACTTCTTGGAAGGAAGATGGGGAAGTCTACTTACAAAGATTTATCACCTTGGAAACCCAATGAAGGTTGCTATGAGTCTGAATCAACTTGATGCCAGTGAGTTGTTTTTTTGTTTTGTTTTGTTTTTTTTAATGTTATTCCACTGCTTTAATCCTGATTTATAGGACAAAGCACCAACAAATTCAGTCATTTTATCCTGGGTCAAAATTATTTTAATGAATTAGAAATGGGTTTTCTTTTCTGATAATTTCTAATATCTAATTCTCTTTCATTTACAGATCTCAAGACTCTTAAATTTAACCAATAAAACTAAGATTTTTAAAAATTCATTGGGAAAAGTCCCCGGCCTAATTTCACATGCAGAAGTTTCTGATAAAGTCTAAATATTGGCATGTTAGCTGTCAAAGGCAGATGATTTAAAACACATTGTATGCGTTGGGTATTTAAACTCCAGAATGCAGAAATTGTCGCTTTCCAAATTAAAATGCATTTGTCAAACCAGGAAGTATTTATAAACCCAGGAAATGTTATGATATAAATTTAATAAAAATATTTATTATCAAAAACTATTTTATATCTTGAATACATTAAAATCCATTACATTGGATCTACCAGTAAGGTAATGCATTATAAGGCAGTATTTTCCAATGTGTGTGATTTACTAGTTACTGTACAGTAACTTAGTAATCAGGACATGTAATTTTTATTTTATTTTATTTTTATTTTACAAGTGGGATGGGGAAACAAACAGCATGCTCCAAGAATCTGAAATGAGTGACGTGTGGGGTTCGAGGGATTTCCTTTTCCTTTTGATAAGGCTTTACCCTTCACTAAGAAGCTAGGAGAGAGGTGTTATCCTGAAACCAGAGACAGAACAGGGGAATTTTGCAGCTAGTTAAGTAATTCTTACTAATCTGAGTACCTGGGTCTTTCTGTTGGGATCCTGCACTAAATTACTTCTCCTTGCTGCTTTGCTCATTTTCTATAAGAGGAACCTTGTAGGACTTTATTTATTCTAAAAACTGCGGGATATGTGAAAACAGAGTCAGATTTGTGTCCTACTGTCTGCTTCTGCTACTTTTAATGGTGTGGACGATAGGTCACCTCCATGCTCGGTGCTTCGACTTCCTGATCTTAAAATGTGAGTTTTGGTCTAGATGGTTTTTTGAGATTTCTTTCCATTTTGACAATCTAGCACTCCAAAACTCCAGTTTAGTTAACCACAGTTTTGAATTAGTTAGGAATGAAATTAGCATCTTCTTTCTGCCTTCCTTGCCTTTCTAAGAAGTCTGATATTGCTAATTACACTCCACTCACTGCCCATACCCTTGGGACTTTAGCAGCCACACCATGTTTCCCTGTATTAAGGATCAGTGGTTCCCAAATGAAGCCTCCATGACATGTGTATAAGATGGAAACAACCTAAATGACCATCAGGGGAGGAATGGATCAACAAACTATGGTACACACACACAGTGGAATACTACACAATGTTAAAGAACAATGATGTATCTGCAAAACATCTCCTAACATGGATGAACTTAGAGGCCATTAGCTGAGTGAAATTAGCCAGTCACAGAAGGACAAACATTGGATGAGACCACTATTGTAGAAAGTCAGGAAAAGAGTTTGACAAAAAAAGAAATATTCTTTCTTGGTTAGCAGGGGTGGGACAAGGAGGGAGGGTATACCATGAACTATAGAGAAGACTCACATTAACTTGGGTGAAGAGAAAGGTAAGAAAATAAATGATTAATTAATTTTTTAAAAAATCAATAAATTCAGCAAAAAAAGAAAATCTATACTGTTGGGCACAGTCCTTGCTTCTCCTCACAGAGGACTTAGTGAACGGTCTGCACTCTGACAGCCCCTGCCCTAAGTCTCCCCACCTCTGCGCTTAGCCTAGACCACTCCTGGTTTCAAGCCTTCAGTGAAAGAGTTGGAGAGAGCAGAACAAATGCTCAGCTGCCACCCCACCTTCAGTTTAGCTCCCAAGGCAGTTCTCAGGGATAGAACAGATAGAACAACAGCAGTTTCCGTCTTGCATTTACTCAAAGCCTAGAAATCTGATCAAGACTACTTCCATACCAGCACCTTGGCTTCTATTTATTCTTGATCTTCTGAACCTCAGGCTAAAGCCTTCTCTACAAATAAATCTCTTATCAGCAGGTTCTTTCAGCAAAGGCCTCTTTTGATCATGGTGTTATATATGTGTATATAAGTCCTTACAAGTGAAATTGTCTTTGTACGACGAAGGACAGAGATGTGAGGCTGAACAACACAGCCCAGTTTTACCTGCTGTAGTCATGTGACAGGAGCTCTGGTGGTGTAGTGCCTAAGACATTAGACTGCTAACCAGAAGGCTGGCATTCAAACCCACCAGCCACTCCTTGGAAGGAAGGTTGGACAATCTACTTCCATAGTGACACTGCCTCGGAAACCCAAGGAGGGATCACTATGAGTGGGATCTGACTCGATGGGCAGGGTGTTTGGTTTGGTTTGGCAGTCATTTGATGAGGCTAGTCTTTTATTTTTCAGAGCCCATGGCTTCCTGCTGGTGTAGCTGAGGCAGGGTAATAAGTAAGAAGCAGATATATATACACGAGTTCAGTGGGAAGAATCATCCTCCACAAACAGCCCCATACACAGGATTTATTCCCGAAACCTTGTGGACTTGGAGAAAAGCCTTTTGTCTCATGATTAGGAAGCGAATACAATACCCTTGGGAGAGGCATCATTTCGTGTTTAAATTCTTAGTAAAATGATATGATTAATACCATTTCATAAATTTAATGGAAGTTTATTTTCACTAGATACAATGCTAGTGAACATGGGTATGCATATATATCTGTCCGTGCCACAGTTCTTATTTCTCTAGGATATATACCTAGTAGTGGAATTGCTGGATCAAATGGTATTTCTATTTCCAGCTTTTTAAGGAAGTGCTCTACCATTTTCCACTGTGGTTGCACCATTTCACAGTCCCCCCAGCAGTATATGAGAGTTTCAGTCTCTCCACACCTTGCCAGCACTTTTCTGTCTTCTAGCTACATAGTGCTGGGGTGAGACAATGCCTCCTTGTTGTTTTGATCTGCATCTCTCTAATGGCTAATGACTGCAAGCATTTTTTTCATGTGTTTGTTAGATGCCTGAATGTCTTCTTTGGTGAAGTGTCTGTTCATGTCCTCTGCCTATATCCTAAGTGGATTATTTGTCTTTTTATTGTTAAATTGTTTAAACATATGTTTTTGGGTTTTTTAATGAATCTTAAAACACAAAGCATTACTACAAAGGAATGTCACTGAAATAGTCTCCTAGGGCTTCTAAACTCAGGTAATACAGTCATGTGGAAGGAAACAAGAGGAAGCAGCAAGCACTCTGGTGTGCAGTTTCCTAACTCTATAGTTAAATATCCTTGACCCATGAACAGATATTGTAGATTATTTTCATATAATGAAGACTTTTAAAACATAAATGGGATGTTTTACCTTTCGTTCTCTGTTATAAAAGTAAAATATATGGAGAGATCAAAAGAAACATTTCAAATGTTAGAGTATAAATTAAATGTACAAAGTATAGAAATTTCATTCATAAAAATTCTTCCAACGAGTTAAATAGCCAAATGAAACAACTTTTCTTTGTGTGCCACAGTTCCAGTGTGTTCTACCTGCTAAGGCTTCCTTGGTCTAAGATTTGTTCCCTTTCACAGTTACTTCACCCGCACTGCATCCTCTAATTTGAAGGTATCATTTTCCCCTGAGAACTCTGTGTCCTTACATAGCCTCACAGGAGAACTGTGAATTTATATCACTCTCTGGTGCACTAATGAACTAAGTGGGCACAGAACCACATCCAATTCCCTTACACTTCCTCCTCATGTTCTCTAACCCCTCATAGAACATGAGATACAAGCAAGCATTCCATTATCGAAAATGTTGAACTGGGCTTGTTTCCCAGGTTTTCAGTCTTGTAATCTCAGAGCCCACTATTACAGTGTGTCTGCCTTCACTGATTGTCGTCTTTTTGTACAATTCTCTCAATTTTTGCTGAAAAGAAACATCGTGAGAAGTGGGTTCTTATTTGAAAAACTGAAAGATAATGTTCATGCTAAGCAAAAACAATGTATTCCCTTCAAAGAGACAGCTTACATGCAATCAGGTGCTCATAAATTTTCAAAACTGAATATGGAAAATGCTGCTAAACCTCAATCTTGCTTCCAAATGATGTAAAGTCAGCACAGCATTTACATAATCATTACCTACATCTCCATGCAAACTAAGAAATAGTACTTAAAATTTCACCTTTTGGTACTTAAAATTTCTTACAAGTAAATATTCTTGTCCATTAGAAGTTGGTTTACTCAACAGTGAAAGTAGAAGAAAGAGAGAGTTAAAGGGGCAAATATGGGCTGTATGTTTCCAGCACTTGATAGGCTAAAAAGATCCTGGCCCAGGATGGAGGAAATGTATCACAGAAGGGAGAAAAATGCATTAGGTTGTAATGGCTTTGAAACATCACTTATTTGTACTTGCCAATTTATTCTCCTGGTTCGGAACCCAAACTCACTTGGCAACCAGTTTATTGATTATACTTCTCCTTGCCATGTATTTATATATCTGTATCTATACCAGCTCCGACTCATAG
>NW_006921603.1:7431252-7432190 GCF_000298275.1 Orycteropus afer afer | reverse complement strand
TCTCTATAGATAGATAGATAGATAGATACAGATATAGATATAGATATAGATGATATAGATATAGATATAGATATGAGCTTTACTGGTTTTGCTTCTCTAGAGAACCCAGCCTAACATTTGGTACCAGGAGTGGGGTCATTTATGCAATGCTTGAGCTATGACTCAGCAGCTCTAAACTCATCTCACTTTTTAACCACTTTGTCTAGCATTAAGTAAGACCAACCAGCCAGGTTCCATATGCTCCTCATGCTGACAAAATTGCAGAAAAGTATTAAACATATGATCACCCAGAGCCTCACTTCTCAAAAACACTTGGTCTATTGGTGGTGCTATTTTGCATCTTAATGTTGCCACCTCACACCATGGATTAGCAGGGCCCTCTTTGTTAATGGAAGCAGAGTCATCAATGCTTTCCCGATTACTCAAATTGGAGAACCAAAACAGAATCAGTGAGAACCAGTTTAGGAAACCCATCCTTATGATTTTGTCTCTGGAAGAAAGTAGTTCTTAATATCAACTATGACCATATAACCAGTTGCAGAAATGAAGACTGTGATTTTTATATTTCTTCACTGTATGCATACATCAAATATTTTTGTTTTCTTCAGTTATGAACTATAAAATGTAGACAGGGTTAATGCATTTCCAGTTGTTCATGTGCTAGTGTATTATGTTAGGTGCAACTATGACTCTATAATTATCCTTATTTAGAGATAATACATGATTAAAGAGATGTGTACAACTGCCAAGTTGACAAGGGGTGGACTGTAATAGTTGGGGTTGTGTCAACTTGGCTGGATCATGATTCTGAGTGGTTTAAGCAGTTGTGATGTAGTTATTCCCATAACTACATGGGATCAGATATATATACTTTGAGCAGCCAATCTGCTGAAAGGAAGTTTCCTAGGGGTGTGGCCTGCTTCCAATATATATATATA
>NW_006921603.1:7425391-7430592 GCF_000298275.1 Orycteropus afer afer | reverse complement strand
GCCAGCTATGAGAATGGGAATTAATGGTTTGTAAAAGATATAGTGGGTCTAAAACTGCCCTCAGAGAAGTAAAGTTACTGGTACAGGTTCACTCAGCCAGTAAGTAATAGAGACAAAAGATCTTTTCAAAGATACATATGGCTCTCCCGAGAATCTGCTACTGGCAACAGAGAGCCTGATGAGCAAAAGTGGATAAAAGTACCTCTGGTTGCTACAGAACAAATACTGGGTAATATTGGCTATTTCTTCTAAAAAATATATATAAATTCAAATCTCATGTCCAGGAAATGAGTGTTCTGTTACTGGCATTCTTCTCTCCATGGACATGTAGAGAAACTTTGTATGATAAGTTAGCTATGCTTATATTTTGGACTCTGATAAAAGTTAGCATGAATGGTAGGTAACACAGAGAGATTTTGTTAATAGTAAGCTTAAGAATTCATTACATACAACTTACAAGTCAACTGGAAAAGCAAAGAGAAATGATGAAGTTCTTATATCAAACCATTTCATAGTTGTCTTATGGACTTTTAGTATTCTTTATGTGGTCTGGGTACATAATCAGTTATCAGTCCAATTCCCAATACTACATTTTGTTAATTTCAATATATTTTTAATTCTTTCCAAGAATAAGTTTTTATTATTGACCTATAACTAATCTTTAAAAGTTCTTAAATCTATTTAATTGGAACTGGTAAGAGATAGAGGGACACCATCCATCCCTCCCACAGCACTCACTACTTCTCGGCTGGGTTCAATAATTCATTGCAATGGCCACACAGAACTCATAGACAATATTCATGATTATGGGGTTTGTTAGGGACGTAACAGGTTATAATTCATGTTCAGGAATGCACTCAGGATACAATTCTTTGATCAAGAGAGTCTCACCTCTGAACTAACTATAAGCTTAGTGATGCATGGATGAAATATTTGGATTCTGAACATGTATATTAGAAGCATCTTATGTTACAGAAACAAAAATTTCCAGAGATTGTTTTGAACTGTTATCAAATGGCATTTTTTTTCTTCTTTTTTTTTTTTTTTTTGGCTTCCCCTTCAACTCAGTGAGTAGCTTTCTACCCTTGAATTAGTGAATTACTTTCCCCTCCCACCCATAGTAACCATTCAAAGAATATTTCTATTTTTTTAATTAAACCCTTTTATTATTATTATTATTATTTCTATTTCCAACTTTTTATAAAACTCCTTTCTTGACTTTTTACAACAGTGGTCTCATATATTTGCCCTTTTGTGACTGATTCATTTTACTCAGCATAATGTCCTCTAAGTCCATGTTATGAGATGTTTCACAGATTTATCATCATTCTTTAATATTGCATAGTATTCCTTGGTGTGTATGTGCCATCGTTTGGTTATTCATTCTTCCATTGATAGGCATTAGATTGTATTTTCAGTATTTAGTCTTAATTACTGGTGATTGGAATATGAAAGTTGGGAATAAAGAAAAAAGCATTGGTAGTTGGAAAATATGGCCTTGGTGACAGAAATGACTCCAGAGATCACATGATAGAATTTGGTAAGGCCAGTGACTTATTTACTACAAATACCTTTTCAACAACAGAAATGGTGGGAATACACTTGGACCTTGCCACATGGAATACACATGCATCAAATTGACTACATTTATGGAAATAGGCAATGGAGAAGCTCAATAACATCAGTCAAAACAGGCCAGGAGCTGATTGTGGAATAGACCATCAATTGCTTATATGCAAGTTCAAGTTGAAGCTAAAGAATATTAAAACAAGTCCACAAGAGCCAAAACATGACCATGATTATAATACGTGAATTTAGAGACCATCTTAAGAATAGATTTGATGCACTGGACACCAATGACCAAAGACCAGATGAATTGTGAGATGGCATCAAGAACATCATAGATGAAGAAAGCAAAAGATTAAAAAGACAGGAAAGGAAGAAAAGACCAAAATGGATGTTAGAAGAAACTCTGAAACTTGCCCTTGAATGGAGAGTAGCTAAAGCAAATGGAAGAAATGATTAAATAAAAGACTTGAACAGATTTTAAAGGTGGCTCAAGAAGACAAAGTGTAATAATGAAATGTGCAAAGATCAGGAATTAGAAAACCAAAAGGGAAGAACATCCTCAGCATTTCTGAACCTGAAAGAACTGAACTGAAGAAAAAATTCAAGACTTGAGTTGCATAGGTTTCTATGGCCCAAACATTGAATTATGCAGGAAGCATCAAAAGAAAACTGAAGGAACCAAATGTGTATGAACTGTTAAGAGTAAAACAAATCTGCTTTGTAAATTTGCATGTAAATCACAATAAAAAAAATTTTTGAAAATTTGATAGAGAGAAGTGGTATGTTACCTCTGCAAAATAAAAGAAGATAGAAGGAATGCACATAGACCCTGTACCAAAAAGAATTCAACCATTTCAGGAGGTGGCATATATTCAAGAACCAATGGTATTGAAGGAAGAAGTCCAAGATGCACCAAAGGAACTGGCTAAAGACAAGGCTCCAGGGATTGACAGAATACCCATTGATATGTTTCAAAAAATGGATGAAGCCCTAAAGACACTTACCCATTTATGTGAAGAAATTTGGGAAACAGCTCCCTGGCCAACTGATTGGAAGAAATCCATATTTGTGCCCGTTCCAGAGAAGGGTGGAATTCAACAGAATGTGGATATTGTCTAACCATATCATTAATATCACATACAAGTAAATTTTGCTGAAGATAATTCAAAAACAGTTGCAGCAGTACACTGACAGAGAACTGACAGAAATTCAAGCCAGATTCAGAAGACGGCATGGAAAAAGGAATATCATTGCTGATGTCAGATGGATCCTGGTTGAAAGCTAAGAATACCAGAAAAATATTAATTTGTGTTTTATTGTCTACTCAATTAGACTGTGTGGATCATAAGAAATTATGGATAACATATGGGAACTCCAGAACACTTACTTGTGCTCATAAGGATCCTATACATAAACCAACAGGCTGTTGTTCAAACAGAATGAGGGGATACTGCATGGTTTAAAATCAGGAAAGGTGTGCATCAATGTTCTATCTTTTCACCATACTTCTTCAATCTGTATGCTGAGCAAATTATCCAAGAAGCTGGACTATATGAAGAAGGATGTGGCATCAGGATTAGAGGAAGATTCCTTAACAACCTGCAATATACAGATGACACAACCTTGCTTGCTGAAAATAAAGAAGACTTGAAAGAGTTACTAATAAAGCTCAAAAACTACAGTCTTCATTATGGATTACAACTCAACATAAAGAAAAAAATCCTCACAACTGGCCCAATAAGCAACATCATGATAAAAGGTTGATGCTGTCAATGATTTCATTTTACTTGGATTTACAATCAACACCCAGGGAAGCAGCAGTCAAGAAATCAGGCCTCAAACCTTTGCATCAAAATAAAAAAGAAGACAAACACAAATATTTAGCAAATACTGAAACAAGAGCAAAAAAGGAGTTGACGATGCAAGTGATTTATTTTAAAAAAAAAAAATGAGCTCAGCAAAGAAAATTATATGGAACAAAGAAATCACCAACACCACAAAAAATAAATAAATAAATAAATAAATAAATGGCATCAATAAATTCATACTTGTCTATAATTACACTGAATGTCAATGGATTAAATGCACCACTCATAAGACAGAGACTTACAGACTGGAAAAGAAAACATGACCCATCAATATGCTGTCTACAAGAGACTCACCTGAGACACAAAAACAAAAATAGACTAAAAATCAAAGGTTGGAAAAAGATATATCAAGCAAATGGAAATCAAAAAAGAGCAGAAGTGGAAATATCAATTTCTGTCAAAACAGACTTTAAGACAAAAAAACGACCATAAAAGACAAGGAAGGATATTATACAATGATGAAAGGATCAATTAATAAGAGACAGAACCATAATAAGTATCTATGCACCTAATGAAAGAGTTTCAAAATACATAAATCAGACTTTAACAGTTGTGAAAAGACAAATAGATGAATCTACAGTAATAATAGGAGATGTTAACATGCCATTTTCAATCAAAGATAGAACTGGAAAGAAACTCAACAAAGATGCAGAAGAACTAAACAATGCAATCAACCAACTTCACCTTATAGACATTTACAAAGCACTTCACCCAACAACAGCACAATATACATCCTTTTCCAGTACATATGGAATACAGGAAAGATCATATGTTAAGCCATAAAGCAAGCCTTAATAAATTTTAAAACGCTGAAATACTGCAAAGCATCTTCTCAGATCACAATGCTATAAAATTAGAAATCAACACTAGGAAGACCAAAGGAAAAAAAGCAAATGCATGGAAACTGAATAACACCCTCCTCAAAAACTACTAGATAATAGCATAAATAAAAAAATGAAATAAGAAAATTCCTTGAATCAAATGAGAATGAAAACACACCATACAAAATCTTTGGGACACAGCCGTGATCAGAGAACAATTTATAGCAATAAATGCACACATCAAAAAAGAAGAAAGAGCCAAAATCCATACCTTAACCCAACATCTCCAATAATCAGAAAAAGAGCAGCAAAAAAGCCTACAGTCACCAGGAAAAAAGAAATAATAAGGATTCGAGCAGAAATAAATGAAACAGAAAACAGAAAGACAAAAGAAAAAAATCAACAAGACTATAAGTTGTATCTTTTAAAACATTAATAAAATTGATGAATCACTGGAAAATTTAACAAAGGAAAAGGAAGAGAAGATCCAAATAACATGAATAAGAAATGAAACAGGTGACATCACACATAAAAAGGAAAAAACGTAGTATCAGGATACTATGAAGAACTATACTCCAACAAATTTCAAAACCTAGAAGAAATGGACAGATTTCTAGAAATACTCTACTTACCTTAACTAACACAGACTGAGGTAGAAAATCTGAAAAGACCAATAGCAGAAGAAATTGAACTGGTCACAAAAATTTACCAACAAAAAAAAGGCCCTGGCCCAGATGGTTTCACCAGAGAATTCTACAAATCATTCAGAGAAGAGCTGACACCAATCATATTCAAACTATTCCACAGCTTAGAAAAAGATGGAATCCTCCCAAATTCATTTTATGAGACAAACGTAACCCTGATTCCACAACTAGGCAAAGACACCACTAGAAAGAAAAACTACAGACCAATATTATCCCTTATGAATACAGATTCAGCAAAT
>NW_006921603.1:7420049-7422931 GCF_000298275.1 Orycteropus afer afer | reverse complement strand
AAACTCACTACTGTCAAGTCAGATCCGACTCATAATGACCCTTCCTTGGGTTTCCGAGGCAGTATCACTACGGAAGTAGATTGCCCCATCTTCCTTCAGAGGAGTGGCTGGTGGGTTTGAACCGCCAGCCTTCTGGTTAGCAGTCAAGTGCCTTAGGCACTACACTACCACAGCTATTACTAGGTATATATCCTAAAGAAGTGAGAACCAGGACATGAATAGCTATATGCACACTCATGTTCATTGCAGCACTATTCACAATAGCAAAGAGATAGAAACAACCTGAGTGCCCATCAATGGAGGAATGGATAAACAAACTGTGGTACATACAGACAATGGAGTAGTATGCAACACTGAAGAATAATGTAGAATTTGCAAAACACTGCATAATGTGGATGAACTTGGAGGACATAATGCTAAGTGAAATAAGTCAATCCCAGAAGGACAGATAATGTATTAGTCCACTACAGTAAAAAGTCAAGGAAAGGTTTATACATGGAAGGGAACTTTCTTTGTTGATTACCAGGGATGGGGTAGGGGAGGAAATTCTAGATAGGTTGGGGGAAAAAAATAATAATTATTATTTATATATATATGTATGTATTATCAAAGATCATTAGTGATTACAAGGGGTAGGAGGGAGAAGGAAAGGGGAAGCTTTTGCTTGTGGGTCATTGAGTTTATGCTAATGGAAGTGGACTATTCTGGAAAATGATAGCAATAATAGTGGCACAACATGAAAAATCTCATCAATGTCCCTTAGCTGTAACTGTGGACATTATTATGTTGGCAAGAGTCTTGATGTATATGTTTTCACCACAATAAAAGTAAAAAAAAAGGGAAAAAAGAAAGAAATCAGACCTCATATTGCACTGAGAAACTCTGTTGCAAAAGACCTTTTTAAAGTGTTGAAGAGCACAGATGTTACTTTGAAAACTAAGGTGTACCTAACCCAGGCTATACACGTGGATTTTGCCAGATAGAGTACACAGGAATCAGATCAACTACATCTGTGGAAAGAGGCGATGGAGAAGAAGCTCAATACATTCAGCTCTGGCAAGGAGCTGACTGTGGAACAGGCCATCAGTTGCTCATATACAAGTTCAATTTGAAGCTGAAGACAATTAAAACAAGTCCATGAGAGCCAAAATATTGCCTTGATTATATCCCTCCTGAATTTAGAGACCATCTAAATAATAAATTTGAGGCACTGAACACCAATGACTGAAAACCAGAGGAATTGTGGGATGACATCAAGAACGTCATCCATGAAGAAAGCAAAAGGTCATTAAAAAGACAAGAAAGGAAGAGAAGATCAAAACGGATGTCAGAAGAGACTCTGAAACGTGCCCTTGAATGGAGAGTAGCTAAAGCAAATGGAAGAAATGGCAAGATAAAAGAGCTAAACAGAAGATTTCAAAGAACAGCTCTAGACGACTAAGTCAATTATTATAATAAATGTGCAAAGACCTGGAGTTAGAAAACCAAAAGGGAAGAACACGCTCAGCATTTCTCAAGCTGAAAGAACTGAAGAAAAAATTCAAGCCTCAAGTTGCAATACTGAAAGTTTCTATGGGCAAAATTTTGAATTATGCAGGAAACATCAAAAGAAGATGGAAAGAATACACAGAGTCACTGTACCAAAAAGAACTGGCTGATGTTTATCCATTTCTAGAGGTGGCATATGATCAAGAACCAATGGTATTGAAGGAACAAGTCCAAGCTGCACTGAAGGAACTGGCAAAGAACAAGACTCCAGGAATTGACAGAATACCCATTGAGATGTTTCAACAAATGGATGCCCTGCTGGCTATGCCTCACTTGGCTATGCCAGGAGATTTGGAAGTCAGCTACCTGGCCAAATGACTGAGAAAGATGCATATCTGTACCCATTCCAAAGAAAGGTGATCCCACAGAACGTGGAAGTTATCAAACAATATTATTAATATCACACACAAGTGAAATGTTGCTGGAGATAATTCAAAAAGGTTGCAGCAGTATAATGACAGAGAACTTCCAGAAATGCAAGCTGGATTCAGAAGAGAACATGGAACGAGCAATATCATTGCTGATGTCAGATGGATATTGGCTCAAAGCAAAGAATACCATAAAGATGTTTACTTGTGTTTTATTGACTATGCAAAGGCATTCAATTGTATGGATCATAAGAAATTATGGGTAACACTGAGAAGAATGGGAATTCCAGAACACTTGATTGTACTCTTAAGGAACCTGTACATAGACCAGGAGGCTGTTGTTCGAACACAACAAGGTGATACCATGTGGTTTAAAATCAGGAAGAGTGTGCAGCAGGGTTGTATCCTTTCACCATACTTATTCAAATTGTATGCTGAACAAATAATCCAAGAAGTTGGACTATATGAAGAGAACATGGCATCAGGATTGGAGGAAGACTGATTAACCACCTGTGATATGCAGACGACACAACTTTGCTTGCTGCAAGTGAGGATAACTTGAAACACTTACTGATGGAAATTAAAGACTTCAGTCTGCAGTATGCATCTCAACATAAAGAAAATGAAAATCCTCACAACAGGGCCTATAAACAGCATCATAATAAATGGAGAAAAGATTGAAGTTGTTAAAGATTTCATATTACTTAGTTCCACAATCAACACCAATGGAAGCAGCAGTCAAGACATCAGATGATGTATTGCAGTGGGCAGATCTGCTGCAAAACACCTGTTTAAAGTGCTGAAGAACAAAGATATCTCCTTGAAGACCAAGGTGTGCCTAACCCAAGCCATGATATTTTCAATCGCCTCATATGCATGTGAGAGCTGGACAATGAACAAGAAAGACTGAAGAAAAGTTGATGCTTTTGAGTTGTGGTGTTGGTGAAGAATACTGAAAGTACCATG
>NW_006921603.1:7417535-7419569 GCF_000298275.1 Orycteropus afer afer | reverse complement strand
TCCTTGGAAGGAAGATGGAGCAATCTACTTCCATAGTGATACCACCTCGGAAACCCAAGGAGGGGTCACTATGAGTCGGATCCAACTTGATGGCAGTGAGTTTGGTTTGAGTTTGACAAGAAGAATGAACAAATCTATCCTGGATGACTTGCAGCCAGAATGCTCCTTGGATGCAAGAATGGGCAGACTTCATCTCACCTACCTTGGTCATGTTGTCAGAAGGGACCATTCCCTGGAGAGGGGTATCATGCTTGGTAAAATAGAAAGTCAGAAAAAAAAGGAAAAGACCCTCCACAAGATGAGTTGACACAGTGACTGCAATGATGAGCTCAAGCATAGTAAGGATTGTGAGGATGGTGCAGGACCAGGCAGTGTCTATTTCTGTTGTCCTCAGGGTCACTATGACTTGGTGCCAACTTGATGGCACCTAACAACAACAATGGGTAATGATTGAAAGCATCATTTTGTTAACTGCCTGAATGTCTTCTTTGTGAAGTGTCTGTTCATATCTTCTGCCCATTTTTTAAATGGATTTTTTGTCTTTTCGTTGTTAAAGTGTTCAAGTTTTCTATAAATTTTAGAGATTAGCCCCTTGTCTGGTATGTTATTGCCAAAATTATTTTCCAAGTTTGTGGGCTGTCTTTTTACTGTTTTGGTGAAATCTTTTGATGTGCATATGTGTCTAATTCCCAGTCATCTATTTTTTTCCTTGTGGTGTTTGTACATTAGTGGATTTTGCCCTGAATTGGGGCTCCAGAGTCTGCTCTTATTTTTCCTTTGATGGTCTGTATGGTTTTAAGTTTCACATTCAGTTCTTTGATCCCACTTCAGTTTGTTTTTGTATACAATGTGACATATGGGTCCTGTTACATCCTTATGCAAATGGACATCCAGTTCTGCCAGCACTGTTTATTAAAGAGACTATGTCTTCCCCATTTAATAAGTTTTGGTCCTTTGTCAAAGATTAGCTATCCATAGGTGGATGGATTTATTTCTGGGTTCTCTGTTTGATTCCACTGGTTTATGTGTTCATTGTTGTACCAGCACCTGGCTTTTTTAACTACTGTCACTATGTACTAGGGTTTGAAATCAGGGTGTGTGAGACCTCCTACATTATTCTTCTTCTTTAGTGGTTCTTTACTTTACTTATCTAGGGTCTCTTTCCCTTCCATCTAATGTTGGTGATTAATTTTTTCATCTCTTCAAAGAAAGATGATGGAATCTGGATTGGGATTGCATTGTAACTGTAGATCACTTTGGGTAGTATTGACATTTTCATGATGTTTTCGTCTTCCTATCCATGAGCATGGTATATTCTTCCATTTATGTAAGTCTCTTTCGGTTTCACGTAAAAGCTTTTTGTTTTCTTTGTATAGGTCTTTGTGTCTCTGGTTAGATTTATTCCTAAGTACTTCATCTTCTGAGTGGTTACTCTAAATGGTATTGCTTTCCTTACTTCCTTTTCAGAGTTCTCTTTGTTAGTATAAAGTAATTTGACTGATTTTTGTATGTTGATCTTGTACCTTGCCACTTTGTGGAAACTCCCAACTAGTTTCATTAATTATCTTACTATGCTTTGGGGATTTCCTATGTATAAGATCATATCATCTGCAGATATAGTTTTACTTGATCTTTGCCAATTTGATGCCTTTCATTTCCCTTCCTTACCTTATTGCTCTGGCTAGGACCTCCATACAATATTTAATAGAGGTGGTAATAAAGGGCATCCTTGTCCAGTGCCCATTTGTAAGGGGAATGCATTCAGTCTCTCCCCATTGAGAATAATGTTGGTTGTTGGTTTTGTATATATGCCCTTAATTATACTGAGGCTCAAATAGTATTTTTAAAGTTGTTTTGATTTAATTTAAGAAGATTACCCTTCCATCTTGAGGAAGCAGTTGTTTGTTGTTGTTGTTATGTGCCGTCGAGTCAGACCCGACTCATAGCAACCCCTCCTTGGGTTTCCAAGGCAGTATTATTACAGAAGTAGATTGCCCAAACTTCCTTCCGAGGAGTGGCTGGTGGGTTTGAACC
>NW_006921603.1:7406719-7417432 GCF_000298275.1 Orycteropus afer afer | reverse complement strand
TTGTTGTTGTTGTGTGCCATCGAGTTGGCCCTGACTCATAGCGACCCCTCCTTGGGTTTCCAAGGCAGTATCACTACGGAAGTAGGATTGCCCAACCTTCCTTCCGACTATAACCTATATCAGAAACTAATTTCAATCTTTACATATCTCCTCAATTTCAGTAAATTCTTAATATATATCTAACACGTCTTTCCCAAAATGTCTCCTATCTTCTCTGCTATAGGTAACATAACACTAAATCATTTTCCTAATGCTTGACTTTCCTCCTTCTCACACTTAGCTTGAATCTACATTCTTCCACTCTTCTCGGTGGCCTCTTCTCTTTGATACTGGACATGTCCTGTATTTCTCAATGAGCCCTCCATATTACAACAGCATCATCTCGGTTTGTTCTGCTGTTATTTTCCTTCTAATTTTAGCTCTGATGTCCCTATGCTATAATCCCCAAATAACTGTTTAAAAATTCCTTCAGAAGTGAAATACTCATTAAAACCAAACAAAAAAGAAAGCTCTCTCAAGGCTCAAATACAGTTATGCTGAAAATTTTAAAGAAGGAGAACAATTTTCTCTCTTGAATACTGTTTTGAATGGAGATGGGGAGATGAACTAAATGACCTCTTGATGATCCCTCAGACCTGTGATTCTGTGATACTCTCAGCTTTGAGTATCTCATTTTCTCCAAACACTAGAAATCTAATCTGCCCTAAGATATGAGAGTGTTTTAACGGATGAAAACCTTTTAATGGAGGAAATATTCTGCTTGCTTTCTTGGAAGTAATTTTCTTAACAATTGGCTACATTTATATTCAAGACAGCCCATACTGAATTGCCAAATCCAAAGAAAACCATGAAATAAATATTAGGAGACATACTGTATAATGATATAGAATTACATACATGCAATTGATTCCTTCATTTTTGTATCTGTTGCTCCTCAACGGAAACATTTACTCCTATAGAAGTAGTTAAAGGATTCATGAGCTCTGAATTTTTTCTTAACCTAAAATCATTCTTGCTTTCTACACCACATTGCTTCTATTTAAACAGCAGAGCTTTGTTAATATCAGTGGACATTTTACTTCCAAATGAGGCTACCTTCTGAGCAGGGTTGCCATAGAGCAAATTGCATCTGACAAGGCTGTTTGGTGAAGATTAGCAATGGGTAGATTAAGCAGTCCTTGAGCTTGAATTAAATCTGCCACTACTGGTTTTGTGTACTAAGCCCATGATGATACTACTATGCACAACAACTAGGCTATTAATTATTACTACTTTTTAAAGAGCTATTTTTGGACCACTGGAAAACTTCAGAAATAATTTCTACAAATATAAAATGAGAAAGAAACTGCTCATATATATGATGGATGATATGTGATTAGATTCATGTGCTGATATGCTCATTATTGCTTATAATTGTTAACCATATTAATTCTTATTAATAATAATGATGATGATGAGAGTGTCCCATGAACAAAAAGCTCCCCTGGGCTTTGTTTGAGAGTTTGGCACAGTTCTACATATATTACTTTTGTTGAATCGCCACAACAGTTCTCTGAAGTTTTACCAACATAAAAACAGTGAGTTACATGCATATTCAGGGACCTTTTTTTCTAATATTGACTTTGAGTGTCCATGAATATTTTTACAATGAATCGTTCCACATTCAGTTGATTATTTTTGTTGTTTGGTCCAACTGCAGTTTGGATGATATAGAATGGATGCAGAAAACCACAGCATTAATCTAAGAGCGCAAAAGCCCTATTAGTATTACAACACAAATATAAATGTAAAGCAAGCAAGAAAAAATGCTATGTAAGCTCTTTTCTGAGCTTAGCATTGCTAGAAATATTTAACTCTTATGTTGTTTGGTAGCCTTTCCATTGCATGTACTGGAAGTGCAAAAAGAATTATGCAAGGGTCAAAAATAATCCTGAAGTTTCATGGTGAACTATTTTCGTCAATATTTCTTAATGCCTCAGGTAAATGTGCAGCATTGAACTTAATACAATTATGGAATATTAGAAAGTATAGTCAATACTCAGTACAGATCTGAATTATATCTATCAGTAATTATAAGGCACGTAAGAGGAAAAACACACACTTTATCATTGATACTCCTTATTACTTGAATATATGTCCTATGGGTGGACTATTGAGTCAATACCTAAAGAGTAGGATTTGATTGTGCCCAATATAAGCCATGGCGACCACTCACACCACCATTTTGTATGCAATGAACAGAACTGAAATAGAACTATCACCACCAACTTGGGTTTTCTTATTATAGCACTGAGAAAAAGGTTGATATTGATGATCAAAGGCAGATGATCACTATAACAACTAAGTGACTGATGGCAAACATCATCCATAGCACTGAATGATCCCTCTGCCAGATATAACTAAAGACCACATGGGAAATCCACTCCAGGTGATGGTTTTATCCAATTGTCCTTATGTACGTATCAATCAAGCAGTTGCCATAGTTTGCCAATCATTTCCTTGCTGACATAAGAAGTAAGGTAGGATAAAATGTGTGAAGTCCAACAGTCTTTGATCCAGGCCTTTCACCTTGAGATGAGAAGAGATTATATATACTACTCATTTCCCTAACTAATAAAAACACAGACTAAAAGTGACCAAAATAGTTAAATCAATATAATTGTGCAAAAAATAGATGGTAAACAACTCTAGGACTAAAGACTCTCAAGGTTGAAAAGGAACCTTAAGCTCATAAATGATGACCCTATAGTCTTTGGAAAGTGATGTGTAACAACTGTGCTGATAAGAATGTTTGGGCCTCCGAATTTCACAGTGTTCTGACTGATAGGAAGTCTTTAAATCAAGCCATAATGTGTCTCTCTGTAAATTCCACTTAGTAAGTCCTAAATATGACCTTTGGGATTAATGAAATGTTTATTTCTCCTTTCACACCCTGATAAGCTTCTTTCCCATGTTTCCTTCTTTCTTCTAATTTCCTCCCTTCATCCTCTTGTCATTTTCCTCTGCTCCAACTTTAAAGTCTGGCAAACTCAGGGTATAATTTGACCGGCACAGGATAAAACACAATCAGCGACGGCCTTATTCCAACCACTACATTTCTCTTGGAAAACACTACATTTGCTTTTGTGACAGCTGTATCAGAGTGACAAGTGAAATTGTTGTTGTTGTTGTTGTTGTTATGTGCCATCAAGTCGGACCCGACTCATAGCGACCCCCCTTGGGTTTCCGAGGCAGTATCACTAAGGAAGTAGATTGCCCAACCTTCCTTCCGACAAGTGAAATTACTAAATGTTTTTCAAAGGTCTATGTCTCCTTAGAACATTGGGCTCTTGAATTTAAAAAAGCAAACAAACAAAAAGTTACGTATATGCTGAAATTTTTTTTCTAATCAGTTTTAGCTCAGTGGGAGTTTTCTATGTGCTATTCCTCTGACTAAACTAAGGTGCTCTGGTGGTGTAGTGGTTAAAGCATTAGCCTGCTAACCAAAACACTGGTGGTTCAAAGCCACCAGCTGCTCTGTAGTTTGTTTTGGGTTTTTTTGCCAAACGACTCTTCACTTGGATTTTCATGGGGCCCGATTCATATCATTCAGGCCTCTGTTTAAGAGTTGCTGCCTCATCAAAGAGGGCTTCCTTGAAATTAAAGACAGTTTTTGTTTATTCACTTACTGTCTTTCTCCCCAGAAGACTATGAGCCCTCTGAGAATACTAACTTTATCCTGTTCACATTTGTGTCTCCATTGTCTGGAACACTGCCACTAAATAGAAGTTTCTTGATAAACATTTGCTCAATAAATGAAGCAGTAAGTGGACTGTTTACATCAGAGATGCACAAAAATTGGAAAGATCACATAACAGCCACCACAGTGGCTTCTTCATTATAGTTTCAAACTTGCTTTTACTTTAGGATTACATGCAACTACATGGTGGAAATTGGTTTTGTTCAAAGTAACTTTCATTTTTCAGATTATAATCAGAATTACTTTGATTATCTGAAAGCCACTTTATAAGCAGCTGGAAAACAACAATTTAAAAGAAATTACTCATAATCCTAATACTAGAGGAAACTGTTAAGAATTTTTGGTATGATTAGAATTTTTGCAATTTTCCCACTCTTTTTAAGCACTTTTCCTTTCGAGTGCTCATGCTATAGAATCCTTCTTATCTGCTTTATTAACTTTTAAAAATTTATTCTTGTAAGGTTTGTCATCTTTGTCTGACATTTTCAGACCTTCTATCTCCCTCACAGTTTTAAAAGCTGTATTTTTACTGTTCAGTAAAATTCCTGTAAACAGCCCTGCTGGTGCAGTTTTTAAAGGTCAGTAGTTCAAACCCACCAGCCACTCAGCAGGAGAAAGACGTGGTCATCTGCTTCCATAAGGATTTACAGTTTGGGAAATTCTATGGGGCAGTTTTGCTCTGTCCTTATAGGCTTATTATGAGTCAGAATCAACTCCAAGGGGTTTGGTTTGGTTTGGAAGATTTTTATTACATCTGCATGGCCAACCAATTTTCCCTCATATGTTACAATTTATTTTATTTTACTTTATTTTTGGTTTGTTTTTTCTTGGGGGGGGAGGTGGACAGGGAAGGAAGAGTATCAGTTTTCCCATTCAGTTCCTCAGATTTCTGGAAGATGAAATTGCCAACAAGGCAATGATGAATTTAACTGAAAATAAGTTCCAGATAGATAGAGGTTGCCATCAATATTGTATATCTCATAAAACACTTGTTGTATAATTCAGTCTTAACTTACTCCACCAACGTAGATCCAAAACCCAAAAAAACCTACTGTCATGGAGTGAATTCTGACTCAGAGCGACCTTTAGGAGAGAGTAGAACTATCCCATTGGGTTTCCAAGTCTGTAAATGTTCATAGAAGCAGATTGCCTCATCTTTCTCCTGTGGAGTGGCTGTTGGGTTCAAACTACTGACCTTTTGGTTAGCAACAGGATGGTTTAACTAGTGCACCACCAGAGCATAAGAATTAAAGTAATGGAAAAATTCTCAAGAGGCTTTGCAAGAAATACTCAGTAATTCATTAATTCAATCATTTAACAATTAATGACTGAGGACTTATTATGGGCCAGGCTATTTTGTTGTTGTTGTTGTTATATGCCGTCGAGTCGGCCCTGACTCATAGTGACCCCTCCTTGGATTTCCGAGGCAGTATCACTACGGAAGTAGGATTGCCCAACCTTCCTTCCGAGGAGTGGCTGGTGGGTTTGAACCGCCAGCCTTCTGGTTAGCAGTCAAGTGCCTTAGGCACTATGCTACTAGGCACTTGAAATACCAAAACAGAACCACAGAGCACACTATCAGGAAAGGAACATTAAATAATTCCTTTACAATTACTTATTGAACATCTACTATGTACCAAACATTATACTAGACACACAACTGCAGAGAATCACAATGGCAAGGATAGGACACACTTAACTTGTGTTAAAATCTCTACTACTTGCTAATGTATAACTGCTGAGTCTTTTACCGTAACTATAAACTAGGCTAAAACCACCCACTGACAAAGTGGTTATTAGGCTTGAGAAAATTAAATCATCCAAAGTACTGGCGACCAAAAATGAGCAAAATTAATTCCCTATTTACACATAACAACAACAACAACATTTACTTCTGAAAATGCTATAAGTCTACTAGATAGTATATATAACAGCTACGCAATTTTGATAAAATTTGTTAAATATAATTAAGTACAATACTAATCATTTCTTTGTACACCTATACCCCCAATATAGTACCTAATGAATAACAGAATACTCAAAAAATATGAAATGGGTGAATTATGAAATGGAGATTCCTATAAGAAGCTCACTCTCCCACACTAGCACCCTAAATCATGAAATTCTCCCCAACAGGCAGAATGTTGACTTCCAGAAACCTCATTTTAGTGTCAATCATTTAAACTTTCCTTTAATATTTCAGGAATGAAAGAGCAGACTAACTTCTGCCTATGCAGAATCACAATAGATTACCTATAATTTTCCAAGTTTTAAATAAAGTTTAAATGACCCCCCCAAAAAGAAACCAAACTCACTGCTGTGGAGTCAATTCAGACTCATAGCACCCCCTTCTTGGGTTTCTGAGGCAGTGTCATTACAGAAGTAGATTGCCCAGTCTTGACCCAAAAATATTTTAAATTGTATCTACCATGTAAAAATCACAAGTTGATCTTTGTTCTTCACTTGCAATTAGTGACACTTCTTTGCCCACAAATAAATAATGATTGGACAACTTTGGAAGTCTTTGCATATTCTCCTTTGTACAAACTGACTACAAAAAGAAAGACTGAACGAGCTAGGGTTTCAGATTTCAGAGTCATTGAAAGCTAAAAGTTGGAAGTATAAACAGTGACTAACACGTTAGTCATAGGTAGCAGCTGTTTCCCAATAGGACAAGAAACAACATGTTTAAAATGCTTTAGAAAAGAAAGAGGACAGACAAAAATAAAGAAATTTTTATCTGGCAAGTGTAACTCTCTAAATTTGAAGACCCTAAAATCATGCAGTATTACAATTTTTAGGGTTAAACATCAATCTTTGAAGAAATTTTAATTACTTTTAATTAAGTCACCAACTTCAATAAAAGTTGGACAGATGAGGTGGTTTTCCAAGGTCTTCTCAAATTTCTTTCCAGCCAATTGAGAGATGGCTTATTTTCCATATGTCCCCTAGAGGGCAGCAGTGGCCCAAAACACATCAGTCTTGCATCCTCTCTGGGACCAACCTTGACTCAAATCCCTTCACAGGTGTCCTCACAGATTTCTATTCTACAAGAAGGTTTAACAGTAACATATCTATTTTTAAATACCTAACTGGCAGAGCTATTAAATATTATAAAATAACGCATGAAATTTAGTTTTACAGAGACTGAAAGAACACTGTGAGATTATAGTTGGGTGTATAACTCTTACCACATGCACACAACCTACTTTATCCTTTCCATGTACTTTTTATGCATTTTGGGCTAGAGAATGGTGCAAGATGGTTGAGAAAAGGTGACAAAGTCTGACAAGGCAATGTAACTAAAGTTTTTTTCCTTAAGCTGGAAATCGGTTTGAAACAATCCATTAGTAGTACTAAGTACATAGTCATTCATTCATTTATTTACCTGGGGTTTACCTAATGTGTTGTTGTTGTTGTTGTTATTTGCCGTCGAGTCGGCCCCGACTCATAGCGACCCCTCCTTGGGTTTCCGAGGCAGTATCACTACGGAAGTAGGATTGCCCAACCTTCCTTCCGAGGAGTGGCTGGTGGGTTTGAACCGCCAGCCTTCTGGTGAGCAGTCAAGTGCCTTAGCCACTATGCTACCAGAGCTCCTTACCTAATGTGTAGCAACCATTATATTAGATGCAATATTTGGTAATATGTAGAACAAAGAAAAAACTTCAGAAAGCTTATAATTAAGACAGTGACAATGAATTACATAATACAGGAATGTATGCAACTAGGTGGTGTAAATATTGGCCGCGATGTAAAATAGAAATCTTGGCTCCTTTTACTTGTTCTAGATTTCCTTTTTACTTTCTGCAAAGTTTTCGTAACTTTGCCCTCTTTATGCTCTACTACATTCATGGATATATTTAAAGCATATGTAAATACCTAAGTAGAAATATCCACTGTCAAATCTATATATATTCTTGGGTATAGTCCCCTTCACCTTCCCACCTCTGTTCAGTTTGTAGACTAATGTTATTACTGCTGTTGCAGGATTGGGTATGTAATGGTATTCACTTTTGTTGCCTTTAACTCTTGTGCTCCCCCCCACTGTCTTCCTTTGCCTAGATCATTTTGTGCTGACCTCCCCCCTATTGTATACTGCCTTTCCCTTCACCCAAGTTAATACTTGTCTACCCTCTAGCTAGTGATTTACCCTCTCTTCCCCTCCCACTCCTGGTAACCTCTTTGTGTAAATCTTTTCTTGATTTTTTACAGCAGTAGTCTCATATAACATGTGTCCTTTTGTGATTGACTAATTTCACTCAGCATTATGGCCTGTACAGGTTCATCCATGTTATGAGGTGCGTCACAGATTCACTGTTATTCATTAACATTGCATTATGTACCATAGTTTGTTTATCCATTCGTCCGATGATGGACACTTAGGTTGTTTCCATCTTTCATGCTATTGTGAAAAATGCTGCAATGAACATGGGTGCACATATATCTGTTCATGTCCCAGCTCTTAGTTCTCTAGGATGTATACCTAGTCGTGGGATTGCTGAATTGTATGATATTTCTATTGCCATTTTTTTATGGAACCACCATGTTGTTTTCCACAGTGCTTGCAACATTTTACAGTTCCACCAGCAGTGTATAAGAGTTCCAATCTCTCCACACTCTCTCCACACCCTCGCCAGCATGTTTTCTGTTTTTAAACTTTGCTATTAATGCTGAGGTAAAATGATATCTCATTGTTGTTTTGATTTGCATCTCTCTAATGGTTAACAATTGCAAGCATTTCTTCATGCATTTGTTGGCCACCTGAATGTCTTCTTTGGTAAAGTGCCTATTCATGCCCTCTGCCCATTTTTTAACTGGGTTGTTTGTTGTTGATGTGTTAAAATTTTCCATAAATTTTAGAAATTAAACCCTTGTCCGATATGTCATGGCCAAAATTTATTTTTTCCCAGTTTGTAAGTTCTCTTTTCACTCTTTTGGTGAAGTCTTTTGATGTTTAATTAAATATAAATATTTAATTTTTAGGCGGTGCTAGTCATCTAGTTTGTCTTCTACAGCTTGTGCTGCAGAAAGACTGTTTGATAATGTATTTATGCCCCGTTTTAGGGAACCTAAGTTTGGCCCTATTTATTTCTGATGAGCTCTACAGTTCTAAGTTTTCCATTTAGGTCTTCTTTTTTTTTTATTGTGATTTGGGTGAAGATTTACAGAGCAAATTCACTTTCCATACAGCCATTCACATACACTTTGTCTTCCACTTAGGTCTTGGATTTATCTTTAGTTTTTGCATATGGTGAGATGTGGGGATCCTGTTTCACTTTTCTGCAGACAGATGTCGACTTTTGCCAACACCATTTGTTAAGTAGACTTCTTTTGGAGGCCAAAGTCTGAAATGCTTGTCCTGTTTCAAGAGAACATGTGCACTTTATATTTAAAAGATGACGAAGAACCACAGAAAGCCTCCTAGATAGGCAGCAAGAGCCTGAGTAGGTGCTTTTCTAATGCCGAGGTTCTCCTTTCTCATTAATGTTGCAGTTTAAATATTTTGTTCTGCTCAGAGGCACTTTTATGCAGAGAGTGCAACTTTCAAAAAAGCCTTTTTTGCAAGGCTGCCCTAAATGCCTCTTATAATACCTGTGAATTTATCTTCCAGGATCTCTTTTATTGTATTTGGATTATTTGCTGATTAAACTTCTTTATTCACTTTCATCTTGTGAAATTGGGAGCGAGACACAAACCTCAAGTATGTGAAGAAAATGATTAATGATGTCAGAATTACAATTCAGTCAATATTTGCTGAGCCATTTGGGTTTCGGTATGGAGCAGAGGGCAATGAAAATGTCTACTCACAGAGCAATGAGTGGCTCTGAGAACATTCCTGCCATAACTTTTGGTCAAACCAAACGGTGTGGTTTGTTTTTGTGATCACTTGTTTATGCAAATCACTTTGGCTGGAACTTATACATATTTGCAATACTTCTTGGGAGAACTCAGCCACCACATCTGTAGCCATGGCCTGCAATATAATGAAGACTTTCTTGAGAGTTAGAAAATGAACTTCAGTCTTAACACATGGCTAGTAATAACTGATCATGGTCTAACTCTAGGTTAAGAATGAAATATTTGCTTGAGCTTGTTGAAACTGGTGGATATTTTAAGTGGCATTGTTTTAAAGAGAGAACGTAGCAGAATCATAATCTTGTCAGTGTACAAGTTGTGTTTATGAAGTTAGGATGGACCCAGGAAGAGGATAAAATTGTTACAATTCGATCAGGAACTGTAGCATTTATTTAAACTATTTCTGTTTAGCCAGAATTGAGTAAACCTGCTGTTGTTTCCAGGCCTATGGTAAACCATCTAAAGATTTTATCAAATGACTGATGAGCTTCTAAGCATTTTTCAAGTAGAAGACTTCTTTAAAAGAAAACAGAAAATTATGAGTGCTCGAAAAAGACTTATTTTGTGTGTGGGGGTGGAGAGGAGTAGAAACTATACAATTTGCTTCTTGTACAGAATGCAGAAAATCCCCCTACAAGGCAAAAAGAAAAAGAAAGAAAACATTCTGTGTACAGAGTAGGTATAAGAAGCAATTTGGAATTTATAGATACTTTCAACTATTCTGCATTTGCAGTTCAAGATGAGCCTATAAAATTACTACTGTTATATGTTAATCAATCTCTGGGTGGCGCAAATGGTTAAGTGCTTGACTACTAGCTGAAATGTTAGTGGTCCAAACACACTCAGAGGTGCCACGGAAGGCAGGCCTGGCAATCTACCTCTGGAGGGTCATGGCTTTAAAACCCTGCAAGGCAGTTCTAGTTGGTACACACGGGGTCACCAAAAGTGGGAAATGATTCAGTAAATGACAACACCACACCACCCATTAATCACTCCTCTCTCCTCTGCCATTTCTTTGTGCTTGCATTTAAAAAGAGAATATAATCTTTGCATATTTTGATGGGTTCTCTGTTATAGGAAAGTATCTGTTTTTCTGTTGTGGGGTAGCTATATTGGAG
>NW_006921603.1:7371290-7406252 GCF_000298275.1 Orycteropus afer afer | reverse complement strand
CACATAACAACAACAACAACATAGCATTGTAATAACATATTAACAAAATAATGACCCATATTATTTAGAATTTACAACTTGTAAATTTACAACAATGCATTTGGACTTAGCAGTGACCCTAGGCTACTGTGGATAAGTTCACTCCAGACATCTCTAAGAATCAGAGAGCTTAGAGGTAGTTTCCCAAGATCAAATAGCTTGAAAATTGCAGAGCTAGTTCTCAGACATGACCTCATTTTGAATTAGAGCTATTGTGTGTGTGTGTGTGTGTGTGTGTGTAGTTAAAGGAGCTCTGGTGGTGTAGTGCCTAAGGCATTTGACTGCTAACCAGAAAGAAGGCTGGCAGTTCAAACCCACCAGCCACTCCGCAGAAGAAAGGCTGGGCAATTTTCTTCTGTTTTACTGATTAACTCCAATTTACCACCTCGGACACTCAAAGGGAGTTGCTCTGAGTTGGAATCGACTTGATGGCAGTAAGGGTTTGGTTTTGTTTTTAATATGTAGTTGTATTTATCCTCATCTTACTAGAGCTCTGATGGTGCAGTGGTTAAAGCACATGGGGGCTAACTGAAATGTCAGCAGTTAGAACCCACCGTCCACTCATTGGGACAAAGATGTAGCAGTCTGCTTCCATAAAGACTTACAGCCTTGGAAACCCTATGGGGCAGTTCTACTCTATCCTGTAGGGTCTCTATGAGTCAGAACCGACTTGATGGTAGTGGGTGCTGGGATTAATCTTCTTACACAAGACCGCCTACTTATATCTTGAAGTAAAATATTCACCATGGTGCTATTATTATGTACACACAATGCACTAAATGCATAGGTATTATCAGTCCCCTTTTTATTTATTTTTTCTTTTCTAAAGAGTTATCTTTTTCATGATTTAAGTTCCTTGTAACACTTGGGACATCTAGACAATCACTACTTGCAACTACCCTAGATCAAGTCAACAAAAACTTAACGCCATTTTTTTGTGTGTGCAATAAATACACTCTAGAATATTGACACTTTATTTTGCTTTATTGATATACTTTTGCTTAAGTAACTAATGCTCTTAATAAATATTCTAGAACAAATTTCTGCACTAAAATAAACAGAGAAGGGCAGAAGACCTCAGAAGAGAAGCAGCTGGGGCAAACATTTACAATTTGTTGAGATATGAGTAAAGTTACCGTTTTTCATTTAAAAAAAAAAAAAAGAACCTTGTGTACATTGTTAGGCTTTTTCATTGCCAAGGATTCACTCTGGTTACCTAAAGTAATAGGGTATTTGTTTTAAGGCTATGTACACACAGAAATAAAAAAGACAAAAATATTCACCACATACCAGTTCTAGTAGGATCCCAGCAAAATCTTCACATCAAGAACCATGGGAGGGAAAGGAATTACAGAGTAACTGACAGACCTGGAATGAAGCTGAGAAACTCAAATTTCATTTAGGATCCCGTGCCAGTGCAGCATTAGTGACTGGGTTATTTTGTCACTCTTCAGCAGAAGATGTTAGTAGATCCTTACTCCGATGCTCTAGCATTCTCATGACTCAACCACACTTTCTGTCTTTCCTTTCCTGTATTCCATTTCCACTGTCACTACCAACTCACTCACTTGAGTTTAAATACCAGAGGAAGGAACTGATGGGTGCACATAATGATCATCATCCTGGTTGGGCAGAAGTGTATTGAAAGATCACTTCTGGGCTGCTCCTGATCAGGATGGTGAGCATGTGAAACCAAACACTGAACCTTTCTATAAGGAACTACACAGGACAATTGTGATGATTAATTTTATGTGTCATCTCAGCTAGGCTTCAGCCCCTTTTAGAGAAGAGAAAGCAGACCTTTGGCAAAGCTAAATAACATACTCAGAACCATGCGGTTAATAGGTAGTGGAGCCAGGGTTCTGATCCAAGTGGGTTTAGTTCCAAAGCCATACTGCCTGCACATAAAGGCACCCGCGTCACTGTTATTCTAGAACCAGCTTTCACTCTTCTAATTGCTCTATTTAAAAACATTTCCAGTCATTTCATGCAAACCTTTTGCCTCACTGTGGTCTATTTCCCTGGAATACAACAAGGTTTTCCACATGTTCCACATGATGTTAGTGTGGGATCTCTGTTGTGAATGTAATATGCAAGGCATGCCACAGTGCCTCTTGCAAATCAATCAAGGACCAACTAAAGTAATCCAGATAGTCCCACGGCCTTTTGAGAATGAACCTCCTCCTCTCCCCTATCCACCTTCACCTCATCAAAGAAATCATAGTTGATTGAAGGGATGGAAGAAAAAGAGGGCCTGCAGAAAACACAGTTGACCCTGAGTACAGGGCAGAGTTGTTGTCCCCTTCCTACCCACCCACTCAACCTCCAGACAATAGTAATACAAAGAAGAGCTACATAAGAGAAAGGTTTGACAAAGACCTCACAATCCTGGTCTCAGCTCTGCAAGCTTTATAGTGACAGCGCATCTTCCTGAAGCAGCAAAACGTTGAGGTTATCGGAGGAGGTAAGTAATGGAGTAGCTGCCAAGGGGCAGCCCCATTGGAAACAAAGGGTACAGGCCAGTACTACCACGAAGACTACAGAATGCAGTCTCATTGTTCTTCATGATTTGTACTGTGATTACCCATAAATAAGAGAGCATCAAATATGTGACAGGGACATGATTCTAAAAAACTATCATTTAAACCCTTCTCATGAATATTGAGTATTTTGAATTACATTCAGCCCAACCAAATAGATCAAATTCCCCAAAGGATACTATGAATATGACTTTTAGAAAAAGCAGTCGTTTATTTGATATGCCATGTTACAGTACAAGAGCAGATTATTAAATTTCCAATTCTCTAAGGGAATGCTTTGTTCGTGTGAGCAGCTTATTTACAACTGGCAAAAATCTCATGTCTGACTGTGGACGTCAGACTTTATTGTACTATTTACCTAAACATACTATTTGATTAAGTTCACAAGCATAATCAATAGGGGGTTCTGGTTGTCACATTAATTGTGTTCTGTGGGAATTCTATGGAAGTATGTTTAATTAGATTTTTCACTTAGTACTTATCAGAGTATAAGAAATGTCATCATAGCTTTTTTCTGCTAGTAATGAATTCATTGGTACATTACCAAGATTAAATCACACAAGAATGTCTACCCTTTTGTTTTCCTTCCTACTAGAATTATCAGGCTTCTTACAGTGCCACCTTTAAGGAGAGGCAGGATAGGCAGGATTTCAAAGCTTTCCACAGGACCTACCAATTTCCATGTTAGAACAAATTAGTATTTCCCACTGAATGTTGATCATCCTAACATTTTAGAGCCTCACAGCCAATTCTTAGAAACATTAATAACATCTACCTTTATTGAACGTTTAACGTATGCGGTGAATTTGTTAAGTGTTCCACCTACATGATCTATTTTGCCTTCAGAGAAACATGCTGAGGTTTCTTTCATTATACAGGTGTGGAAACTGAGACATAGGCCACATTCCTACCGTGTGACACAGCCAGGATTAAAACCCTGTTCTGACATATCCCGAGGCCTATCTGTCCAATCTACAGATTTCACAGGTGCAGAAAAACACTCCGAGAGGCAAAGTGTCTTCTCAAAGGCCATATTGCTAGAGAGCGGCAGAGACAAAACTATGACTCAGGCTTCCTGACTTCTACCTGTTATCTTTATTGCCATGAACAATCACTACAGGCTGAACTCTTCAGCTTTTTATTTTGTTTCAGCATAAAACAGCCAGGCCTGAGAGACCTATATGCAATATCCATTAGCACTGCTGCTTGTGATGTGTAGAGCAATCACATTTTTAATGGACTCTGTGTCTGGGTCCTTACTCGTCTGCACAGCTCTTAAGGGGGCTGAAATAAATCTATCACTCACTTGGCAGTCAGCATTTGGCTTTGTTCCTCAAACGGCAGAGTTAGATATTACTGGATTTTGCTTTCTCCCCTCTCTTGGGAAACTTTTCCCCAAGGAACACCATACTTCAGCTCTCTATTCCAAGAGCAAGAACTGTGACTCCTGCATAAAGAGCCTTCTACTCTAAACAGCATACATCTCACCATGCCTTTCCCTTGTTTTAAAAACTCTGATGAGAAAAGTTGTTTGTTTGTTTGCTTTTTGTCATTAGGGGTATTGAATTTTATGAAATGGTTTATCTGTATCTGTTAAGAGGATCTTAAAAGTTTTTCTTTTTTATTCTACTAATGTGGTAAATTACATCACTGATTTTCGAATATTAAACCAACCTTGCATTCCTGACCACTTGGAAGCAAAGGATGTACAAACCACTGCATTCCACAGACTAATCTTCTATTTAGGATTTGTGTGTCTGTGCTCATGATGTCCTTGTCAGGTTTTGCAGTGAGTACTGTGCTGGCCTCAACTTGATCACACACAAATGTTTACATACAAAAAGTGCCATTGAACTATATACTTAATATCTGTACTTTCTACTGTATATAAATTATACCTCCTTTAAGTACAGTTTTTAGATAGATCATTCAGATGGCTTCACCTTTCCCTCCAGACAAATACATTAGAAAAGCATTCAAGGCTTCTGCTTAGGCAGCTGGGTTAACCTGCCCTAGTTATTGCACCTTGCACCTTGGCCACAGCTTCTTGAAACTACCTTATTCTTTTACACCATTACAACTTTGCTTATGCAGTTCTTTCATCATGGAATGCCTTTCCTCCATGTCTACTCTTTCTCCATCTGAGAGAATTCCTTTCATCCTTCAGAGTTAACACAAATGATATTCTTTCCAGGACATTTCCTAGATTTCAACCTTCTCCCCAGATCCTAACAGAGTTAACTGATCCCTTCCCTGCACTACCATTGTACTTGGCTTACAGTGTTGTGGTATACAGAAAAAATGACTGTATGGGAGGTTTTCTGTCTCTCTATTAGGCTGAGAGTTCTTCCAGGCTCTTCCTCATCTTTGGGTATCTGGGATCCAAGAGTATCCAACTAGGGTATTTGGCAAACACTGAAATAATGAATGTTTCCTGCAAAACAAAGTTTGGGAAGGGAAAAGAGCTGGTATAATATGGTAAAGTTGTTATCAGTCACCCTGGTGGCACAGTGGTTAAAGCACTTGGCTACTGACCAAAAGGTCATCAGTTCAAATCCATCAGCCACTCCATGGGACAAAGATGTTGCAGTCTGCTTCCATAAGGACTTGCAGTCTTAGAAACCCTATATGGGGAAGTTCTACTATGTCCTATAGAGTCACTACGAGTTGGAATCAACTCGATGGCAGTGAACTTGATTTTCAAGGTTGTTAGCATTATGCAAAGCAAATAAATGTATGGGCGGATGCCTTTGTCAAAACAAATTTTATAGACATGGAAGAGATCTGCAATCATTATAATTATCTATTCTGCATACAAATCAGACCAAAACTTAGATGCTTAAAATGACCATTATTTCATCTACTTACTCAAAATTCTGCAATATAGGCAGGGGTCTGTGAGCAGGCAATTCATCAGCACCACATGGCATCAGCTGGGCTTCGCTCAGCTGGGGCTGGAGAACCTACTTGCAAGATGGCTTTACTCACATGTCAAGCAAACTGGTATACTGGCTGTCAGTTGGGACCTCAGCTGGGGCTCTTTTCTGAGGCTAGGCTTCTCAAGAGTGCCAGTCCCAGAGCAGTCAGATGTCTTACACAGTAGATAACTTCCTCCAAAGTGCAAAAACATAAGCTGCCAGGCCCTTTTAAGGCTTTGGCCCATATCTGGTACAGCTTCTCTTCCACTACATTCTCTTGGTTAAAGCAGGACACAGGGCCAGCCTCTCCAAAAACAGGAGCCACTGAAGGGCATAAATATTGGGAGACATGGTTCACTGGGCCCACCAAAGTACCAGTTTACCACAATGAGGATGCGACCATATTATAAAAATGAAGCCATTTTATTTAAAACTCCTTCGCCTTCTCTGTTGAAGATGTGGATGATGATTTTGAAAGAATTTCCCAAAACAAAAGTGTTTTGGAAGTTCATCTCTACAAAATGTTTTAATTCCAAATTTTGCTTTATAAGATCCAGTTATGCTTACTCATTAAGTAAAAACAAAAATGTTAGCTCTTCTGACCTGTACAATATCCTAAATCCTTTTAAATCTAAAATCTGTTGGGGTTCTTTTGCAAGAGAGCTTGCTCAGAGAATTAGGTTTTTAAAAGAAAAGAGATTTTGACATTTTTCACACAGAACATCAGAAAACTTAAGATCCCATTAGCATTCTTTTTAATACACTGTGCTCAAAACTAAATTTTTTCAGGCTTCACCCTTATGCACATAAAAATGAAATCAAGTCAAGTTCCCTATGATTTCTTTTCCTTAGAGATGTTTAACTTTTCTACTCCTTTAGTTTAGCATTAGCCTTTTTGTTCCCTGTACTGAATCTTTTACCCACATGTCCTGAGGATCCAATTATGACTATTTAATCAGATTAACAGTGGGGTCTGTATCTGTTCTGGCAAAGCACAGAATATATATTCTCAACGGGTGTCTGCTCACAGTAAATCCTTCTACTCTGAGACAGGATTGAATAGTGGTGATAAATTTGGGATGTGAATTTAGACTGTTAGAATTTTAATCCTTAAACTCTCCAGTTTCAGGATGTGACTGTACACAAGTGACTTAACCTCTCTATACCTCAGCTTTCCCACCTGCAGAATGGAGAAAACAGTGCTCACAGGGTTGCCCTGAGGATTAAATAAGATAAAGTATGTAAAGCACTGAACAGCGTCAGTTATGAACAGTGTCAGTTATGGAGTAAGCATTCAATAAATGCTGATGTTATTATTAGTACCATTGACTAAATTAAGAATATATTTTCAATTTTTCTGAAGGGGATTATTAAATTTGCACATTTTTTCCCTCTATTTACTCACTTGACCTGCCTCTTAGCAGTTTCATCATCAGTAAGCATTTGATTGAAGTTGTTTTTAAAGATAGGAGGAAAAAATCTGCATTGACCCCTAGGGCCTAATGATGAACCAAAGTGTTTGGGAGCTCAGAAGCATACAGTGAGCAAATCATGCTCACCGTACAACTTATGCAGAATCCCATATGATGGCAGTTCAATTTGTTGATGAAGAAAATTAATAGCCAAAAATTACTATGAATTTAATCACATGTTTAAATGAATAATATTTTACCAACTATGTTAGCATAGGAGCTCTGGTGGCATAATGGTTAAAGCACTGGCCTGATAAACAAAGGATCAGCAGTTCGAACCCACCAGCCACTCCCTGGGAGAAAGATAAAATAGTCTGCTTCTGTAAAGATTTACAACCTAGGAAACACTAAAGGGCAGTCCTATAGGGTTGCTATGAGTCAGTGAGTGAGTTTTCACAGTATCATATCCTTAAATTTTAAAATAGCAACATGTTTTTGTTTCAGCTATAAACAAGCTTGGTGCACATATGTATTCCTACTTCCCTTGTAATCAAACACTGAACTTTTCTGAGTATTTGCTACTGACAAGTTATAGATCACACATTTAAACTAAGAGAATGCTTTCTAATAGTTGGTCAGCTGTTTCTATGCTACCCTAACTAGAGTGTTTTATAGTCCGTATTGCTGGTATACACTCAGCTGGCAATTTAAATGCAAGTTTTTGTGCCATGTAATGATAGCTGGCGATTATCTGTGGTCTGGGGTAACCCAGGACAGGGAACCCTTGAATAATTGACTACAGTGACCCACATTCTACCCAATCCAAAGGAAGCCTCTTTGTTATTTGGAGTGATTGATCTATCCAGGATACCATGTTTGTATTATTTACTCATATATTCACAAAGACTGTTCAATGGAACACTGGAGATTGCTGAAAGGCTATATAATACCACAATAAAGGGTCCCATGATCAAATAAGTTTGGGCAACTCAACAAAGACTATTTCTCTCTCACAAACACATAATTCACTTTCACATATTTACACTTACAAATGCCTAACTTATTTTCACACATTCCCTAAGAAATCTTGCAATAAGAAATATAACTTCCTCTAAGAAGAGGATAAAATATAACATATTTCCCAAATTTACTTGACCACTGAACATTCTTCACAGAATTTCACTCACTACTGGTCCAACCAAATATACTTTGGGAAATGCTACTTCACTTATTTATCTCCTATTCTGGTGGCGTAGTGCCTAAGGCATTTGACTACTAACCAGAAAGCTGGCAGCTCAAACCCACCAGCCACTCCTCGGAAGGAAGGTTAGGCAATCTACTTCCGTAGAGATACTGCCTTGGAAACTCAAGGAGGGGTCGCTATGAGTCGGAATGACTCAATGGCAGTGAGTTTGTTTTTTTTGGTATTTATTATTAAGGAGACTTGGTGGCACAGTGGTTAAAGTTCTTGGCTGCCAACCAAAAGGTCAGCGGTTTGAACCCACCAGCCGCTCTTTGGGAGAAAGATGTGGTTGTCTGCTTCTGTAAAGATTACAGCCTTGGAAACCCTATGGGGCAGTTTTACTCTGTCCTATTGGGTCACTATGAGTCAGAATCAACTTGGTAGCAATGGGCTTTGGGGGATCTTATTTTGAATAATTACAAAAATGCTTTCATCTAGTTTCCTTCCTCCCAATTTTTTCTCCCCTCTTTCTTCATACTTTCCAACACAAGCAGGTTGCCAAATTTAGCAAATGATAGGACAGTAGTTAATTTGAATTTCAGACAAACAACAAATACTGCTTAATTAAAGTACGTTTCATATATTGCATGTGATAACCAAATATACGTGGATATCCTATGTTTTATCTGGCAATCCTAAATACAAGTCAAAGGAGAACCATCAATAAGTAAGTAACAAAACTGTCAGCTTAATTTAGTAAGTACATGGAAAGATTCAGTCAATGGTTCTTGGATAATTTTTGTAAATTTTTCTTATAACCAAAGTGTGAAGCACTTTCGGATACTGCTGTATCTTTCTAATTTTTTTCCAATAATTTTAACATGAATATTATCATCATTCTGGAACTCTAGACTGCCATAAATTCTTTCACAGGAGTCTGAGCACTTTCATTTATATATGAAGAAACTGAGTCCTAAGAAAACTGACTTGACTTGTCTAAGGAAATTCTCCTAAAAGGAGCTGGTAACAGCAAGGCTTGAGTTCTTAAACAACTTCTCAAGCCAGTGACCTGGATTCATAAACAGCTATCCTTATTGTTATTCCCTGTGCCTTATTGGGCCAAAAACTATCAATTCAAAAAGAAGAAAAAAAAAAAGAAAGAAAAAAAGGTGATGGACTGGTTAATCAAATATTCCGAATAAGGGAATTAACAAAGTTTTTCATTTTTTAATTGACTGAATTTTCACAAAAATTAGATATATTAAAATAAATTTAATTAAATTATACTGAAAATAACTTAATGTGTCTTTAATTACGCAGAAGGCAACTCAGTATCTCAGTTTCCCATTTATGGTACAGATATGCAAGAGTATAAATTTTAAGAGAATTGTATACTGTCTAATGGCATGCCTGTGAGTTTCTATTTATAAATACTGTTGAGGATATATATGCTTTCTTCTATCCATCAGCCACCTCGAATGTTTCATTAAGAAGAAAATCAGGCCAGTAATAATCACACAGTACACACTGTAATGCTTTTAAGAAGAACAGTTGTGAGAGGTTCCTTTATATAGAAAGCAACCAGCCAAACCAAACTCACTGCCATTGAGTCGGATTCAACTCATAGCAACCCCTGCTTGGCTTTTTGAGGTGGTATCTCTACAGAAATAGATTGCCCAACTTTCCTTCCCAGAGTGGCTGGTGGGTTTGAACCACCAGCCTTCCGTTTAGCAGTCAAATACCTTAGGCACTACACCACCAGAGCATATGGAAAGCAAAAGAACTATTAATATTCAAAGATGTCCATTACACTCTATCTGTTCACAGTTGTTGTTGTTGTTATGTGCTGCGGAGTCAGACCCGACTCACAACGAGTCCTCCTTGGGTTCAAAGTCCTCCTTGGGTTTCCGAGACATTATCACTACAGAACTAGATTGCCCAACCTTCCTTCTGAGGAGTGGCTGGTGGGTTTGAACCGCCAGCCTTCTGGTTAGCAGTCAAGTGCCTTTGGCACTACGCTACCAGAGCTCCCATTCTTAAAAAGAGGTATTGTAAATGTCTGCCGTGAGCATTATGCTGTTTTAAGAATTACCTATATAGGATCACACTGCAACAGAAACTCAAGAGATTAGATAGGAACCTTAAGGGGGGGGGCAGTGAATTTATGTTAATGGACAATGAACAACTCAGAAAAAGGGGGCAAGAACGGCTGTACAATTCAAAGAATGCAATCAGTGTTACTAAACAGTACACGCAGAAACTGTTAAGCTGGTTTAAGTTTTGCTGTGTGTTCTCAACAACAAATTAAAATTAAAATTAAAAAAATTTATATCAGAGATAAATCAACACACTGCTTCATCAAGAAAGTATTGCTACCAAAAACCTGACAGATGAACAAAAGTGTGCTTAGTGGCATAGTTGTTGTTGTTGTTATGTGCCGTCGAGTCAAACCCGACTCATAGCGACCCCTCCTTGGGTTTCCAAGGCAGTATCACTACAGAAGTAGGATTGCCCAACCTTCCTTCCGAGGAGTGGCTGGTGGGTTTGAACCGCCAGCCGTCTGGTTAGCAGGCAAGTATCTTAGCCAGTATGCTACCAGAGCTCCCTAGTGGCATAGTAAATACTGCTAATTATGTAAAGCCTAATTTCTTCAATTTTGGGTTACAAAAACAAAAAACTAAACCACTGCCATTGACTCGGACCCAACTCATAGTGATCCCTCCTTGGGCTTCCTAGGCAGTAACACTATAGAAGTAGATTGCCCAACCTTCCTTCCAAGGAGTGGCTGGTGGGTTTGAACCAGCCTTCTGGTTAGCAGTCAAGTGCCTTAGGCACTATGCTACCAGAGCTCCTATGTGATACTATAGAATTACTGATATTAACAACTGTTATTGCTTGCTGAAGTAACACAGAGAGAAAAAGTTCTGTAGAGGATGTTTGAACTATAGAACAAACTCTTGGTGCTTCTGCAAGAACTACCTTGCTCCTATTTTAAGGATTTTTAAACAGGGTTTAAATATGGTTGATTAAAAATTAAAGTGATTACAAAAATGATTAATAAAAACAAATAAATGGTTTAAAAACAGGAAAAGGTATTGTTGTGAGTGATGTATTATAAACTGCTAAGAAAAAAAGTCACTTCAGAGCTGCCTTCTGTTTCCTGTGAGTGTCTCCTTTGGTACCCATTCATACAAGTACCACTGTCCCTTCAGGAGCCATGTAACTTAGAGAAAGGAGTGAGAGACCCAAGTTCTTCAACAAGGATTTGGACTTTGCCGAGAATTAAGAAATAAGCACCAGTTTCAGAACAATGGGTTCTTCTGTGTACGGTTTATTCCTCCATTATATAGATACAGATATTTAAACATGAAGAACTATTTACTTGAATAATTGAGAATGACACATAAGGACCCTAAGTCCCTACCTTACCCATATTGCCTATACAAGTCAAATCAAATTTCATAATCATCCCATCAAAACCATTTATATTTTTTTCTACATAGCTTTCCCCTCTTACGTCATCAACCTGACCCTGCCATTTAATTTCTTAAGGAAATACCAAGGAATGAACTAGATCTTGCATTGTGTATTTTCCAATAAATTCTGTGTTTTCTTTGAATTGTTGATAGTGAGGTCCTATCACTCGTATACCGGTGACCCAGAGGTGATGGCCAGCTTAGCAAGGATCCCAGGAGACCTGATGATGCCTCCTCGTAACAGTTAGCTCTCTTCAACTCTACCCAAACTTTCACCTACCAGAGGTTTTTAAAATACAAAGTATAAAGGGGGTTTAGCTGATTTTATAACAGAATTAAAGAGAAGCAGTAGCCCACTAATCTTCCAAGTACAGAGTATGATGCAAGGCATTGTAATCAGCATTCCTTTCAATGAGTAAGGAATGGTAAACATGAAGTGCCAATCACACGAAAGTAAATCTTTTGCTTTTAGGAGTTCCTACTTTAAGATAAATAGTACTTAACTAAGTATTTGACCTCTGGCAATGACTTGACCATCCTCACCCTCAGTTTCCTCATGTATAAAATGGAAATGATAGTGCCATCTCTCTCATAAAGTCCTTGTGTGGATTTAATAGAAATACAAAAGAATTTAACACCGTGTCCCACAGAGTAGGTGCTCACAAAATGTTAACTAGTATTATCACAGATTAAAACGTCAGAAGGTGACCTTGTTGTTACCTTATTAGGGTTTGAACATAATATCAATTATGTATACTAGTACCTTAACTGTTTATTACACTTTAATCTTTGAAAAATATTTTCATGATCTCAAGTGCCTTTGCATGGATGATCAGTGTTGGCAGTGATTATACTGGGACAAATGAAACCACGAGATAATTTTCCCTTAATATCTCAGCTGTATCGTAAGGCATACAGACAGCCTGTATACATAGTAATAATAGGGTGCCTTGGGAGCTCTGGTGGCGTAGTGCCTAAGGCATTTGACTGCTAACCAGAAGGCTGGTGGTTCAAACCCTCCTTCAAGCTACTCCTTGGAAGGAAGATTGGGCAATCTACTTCCGTAGAGATAATGTCTCAGAAACCCAAGAAGGGGTCGCTATGAGTTGGAACCAACTCGATAGCAATGAGTTTGGTTTTTTTTGGGGGGGGGGCGGTGAGGGAGAACAAATGGTTTGCACTCAGTTACCAATTGAGAGGTTGGCAGTTCAAACCTACCCAGAAGCATCTTGGAAGAAACGCCTGGCAATCTGCTCCCGTAAAGATTATGGTGCTCAATTCTGCTCTGTAACAAATGGGCTCACCATGAGTTAAAACCCACCCGACAAAAATGGATTTACATATGAATAATCAGAAGAAATGATAACTAATTTGTCTTGTAAAAGTTTTATCATTTGCCATCATTAAAAAACATTTCTTAAGGGCCTTCCCGCTCTTATTGCTGTTCAAGGTATCGTGGGCCCCGAGATGAAAAGAGGATTCCATTTCTCTCACCAAAACTTCAGGATCCTCTAGATTAATGCTGTGATGGGACATGAGACTTTAGTCCCTGACCCTAGGAATCATCAATTTATGTTTACTAGGCTAAGGGATTATGCTCCTTCAATGTTGATCCTGAAGTTTTTAACTGCTTATGTCATTCACATATGAAGCAGTTAACTACTTATCTATTCAGGGAAGTTTACCAAGTGATAAATACAGGTCATGTGAAACATTCAGGTAAACATAAATATTTACAGAGCTAAGGAGAGACTTTGAAACTCTGTTCATGGAGACAGATGTGCTTGATTCCAGTACAAGATGTCACTTCCCCTAGGCTTTCTAGACAAGGAACCATTGTAAAGAGTGTTGACAATTACAGAAAAGCGTCACAATTCTGCTTTCTTCTGGGGACTGATGGGTAGATCTCTTTCCAGGTCACTGGTGTTTCCAAAATACTCCTTTTAAGGAAATATCTATACAAGTTAGTGTACTGTGCACTAGATTACTTCAGAATATACACTTCTGTTTGGCTAGATTTGGGTTAGAATTCTGGTTCTCTCTCTGCTATCAGAGCAAGTCTCTTACCCTCTGGGAAATGTTATTGCCCCATCTCTTTAAATGGGATATGTCTCAAGGTTGTCATGAAGATTAAATAACACATATATTAAAGAGGTTCAGTAAGCAGAAAAATGTGATATGAACATCCAAAAAATAAAAACCAAACTCACTGCCATAGAGTCAGATCCACCTCATTGTGACCCCTGCTTGGGTTTCCACTACGGAAGTAGATTGCCCCATCTTCTTTCTGAGGAGTGGGTGGTGGGTTTGAACCTCCAGCCTTCTGGTTAGCAGTCAAATGCCTTAGGCATTACACCACCAGAACTCCTGACAATAAAACAGTAGCCCCTAAATTAAATGACCTCCTATGAAGCACAATATTTTTTAAAGGATCATAATAAGACCACTTTTACAATTTCCACCATGTATAGAGCTTTACAAGCAGCTCTGATGGCAGAGTGCTTAAGGCTTTTGACTGCTAGCCACAAGGGGGAAGGAAGACAGGGCAATCTACTTCCGGAAAGATTTACTTCCTCAGAAACGCAAAGGGGTTCGCTATGAGTCAGAATTGACTCAATGGCAGAGAGTTTGGTTTTTTTGGTATAGAGCTTTACATTTTACAAGACAATTTTCACACACATTATTTAATTTAGTCCTTTTACCAACTTTCTAGAAAGTTATTCTTCTTGTCCACATTTTATATTGTGGTACAGTGAGTTAAGGAACTAGCATAGGATTACATAGTATGTGGCGTGGCCAGAATACAATTTAGTTTTTCTTCTCTTTCCACTACCTTATGTTACCTTAATATATATATTTCTAAATTGTTTAGTAAAAAAATAGTTTTTTATTTATCGTATGAAATAGCTGCTCAGGCAAGACAGACTTAAACATGCTATGATACATAAATCATATAATTGCTTTACTTAGGTAAACCTGAAGTCTAGCATTACCACCTTTTCTAATATTAGGAATATACTTTATGCCTGGAACAAATGTCCTATTCAAATATAGATTGCTTTCTAGTATAGAATCATATTTTTGCTTAAAAAATATATTAAAGATAGCACATCGCATTTTTCTTCTTTATAGGGGTGTCCCATACATATTTTCCCATCAGTGATGTCACATTAAACATTGTACTAAACCAAAGCCAGACAAATGACTGTCAAAGCTATTTGCTACCTCCTTGTACTCATGCTAAGTTAAACCAGTGCAACACCATCTTAATAGGAAAAAATCTGACAGGAAGAATTTAGTTCCAACTGCAGAGCTTGCAGAATCACATTTTTACTAAACTTGTCCCCATCCGAAAAGAAAACATAAAGAATGGCGCCATACCAAAAGGATTTGCTACAAATCTACATTAGTACACTTAGCATGCTATATGAAAGGCTATCTTTTCGCCTATTCCCAGCACAGAGCACACATTCATTGGTACCCAGAAAAAGGAAACTCCAACCTAGGGAGTGTTTTTGCCTTCACAGGACCAACAAGTACAAAGCACACAGCATCTAATTCTTTGATCTTTAAGTACATAATCATGAAAAGAGTAGGAGTTAATTTTCAGTTGTACTTTTAGGTAAAGGGTATCACTTGCAGTTGATTTCCATAGTCAAGACTAATGCTGATTTCCCCAGAGCACTGGATAGAAAATAAGAGCTTCAGAAATCTCTAGAGCTTTTTTGAGTAAAGGCACCCATGGGTGTGCAAACAGTTAAGTACTTGACTACTATTTGAAAGGTTGGCAGTTCAAACTCCCCCAGAGGTGCCACAGAAGACAGGCCTCATAAACCAAACCAAACTGAACACACTGCCATGGAGTCGGACCCGACTCATAGCGACCCCTCCTTGGGTTTCTGAGGCTGTATCACTACAGAAGTAGATTGCCCAACGTTCCTTCTGAGGAGTGGCTGGTGGGTTTGAACCATCAGCCTTCGGCTTAGCAGTCAAATGCCTTAGGCACTACGTTACCAGAGCGTACCTAACCAAAGGTCACAGCCTGAAAAATCCTATGGAGCAGTTCTATTCTAAACAACTGATGTCACCATGAGTCAGAATCAACTGGCCACAACTAAGAACAACAACAAGGTTTAACTAACATGCAAGAAAAATTTTCCAAATACTCAAAAAGCCCACACAGCTGTGCCAGTTGAGCTGAAGGGCTTTTATTCTTACCCAAGTGAAAGAGTGTGAACACACAGACAATTCCTGGAGAGCTGCCTGTGCTGTTTGGGACTGAGAAGGTTCTTGATGGCTGGTTATTCCATGTTGACTCACCAACAAAATAGCTGGGGAATGGAGTTCCCAGGTGGAACACTCCACAACATGCATCCCAAAGCAGTTGACTTGGAAGCACTTGGAAGAGGTGTCTACCCAAGAGTTAAAACGTATGTCAGAAGAAACAGGTCCCAGGAGGGTCAGGTCATTTTCTTTTTGATCCATCAATACTTAGCATTAACGAAGAGCCACAGATTTTTCTTTTCTTATTAGTTGAACCTTCTCTCAGACCAACCTCATTGCCTAGAGATGGGTACTAGTTAATAAAGGAGTCCTGGGATGCTGCAAACTGTTAAGCATTTGACTAAAAGGCTGCCTGTTCAAATCCACCCAGAGGCACTGGAAAATTGGCAGGCAAGATGATTTGCATAACAAAGTCGACAATGACCCACTGCTTAAGTTAAGCTCCCCCCTCCTCCCTCCCCCCAAAAAAATTTCCTTAAAAGCCGAAAAAAAAAAAAAAAAAAACTGTAACGTGAGCAACACTTTATGCATTCTACCTAATGCGTCACCAGCCACTTCATCTTTACCAGGATGTTGTGGTGAAAGCCGCCATCTTAATTCCAGCAGTTGCTCTTCGATGTACCTTTTTACCAAAGAAATATATTTATTAAAAATAGTCATGGAGGTGTGTTTATTCTTGCTCGTAACTTCAAACGTTAGTAGTACTTGACCATGAAATTTCTCTGGATTAACGGAACTCATCACCCCTAATCACGTCCTCCAAATAGCCAACTACACCAAATTCCTCATCTGAAGCAGAAAATGTGGAAAGTGCCAAGCTGTCCTCCTCTCAGTTATCCATCGCTGGCACTGCTGCATCTCTCTGTGCCGGAAAATGGCCCGTGGCTTCCTGCTACGCCTGGTGCCAAGCCTGCCTGCGCTCAGCATCTCCTAACCCAACTAGCAATGCTGCCCGGATGCTGCTTGGGGCCAACCCAGCCAAATCTGCGCCTGCGCACGACGTCCGGTCACTGGCTCCTCCCACAGCATCCACGTGCTGGCCAGGCCTATAGGCCATTCCCGATACGTCAATTATCCTGGTGTCGGTTACCAACCGCTAAACTGTAAATTTATAACATAAACCTGAAAAGATCCTCGCTATAGGAGTTTTATGTAAGTACTTACCATACCTGTGACTACTCTCTATGAAAATTATGGCAATAGAAATGTTGAATGATAGTCTTTTAATTGAAAATAATTATGTTGATTAATTATCCTTATTAATAGTTACCTTGAGGTAGTATGTAGTTACAATCTTAAGATTCTATGACTCCAGAATACATAAAGAACAACAAAAACGCAACAGTTTTAAAAAAATCCAATTATAAAAGAAGCAAAAGACACTGATATTTCTGCAAAGAGGAGATTCAGATACCAAATGAGCACATGAAAAGATGTTGGCAAAAATCACAATGAGCTCTCTCTGGACAACTGTTTAAAAACCAGTTGATTCCAACTCACAGTGACCTCATGTGTATTAGAGTGGGTAAGACATTTGGCTGTTAACCAGAAGGTTGACAATCATAACCCATCAGCTTCTCCACAGGAGGAAGAGGAAGCAATCTACTTCCATAAAGACTTAGAGTCTCGGAAGCCCATGAGGATCACCATGAGTTGGAATCGACTCAATGGCAGTGGGCTTGCTTTTTGGTTTTTGGTGCTCCTTAGGGTTTTCAATGGCTGAATTTCCATAAATACAACACCAGGCCTTTCTTCTCACGTGCCTCTGTGTGTATTCAAACTTCCAAACTTTTGGGTAACCGTCAGGCATGTTAACCAGTAGCACTACCAGGACTCCACACAAGTATTTGAACAGCTAAGCTTTTTTTTTTTTTTAAGAGATAATACCAAATGATGGTGAGGATGTGGAGAAATGGGATCTCTCATACATTGCTGGTGGTACTATGAAATGTACAGTGCCTCTGGAAAATAGGTTGACAATTTCTTCTAAAACTTAGCATAATATCTAACAGAAATAGTTTTGGGCATTCATTCCCAAGAAATAAAAATCTAAATTCACACAAAAGTCTATACACAAATGTTCACAGGGCTTTATTCATAATGGCAAAATTCTGGAAATAACTTAAATGTCCTTTTATGTGTGAATGTTTAAACAAACTTTGGTACATCCATCAAATAGAAGATTATTCAACACTAAAAAGGAATGACTATTGATGCATACAGTCTGGATGGCCCTTAAGGACATTAGACTTTGTTTAAAAAAAAAAAAAAAAAAAAGTCAATCTCAAAAGTGTACATAGTATATAATCCCAGTTATATAACAATATCAAAATGACAAAACCACAGAGGTGGAGAACAGATTAATGGTTGTGCAGGTGCAACTTACAGAGAGGTAGCACAAGGGATCCCTTTGTGATAATGAAACAGTTCTGTATCTTGAGTATATGTATTTTTTAATCCTGTTGTTGTTGTTGTTATGTGCCGTCGAGTCGGCCCCGACTCATAGCGACCCCTCCTTGGGTTTCCGAGGCAGTATCACTACAGAAGTAGGATTGCCTAACCTTCCTTCCGAGGAGTGGCTGGTGGGTTTGAACCGCCAGCCTTCTGGTTAGCAGTCAAGTGCTTTAGCCACTATGCTACCAGAGCTCCTACGACAGGTAAAATATTTACCATAAAAGCTAGTCAAAAAATTTTAAATCACTTTCATGTAATACAAGCCTGAAAATGTTGAAATACATAATGTAGGCTAAATTAAGCTTTATTGATCTTCATATTTATTAAAATCCAATAATTATTATTATTGGAGCTCTGGTAGCATAGTGCCTAAGGCACTTGACTGCTCACCAGAAGGCTGGCGGTTCAAACCCACCAGCCACTCCTCGGAAAGAAGACTGAAAAATCTACTTCCATAGAGATAGCGCCTCAGAAACCCAAGCGAAGGGTCACTATGAGTCAGAATCAACTCAATGGCAAAGAGTGTGGGGTTTTTTTTGTCAGTAATGTCCAGGTATATAGAGCTGACAAGGGACAAGGTTGTGGTAACTTCTTGGACACAGCTAGCTACCCTGAGGGAATGAGTAGTTGGACCTATGAGCTTGGGACCACAGTCACAGGGGACATCAAGCTCAATTGGCATAACATACTACACAAAAACATTGTTCCACATCCTACTTGGTGAGTAGCCACTGGGATCTTAAAAGCTTACAAGCGGCCATCCAGCTGCAACAAAGTGTCCCTCCTCATCCAGAGCAAAGAAGAATAAAGAAAACTAAAGATGCATGGAAACAATTAGTCCAAGGGACTGGTAGACCATGCGATCCTCAGTCTATGTGGCCATAAGACCAGAAGAACTAGATAGTGCCCAGCTACCACTGTCAACTGCTTGGAGGGAGAGTGATGTAGGAGATTGTGGGTAGAGTGGGAGAACAATGTGGAACAAAATTCAAAATCACGAAAAAGACCAGGTTTGCTGGTCTGATGGAGCATGGTGAGACCCCTGAGACTATGGCCCCTAGTTACCCTTAAGGTCTGGAATTTAACTCACTCCTGTGGTTTCCAGCCAAATAATAGACAGGCATGTGGGCTGAACATTTCCATCAGGTAGATACACTACTTGGAGCGATCAATCATGAGAGAACAGAAGGCAGTGTATGCACAAGGAGACAGCTGGGGGGTGGGAGTGGCAGCAGGAGGGTATGGGAGGGAAGGACACAGGGAAGAGGTAACTATGGGGAGGAAGTGGGAAGAGAGCTGTTACACTGTGGGGAATTTCAGTCAAAGTCATGAGACAAAATGTTTATGAACTGCTGTATGGAAAATGAATTTGGTCTATTCACCCAAATCACAATAGAAATTTAAAAAACAAACAGACAAACAGAAAAAGTATGCCACTTAACCCTTTTTTAATTTATAACTGAGCAAATGGAGGAAACTGAGGAAAGGCAGAATGTTAAAGAGCAGGTTAGGGATAAAATCAGGGTTACACTGTACAGGATTTGGGGCAGGCCAAACCAGGTGTAAATGCAACTGTCAAAGCCTCAAAAAATTGCTTACCTCTCCATGCCTTGGTTTCCATATCTATAAAATGGTTATGATTATATATGTGTGTGTGTGTGTGTGTGTGTGTGTTGTTTTTGTTGTCATGTGCCGTCTAGTTGGACCCGACTCATAGCAACCCCTCCTTGGGTTTCCGAGGTGGTATCATTATGGAAGTAGATTGCCCAACCATCCTTCCAAGGAGTGGCTGGTGAGTTTGAACCACCAGCCTTCTGGTTAGCAGTCAAGTGCCTTAGGCACTACGCTACCAGAGCTCCCATGTATAAGCTTCCCCCAATAGTTCTGAGGATTAAATGAGACAACATGTTTTGAAGCATCTGGTCCATTGCCTGCCACTATGAGGTCCGCAATACATGTTGCCTCCCATTTCTATCTACCCTATTTCTTCACCCCAAGGGCAGTTTGAAAAGAAATGGCTTAAAGTGAAGAGAACTGATTGCCAGGCATGAACAGGGCTAATTAACTTTTCCCAAGAAATGTGTTCCTGAAAAGATGTATATTGATTAAGCCTTTCAAAAGAGAATCATTTTTAAATAGACTAAGGGAAGTCAAGGAGCTCTGGTAGCATAGTGCCTAAGGCACTTGACTGCTCACCAGAAGGCTGGCGGTTCAAACCCACCAGCCACTCCTCGGAAGGAAGGTTGGGCAATCCTACTTCCGTAGTGATAATGCCTCAGAAACCCAAGGAGGGGTCGCTATGAGTCGGGGCCAACTTGACGGCAAACAACGACAACAACAACAAGGGAAGTCAGTTTTGTGCCAAATGAATGATTGCCTCCTTGTGTAACTGTCTTGAAGTTCTTAGACACCCATACTCAATTTTCACTACCTACCCTCTCCTCTGGTGGCTTACTGGGTAAGTCATTGATTACTAACCAGAAGGTAAGCAGTCAAACCTACCAGCTGCTCCACTCGGGCAAGATGAGGCAGTCTACTTGGTAAAGATTTACAGTCTTGGAAGTGCAGTAGGGGTTGCTGTGAGTTGGAATGGACTTGATGGCAGTGGGTTTGGTTCTATCAAAGATTAAAAAACTCTAAAACTCACTACCATCAAGTTGATTCCGACTCATAGCCACCCCCACTGGGTTTCCAAGGCTGGAAATCTTTACGGAAGTAAAGCGACTCTACGTACAACAGAACAACACTGCCTGGTCCTGCACCGTCTTCACAATCCTTGTTATACCTGAGCCCATTGCCACAGCCACTTTGGCAACCAGTCTTGTCGAGGGGCTTCCCCTTTTTCGCTGACCCTCTACTCTACCAAGCATGATGTCCTCCCCAGGGACTGGTCCCTTCTGACTTCATGTCCAAAGTACGTAAGTCCAAGTCTTGCCATCCTTGCTTCCAAGAAGCATTCTAGCTGTACTTCTTCCAAGACAGATTTATTCGTTCTTCCAGCAGTCCTTGGTATATTCAATATTCTTCACCCATACTGTATTTCAGATGCATCAACTCTTTTTCAATCTTCTATATTCATTGTGCAGCTTCCACATTCCACATGCATATGCAAAAAATACCATGGCTTGGAGCAGGCGCACTAGGAACCCACTGAAACGCATCTGGAAATGCTGGGGAGCAGGTATTCCATCTGAGCATGTGGTACAGAGGAATTTGTTTGCTTTTAGGATTCCCCACACACACACAAAATATCTCATTTCTTGGAGATAACACAAAGAAAGAGACCTTACAGTAAAACATGGCTCCCTCTCTCCCAGCCCTTCAATATCTCAAGAACATCTTAACCTGAGAACTCCTTGAGGACCAGGACACACTGTCACTATCTTTGTAAACCCAGCACTTGATACACTGCCTCTTCAACAAAGTTTTACTAAATGAATAAATCCTTTAATGTAGCTGAATACATTAGTAGCTTTCCTCCAGTTGCTTGTTTACAGGCTGGGAGAGAGAATTTCAGCAAGTAGATTGAAAACTCTCAGAGGGCAGTTTGGGTGTATGCACTGTCACCTACCCAGAGCTTGGCAGGGTACCTGACACACTGTAGGCACTTGTTCAGCATTGTTACGCAAATGCATGAAAACTACCCCAGGTCCTGTCCTCAGAGCTCACAGTTGGCCTGGAAGAGTGGGAAGAGTTTTCATAAGGAGGGATGAGTTGTCGGGAACGCACAAGAATTCTGGCAACCCATGAGAGGCCAGAAGTGAATTTAACCTCCTCCCTCAGCCATTTGTAGGAGGCAGTAAATCGCGTCTTTACTTGGGTCAGGGACAGCAGCCGATGCGTCCCCACGCCCCCGCGGAGACCCCAGGACCAGAGTCGCGAGAGGGAGTTAACCCAGAGGGGAGAGCCCGCCAGCACGTGCAGCGCCCAGAAGAGGAGGAGGCTGGGCTAACGCAGCCCTTAGTCAGCAGCTGGGCTCGATTTTGAAACAAAAGCCAATGTCCTCCCTCGGAGTCCGCGACCAGTCAGCTCTTAGGGGGAAGAAAGCCATGCTGCCCAGCCGGTTAGTGGCCCAACTTACTTTTCCAGAGCCTGGGACAAAGGGCCAGCAGATGTGCGGGAATGGGTGGGCTGGTGGGGATAGGGGACGGCACAGATCACCCTGACCCTTCCTTCAGGGCAGCTTGGGAGAAGGGCTGGGGTCTCCACGCTCTGCGCATGTTTGTGTCTGGCAATTCGGCTCTGAGCCCGCCCCCGTACCCACCCAGTCTGTGTAAAGCTGAGGCACCTTTGCAACCAGCGCCCCAGCGCACAGACACACCAGGCCCTGGTTTCATGAATGAAATCCAATCGTGTGGATATAAATAGCCAAGAAGGCTGCTAACGTCACATTGCGAGAGGCGGCCGCCACCGCAGCGGAGCTAGGTGCCGGACGCTCGGTTCCGCCCGACTGCCCCGCCTGGGAGTGGGGTGGGGGCAGGAGGCGAAGGGGAGGGCTGGGGGTTGGAAAGGGGCGAGCCCCTCTCGCCCGCGACCCGGCAGAGCCGCCGCAGCGCTGGGGAGCCCGCAAGGCGAGGCAGTGCCATGCTGCCTTTGTGCAAAGTTGGGCGGCGGGCGGTGCGCCGCGCGCAAGGGCCCCGCACACCCGCGACCGCGCACAGTCGTGGCTGCTGCTGAGTGGCGGGGGCCCCCCTTATCCCCCCAGCCCTTGAAGGCGGAGAGAGCTCTCGTCTCGCTCGGCTTCAGGGTAGGTTCTGTGTCGTGAGTGCGCTGTGATAGGAAACTTCTCTGAGCACCCGCCGCGCAGCCCCCACCACCCCGGCCCCAGCGGGTGGCAAGTGGGGGCCTGGGACCGCGCCACGCGACCAGCAGCGTCCCGAGAGAGAGTTGTGTGACCGAGCTGTGGGGTGCCCTAGCCCTTCTCTCCTACACCAGCGGCAGGCAGATTTCTAGGAGCGCCCACACAGCCGCACCCCTAACTTAGAGCTCAGAAAATGTACAACAGGCACCCTTAGCAGGCTGGCCACGCCAGGGAGGGTTTGGTGCCGCGCCTATAAGAGGGCTCTTTTCCTTCGAAAGACAGGGGTGGGGAGCACCTGAAAAGGGGGATAGTCTAGCCCCTTTGGCACTTGCACACCACAGAGTTGACTGGTCAGCCCACAGTTTGGCGCCCCTCCCCGTGTCTATGGAGTCTGTTGTGAGTTGCTGTGACAACAGTAGGAGCTGCCATGAGGGGCTTGCAAAACACCTTACCTTGTCTTTGTATGCTCCGCTTTGAGGGAGAACAAGGTGTGTGTTTTGGGAGTGGGGGATGGGAGCTGGGTGCAGACAAGGGAATCCACCCCCTCCTGCAATAGAAAGAAATGGAGGAGGGCACGACTATGTAAAAATATATCATTAGATTGCACTGTTAGCTTTTTCTATCCTCAGCAGTATCAAACATCTCAACTGAGAAGCAATGTCAATATTTAGACTTGGACAAGCCAGAAAGTTGGAAGGGAGCGCCGAGTGCGGGGTTTTGACTTGGCTTTGCACGTCAGCACACAAGCTGTGCCTCTGGAGCTGACTGTACACATTTGCTGGGGGAAATGCATGGAGGTTGATACATACACAGAGGCACCCAGATCTAGGAAGAGACAGGAAATTGAGACCAGAAGAGTCGCCCTGACTTTGAGTTTCCTCAATCAGTGCTATTCACCAGCTCTGTTGAACCTCAGCCAGATGCTCAGCTTGAGTTTGCACTGGTTTGGGACGCCCCCATCCCCAAAGGGTGCTGTGCTACACGTCCTGCACTGTACTAAATGGCATGGACAATACTGTTCTCTTAAGGTATCAGTAGTTTTCATCTTTGGATAATGCCCTTCCACATCAAATAGCCAATAGGGTGTGTGTGTTTGATTTAGAAAGCTTTTTTTCTGGGGGGAGGGGTATGTTTACAAATACTTTTTAGAAATTTGGAAATATCTCATTTCCATTAACTTTCTGCTGCCTAAGACAGTCACTGGTTACTACAAAATAAGCACAAGCTCTTTTCAGTATAATGTCTTCATATTGCTCCACAGGTGGAGCAGGCAGTAAATTATATTAAGCAAGAGTTCTCTGAGGTTCCTGCATCATTCTTGGACACAGTAGTGGAGAAAGGGTTTAACTAGTTTATCTCAGAGTGGAAGGCTTTGGAAAATCAATAGGAACCTAAAAATCATGATCAGTATTCCTCTAAACTTTCCCATGTTATTTTCCCAGATTTTGAAGGTAGTATAAATTTTAATTGTTTAGGGTGAAAACAGGTGGAACTAGAAACACATATGATTTGATGTACCTGGCTTTGTAATACCACTTATCAACTATACTAATACAGTTAAGTAGGAAAAGCCAGCGTTGTTTGGTTCTTCAGTTATGATAAACCAAAAAAAACAGACCAGTAGCCATGGAGTCGATTCTAACTCATGGTGACCCTATGGTTTTCAGGGTAGAGCAGTTCTCCAGAGGGTTTGCAATGGCTGTAACCTTTCAGAAGGAGATTGCCAGGCCTTTCTTCTGAGGTGCCTCTGGGTAGCTACAAACCTCCAGACTTTCTGTTAGTAGCCAACTGCTTGACCATTTGTGCCACCCAACACTCCTTAATTATGATAATAGTGTCTAAAAAATGCCTTTTGGAACAATAGAATGCTCACTTCTATGACTTCTGAATTGTAAAATGTCTGTAAGATTCTCATTGTTCCCATCCCTTGGTTTGCTTCCAAGTGCATTTTTTAAAATCATCCCAAATGCTCAGAAATATTTTTTCACAAATGCTACAAAATGTTAACCTCGCTATTTCAGGATGCGTTTGACCCAAAGAAATGCCACTTTAACACAGGCACTTTGCAAAAATAAAGCAGATTCTGCCCTTTTGGGAGGGGTAGTGGAGAAAACAACATATGTTGAAAATTTTAGTGGCTCCCCATGTGCTCCTGGCAGGCAATAGGATTTATAAAGTATCTGTCTCTTTTATGCAGGTAAGTCCACCTGTGAGCAGGGTGTTCTGTTCTTCACTTCCAACAAGCCAGGTCAGTGTGTGTGTGTGAACCCATGACCATAGATTGATGATCCTCTGTCTAATTCTGAGCATGCATTGCAGAACCGGTTTCTTAGCAATTTGACTTAAAAGAATGTGTCTTCATTGTTTGTTTTATGGACTCAGTTATGAACATCACAAGTTCAGTGATTATTAAAATTATTCTATTGACTCTGTGAGTAAAATAGTACTAAGTGAGGCCTGAGTCATTTTGTGTTTCATAAGACTTTTATTTCTTTTTTATTTTATTTTACATTGGGGATCAACATAGTGCCAGATAGTTGAGATTATTGGGAATATGGGTGGTTGATAATTAAGATTTTACTTCTAATCTTAGCACATATATATGATTTAGTAGAAATTTGATAGCGTGATTGTTGACATTTATTGAATACCAACTAAGTTGGATCAAATAATGTGCTGCATTCTTTACATTTATGTTCTTGTTGCATGTCAAAAAAATCCTGTCAGGTAAAACCACTTTCTTGATTCACAAATGACAGATGTGGAATTGGAAATTCAGAGAGGTTAGACAATATATTCAATTCATACTCCTAGTCAATTATAGAAATAGGATTTAAAAAAAAAAAAAAAGCCTCTGTCTTACTCTGTAATCTAAACTCTCCTGTTGAAAAAATTCTTCTCCAATAGAAAAAGTGAGGCCCAGAAAGGTGAAATGACTTGCCTAAGGTAACTGGGTAATTATAGCTCATTACTAACACTCAAGGGCCCAGCTGTTGCAAAAGAGTAGCTTCCATTTTCTTTAGTGAAACAGGGAAAACCTAAGTATTTAATGTGTTCTTTCTTCTATCCTGCGATCTCTGAACTTAAAGACATTAAAAAGATTTAAAAGGCAAGATATTAAACACTCAAGTGTGAAGAAAGATTATGCATAAATTCAGAGTACACTTATGAGAAATTCAGCATTTCCCAGTCTGTGGAATTACTTTGAAATTCCGCGTAAGCATGGAAAAAAAATTTCAAAGTGCACTTTTTGTCTGGATAGATGACAAATGGGTGAGAGTTTGGGAAAAGAGAGAATGTAGAATTTCAACCCATCCAGAACCATTAATTATAGTATCTCAAATTCAAAGATATTATAGTTGCGAAAGCATTGTGACAAAATTGTGAGCTGTTCGAACTTGCACGGCACCTTTAAGCAAGTATTACAATTTTGCATGATGCTTAAACTACTGATTTCATTCTGGAATCTAGTTTGTCTGAAACGTGTCACGTAGATAGATGTGGATATATTATAAATAAATCCCCACCAAAATCCTGAAAATGGCCAATATCTAAAGGTTAAGCGAGACAGTTTCAGTTTTCACCTGGGTTAAGGATTTCCTTTTATCTGTCTTCCTCCCTCTCCCCATTTTCCTCCTCTTCCCCTACTCTTCTTCCTCTGCTCCTCTTCCTCCTCCCCTTTAGCTAAAACAATTTGTCAGAGTTGCTGACTTTCTTAGGGAGTATTTTCATATAAAAGAGGTAATAAAAAAATGAAATAGAGGAACAAATGACTAAAGAAAAACCTTAATATATCTTTTTAAAAAAATATACTGATATCCCAAGTGAAGCTAATAGCCCCAGAAGCTTAATTAAGAGAATTTTTAAGTGTTACAAGCTGCTCTCTAGTACTGGAAGCCAAGCAGGAAGAAGGCTCCCTGTCACATAAGGGCGATTGGGCTGGTCTTTGCCTGACCACTGCTTTCCTCCGCTGCCATCATTAAACCCCAGCTGCGGTGTGAAAAGACTTCATAAGACCGCTGCAAGTCTTCTATTTCCTTGTCAAATGTAATGAAACTGAAACCTTTGGCCTAAGAAGAAAACGGAAACATGTGCTACTCAATTTGTATTTCTGATTAACAAATAAACAGGGGTATTTGCTAAGGTGACCATGTTGAACTTTAGCTTGAGGGAGTTGAAACACTGGTTTAATTTTCAAGAGAATTAGACTTAAGAGAATAAAAGGGAAATTTTATTATCAATAACTCATAATTTATTGTAAAAGAATTAAAAAAAACCCATCTTAGTGAAAATTTCCTCTTTACTGTCTCTCTCTTGGTATGCAAACAATCTTGTAACTTTGATAGTTAACAGTGAGAGATTTTTAAATAAAGCCTCTTTTCTTTTCTTTTTTTTTTCAATCTCTATCCTTATGTGAGGCTGATTCTATTCTGTCCTTGTCTGCTTTTAACATCAGGATTAAAATGGCCTCATAAAATAAGTTGGGGTGTTTTTCCTCTTTTTCTGTTCCCTAGAAGAGTTGTTTATTTGGGGTTATTATTTCTTCCTTGAATTGTTAGGGAAAAATTGTCTACAGGATCTTTTGGACCGTACTTTCTTATGGAATGTTTTTTACTTTTGAGTTAATTTTTTCCCTTATTGGTTATAGGTTTATTCAGTGTCAATTTCTTGAGGTAATTTCCATAGCTTATACTTTCTAAAAGTTGGACAATGTAGCTAAGTTTTCAAGTATTTTGGCCAAAAGTTGTCATGTGATTCCCTTTTGATTTTTAAATATTTACCTTTTTCTGCATCAGTTTCCCTTTTTATATCTAATACTGTTTATTTTTGTCTCTTAAAAAATCAGTCATGCCAGGAGTTGATCTATTTAATTACTTTTTTGGAAACAACCAGCTTTTCATTTTGTTGGTCAAATGACCAACTTTGTGGCATGCAGATATTATCCCACAATAACATTAATATCACACACAAGTAAAATTTTGCTGAAGATAAGTCAAAAACAGTTGCAGCAGTACACAGAAAACTACCAGAAATTCAAGCTGGATTCAGAAGAGAATGTGGAACAAGGGATATTATTGCTGATGTCACAGGGATCTTGGCTGAAAGCAGAGAATACCAGAAAAATGTTTACCTGTGTTGATTATGTTGATTATACCTGAATTGATTATGCAAAGGTATTCTACTGTGTGAATCATAACAAATTATGAATAACGTTGCAAAGAATGAGAATTCCAGGACACTTAAATGTGCTCATACAGAGCCTATACAAACCCATACATAGACCAAGAGGCAGTCGTTTGAAGAGAACGAGGGGATACTGTGTAGTTTAAAATCAAGAAAGGTGTACATCATGGTTGTATTCTTTCACCACACTTATTCAGTCTGCATGTTGTACAAATAACCTGAGAAGCTTAGACTATATGAAGAAGAATGTGACATCAGGATTGAAGGGAGACTCATTAACAACCTGCAGTATGCACATGCCACAACTTTGCTTGCTAAAAGTGAAGAAAACATGAAGCACTTAACTGATGAAGGTTAAAGACTTCATCCTTCAGTATGGATTACTCCTAAACATAAAGAAAACAAAAGTTCTCACAACTAGACAAATAAGCAACTTCATGATAGAGACAATATTGAAGCTGCAAGGATTCCATTTTACTCAGATCCGCAGTCAATGCCCATGGAAGCAGAAATCATGAAATCTAAGGATGTATTACATTGGGGAAAATATGCTGTAAAGACCTCTTTAAAGTGTTACAGGGTGATGATATCGATTTGAAGTCAGTGTTCACTGGACTCAAGCCCTGGTATTTTCAGTTGTCTCATATGCATGTGAAAGCTGAACAATGAGTAAGGAAGACTGAAGGAGAATAGGAAGCTCTGGTGGCTTAGTGCCTAAGGCGTTTGACTGCTAACCAGAAGGCTGGCAGTTCAAACCCACGAGCCACACTCCTCAGAAGGAAGATTGGGCAATCTACTTCCATAGTGATATCGCCTCGGAAATCCAAGAGGGTTGGGGGAGGTGGTCTCTATGAGTTGGATCTTACTCAGTAACAGTGAGTTTGGTTTTTTTCTGGTTTGGAAGAAGAATTGATGCCTTTGAAGTATGGTGTTAACAAAAAGTATTGAATACACCACGGAATTCAGGAAGAACGAACAAATTTGGTAGAAGTACAGCCAGAATGCTCCTTGGAAGCAAAGATGGTGAGACTTTGTCTCAAGTACCTTGAACATGTTATCACGAGGAACCAGTCCCTAGACAAAGACATCATGCTTAGTAGATAGTCGTCAAAAAGAAGAAGCCACTTAATGAGATGGATTGACACAGTGGCTGCAACAAAAGGCTCAAAGAGCAACGATTATGGGGAAGGTACAGGACCAGGCAGTGTTTCTTTCTGTTGTACTAGGGTCACTATGAAGTGCAACCAACTTGATGGCACCTAATAGAGGTCGCTGTGAGTCAGATCCAACTCGACGGCAGTGAGTTTGGTTTCTAGTTTTTAATAACAAGAACAACATAAGCTGTTTTATAATAGCATTGTAAATGTTGTTATAAAGTGTGTCCTACAAAATATATTTTCCCATAGGACATATATGTTCTGTATTATGCCCTAACATTATAATGAGGAGATCCTATTACAGGCTAAGATGTCATCATCAACTGATTATTGGTTAGCTGTGACAATAGCCTGTCATAAAAAATCAATATAGAAACTATAAAGCTATACTTGTTTAAAGCAGTGAAGTTATACGTTGAATCATATGTTAGAGGAAAAGAGAGCCTAAAATCAACATGGTATCACTAATAATAATTGTTTAATTAGCAATCATTACTTTGTTTACTTTGTCTGAACTTCAGAAGGCCTTGCTTTATATGCATGACTTGTCTTTTTTAAAAAATGGCTAGAAACATTTGAAACTTTACTGTGTTTTCTAATCAGGAAATTTACCTGTAGAAAACAGAGGAATTTTTCATTTTCTATTGATCTTTCTTCTAGAAAGCAAGCAACTCAGTTTCCTGAAGGCATCACTCTGGCTTCATGTGATGTGATTCTGAGAGTGTGGATATTGTGAATCTGGTTCTTGTGTTCATCTTTTCTCTACCCAGGCTTCCCACCAACCTCAGATCACCAAAAACACACTTGGAGAGGGAAGGGAAATTAAGTCACCAAAAGAATACTCAGAAATGAGGAGGCAGTAGGGGAGTGTGTGAGAGAAGGTTGAGGGAGAGGAGGGGAAACTTTTGGGAAAAATAGTCCCTTGAGTGGGAGGATACATAGGATTGGTTGTTTATATGTCAGCATCAAAGTTGTTTTATTTCTTACATTTATAAACCAAGTGATGCCTCCTCCTCCTCAATCACTTACTGGAACCTTTTGTTCCTTGCAAACATAGGGCACAAACTGAGAAATGAGCAAATAAAGACACTGAAAATGAAATGTTGGTATTACAGCCACTTGTTCCAGATGTCCCAGGACAATCCTGTCTTCAAATACTCCCTCAAGCAGCATCTCAGCATACCTTTGATTTAGCTTTATCCAGTAAGGAGGGGATTGTAAAGTTTTCAAAGAAAAAAAGAGATGTCAATGGGTCTAGGAGCAGAAATTACAATTTCTCCACTCTGAGGCTGTTTATTTATTGCATAGGCCTGTCTTGGAAGAAGTACAGGTGAAAGGATCCTTAGAAATGAGGAAGGAGAGACTTCTTTTGCACTTGGGTCATGATAAAAGGAGGGACTAGTCCCTGGAGAAGGAGATCATGCTTGGTAAAGTGGACAGTCAGTTGCAAAGGGGGGAGATAGATTGACACAGTGGCTGCAACAATGGGCTGAAGCATAGCCAAGGATTGTGAAGATGGTGCAGGACTGGGCAGTGTTGTACATAGGGTTCTGTTGTACGCGGGGCCGCTGAGAGTCAGAGCATACTTGACAGCACCTAACAACACCACAGATTCCTGGCAGGTTCCCGGTTCTAAGCCGGTTACAATCTCAGGCTCCATTCCTCTGTGGAGAAATTTCCTCCGAAGTGTTACATAACTATAAACCAAACCCCTAATGACCACTGAAACAACAATAACTGTGTTATTGTTACTGTGGGAGCTCTGGTGGGGTGCTCCTACTAGATTCAAGACACTTGACTGCATTGTAGCTAATATCATCAATTCCAGTTTTACAGAAGCAGAAAATTCAGAGACGTTGAGTCACAGAGCTAATAGGAAGAAAATTTAGAGTTGCACCCAAGTCTAAGAACTTGAATACATATTTGTTCAAAAAGAATTCCTAGAGAAAACAATTCAAACCATTTCCTTCCAGGTTTATTCCTGCAGATGACTGAGCGTAGGAGATAAATAATGTTATTGTTTTTTGGGGGTGTTTTCATCTGTTTTTTAGGGTTTTTTTAGATGTGACTTGACTGAACAAATTAGGTAACAATTTAGATTATTTTTACTATTTTTGATGGAAGTCATGATTTTAAATATTAATAGTTGAACCTAGGAGTGTTAAATCATAGATCCAGAAAAGTCCTTAAAAATATCTAGTCCAATAACTATGTATTTATCTAGTCTAAACTCATAAAGATGAAAAAAACTGTGACCCGGAGGAATGATGTAACTTACCTACCCTCAGAGTTAATAAGTGACTCAGCCTGAACTGAACCCAGGTTTCTGCGTCCCAGCCCAGGGCTCCTCCTATTACATAACACTGCCTGAAAAGTGCTAAGTCTACTAAAACCCCCAACGTAGCCAAAATTACAACCATCAAGTCTGCAATATATCTAAGACCTAAGGCACATCCAGAAATGGGTGATAAGAAGATGCTAGCAGTGTAAAGATATGGTGGGTACGAAGAGAAACCTCACTTATCTTAAGCAACTCTCAAGACAAAACTGTCATTTTTTTTTTTCTCTTACTTAAAACTTAACTCCAAGCTTTCTTTGTTGAGAGATCTAGTGGGAGCTGTCTGGGTTTTGTTTTTGTTGTTGTTGTTTTTGTCCACGGAGTTCTGGCTGTTTATTAGCTAGGTGACTTAGATAAAATACCACTTTGGACCTCATTTTCCTCACTTGTAAAATGGCAACAGTATCACATCCCTCCAAGAATAGGGAGAATGTAATGAAATCACCCTGCACAGCACTGCAACAAAACGCACTGGTATTGAGTCGGATTCTACTCATAGAGCCCCCTCCTTGGGTTTCTGAGGCAGCATCACTACGGAAGTAGATTGCCCAACCTTCCTTCCGAGGAGTGGCTCGTGGGTTTGAACCGCCAGCCTTCTGGTTAGCAGTGAATTGCCTTAAGCACTGTGCCACCAGAAAGTAGGTAAAAAATAAGTGTTCATACTCTTCTGAATTTTCTTGGACTATCTCAAGAGAAAATAAGGGGTAGTCATATAATTTTCCCCCTAAACTTACTAGAGTCATTTTAATTCTGACATTGTAAGGGATGTTGTAGTAACGTTTTTTTCCTTGGGTGAGAACAGGCCCAGTAGCCTCTCTGGGTACTGATGGCCCAGTCACAAATACATTTTTTTCCTTCATATTCTAAAGCTGCCAAAGTGTATGTGAATTGAATTATTTTATTGCTTCAGTTTCTGCTGCAAACTAATTCCAAGCTCCTCTTGGAGATTTGTGGCTCTCATTTTGTTCCAGACACTGTTTAAGTATCTAACGTGTTTTCCACATAGACCTTTGCATCTCAAAGCGACTACTGTGTTTTCAGCCAAGTAAGTAAAAAATATTTCCAGAGAATACTGTTGTCAGTAGAAAATTTTTGCTTTCAATTTCAAAACACATGGGGCCTTCCTACCCCCGTTTCAATTCACTGTAGTACTGAGTATTTTCTGTGTGCTGCCCCTGCCTTGTCTCTTTTTCATGTGTTGTTGACTGATATATTGATAGGAAAAGCATAAATACTACAATTTCTTCCTTTCACCCTCAGCACTTGATAACTGCTCTGGCCTAAATTACATCTCTGGGACATGTTCTGCCACCCTCTTCCCTCCAGCTGCCACACTTTATCATGTGCCACTTGGTGCCCTGCTCTGGACTTTTGGAACCAAGGCTAAGGCAACACGTCCTATTCATCACATACATAAAAGAAAACTACTGTTGTGTTTTTTCTCCCCCTTATTTGAACCTTTTTTCATTATTAACAATCCAAGTAACCTAGAATAGAGTTGATTTTCCTGATGGTATAGTTTCCCTTTTTAGTATTCGACAAATAAAACAAAATGTTTGTGCTTCAGGTTTAGAGGTAACAACCATGTGCTCTGTCTACTGTTACGAAGTGGCTAAATTGGTACTAAAAAAAAAAAAAAAACCAAAAAAACGCACTGCCGTCAAATCGAATTCAACTCATAGTGACCCCTCTTTGGGTTTCTGAGGCACTATCACTACGGAAGTCGATTGCCCAACCTTCCTTCCGAGGAGTGGCTGGTGGGTTTGAATCATCAGCCTTCTGGTTAGCAGTCAAATGCCTTAGGCACTGTGCCACCAGAGCTCCCAAATCACTGATTGCTATATTGTTCTTAACTTTATTACTAATCTCTAATTGGCTATATTATTTCAGTTCATAATAATGGGTAATTATTTTTACAGCAGTGCGTCTCAAACTTTAATGTGCATGCCCATCACCTGGGGATCTTTATAAAATGCAGACTCTTGATTCAGGAGTTCTGAGGTGTGGCCTGAGATTCAGCATTTCCACAAAGCTCCCCAGTGATGCCAGTGCTGCTGGTTCGAGGACCACACTTTGAGTAGTGAGGGTCTGAAGCATAGTTGTTACTATGCCTTATGCTAAAACTCATGCTTTGTAGGCCATAGCTAGACTCCTACCTTATTTTGTTTGCTTGTTTCTTTATCTTTCTTTTTTTTTCATAATATTTTATCGTGTCCTAGAAGCTTATACAGCAAGTGAGATCCCCATTTAATAATTTTTGTACAAATTGTTCCTTGACATTAATTATATTTTTTACAATGTGTCAGCATTCCCATTATTTCCATTCTGTTTGTTCTGCTTCCATCTTTGTGTTGAGGTAAGTGTTGACCATTTGGTCTCATATACTTGATTATTTAAAGGAGCATAGTACTCATCAGTGATATTGTTTTATTTTATTAGCCAATCTATTTGGATGAAAGGTGATCTCTGGGAATGGCTTCTGTTCTAAATTCAAAAGGTATCTTGGAACCATAGTCTCAGGGGCTCCTCTAATCTCTGGTAGCCCAATAAGTCTGGCCTTTTTCAGACATTTGAATTTTGTTCTACGTTTTTCTCCCATTCTATCCAGGACCTTCTATTATAGTGTCCCTGGTAAGAATGGTTGGTAGTGGGAGGCAGACACCATCTAGTTCTTCTGGTCTCAGGCTAGATGAGGCTGTGGTTCATGTGGGCTGTTAGTCCTGTGGACTAGCTTCTTCTCTGAGTCTTTAGTTTCCTTCATTCTCTGTTGTTCCTGATGAGTAGAGACCAATAGTTGTATCTTAGCTGGCCATTAGCAAGCTTTTAAGATCCCAGACATGACTCACCAAACTCTCAGATGTAGAACATTTATGATCTATGTTATGACAAATGATCAAGTTGTCCCATGATGTTTGTTTGTTTCTTAGGTCATGATATAGTGACTAGAAACTTAGATGTAGAAAGGGTGTAGACAATGGTGGGCTGATAAACCAACTGACTCCTGGTACACATGTACTATGTATGTGTGTGTGTGTGTGTTATCTGTGTGTACATGTATTGCATGCATAAGTTGATTATATATTTTACTATATGCTAAGGACTATATTCTTTGCTATTCATAAGGTTTTCCCTGGCCAATTCTTTGAGAAGTGGACGGCCTCTTCCTTCTTCCTAGT
>NW_006921603.1:7335167-7368296 GCF_000298275.1 Orycteropus afer afer | reverse complement strand
TATAGCAGGGATTGTGGGGCTGGCGCGGGATCGGGCAGTGTTTCGTTCTGCTGTGCATGGGGTCGCTATGAGTCGGAAACGACTTGACGGCACTTAACAACATAACAACAAGGACTATATATTTTATTATATGCTAAGGTTATGTAGCATACAATTTACAAATTATTTTTTTAAATACAATACTTTATTATTTGTTATTGTAAATTCAGAATAACCAGTTTATTTTCACAGCATGCTTTTGTTGGGTTTTACTGAACTCTTCTATCCATAGCCAACCTATGGCACAGTTAGTTGACTAACGTATTAATATTAATATGTTGGTTAGTTCACCAATCATGTGAATGTTGGTTAATATTTTCTTTTATGTTAATTCGTAAGACAAAAGTGAAACAACAAAGATTTGTGTCAGAACTTTACTCTCTCACCAGTGATGTGGACTAGAAAATAGTTTCCAAATGCTGGAAGGGTATTTCCTCAACTGTTTCTACTCTTCACAATATAACAGCTACACATTTTTTTTTCTTTCCATGTGCAAGACTTTTATTTCCTTTTTTAAAATTTTTATTGTGATTTGGGTGAAAGTTTACAGAACAAATTCATTTTCCATTGAGCAGTTCACACACATTTTGTTTCATGGTATTGATTTTAATTCCCCACAATGTAACAGCTCTCTTCCCACTTCCTCCCTGTAGTTACCTTTTCCCTGTATCTTTCTCTCCCATGCACTCCCACCTTCCACCCCCCAGCTTTCTCCCTGTGCAAACACTGCCCTTCTGTTCTCCCATGATTGATTGCTCCAAGTAGTCTATCTACCTGATGTCAATGTTCACCACACATGCCTGTCTATCATTTGGCTGGAAGCCACAGGAGCAAGTTCAGTTCCAGACCTGAAGGGTAACTAGGAGCCATGGCCTCAGGGGTCTCACCAGGCTCTTATCAGACCAGCAACCTGATGTCTTTTTTTTTTAATGATTTTTAGTATTGTTACACGTTGTTCTTCCATTCTATCCAGGATCTCCTGCATCTATCTCCCTCTGAGTGGTTGACAGTGGTAGCCAGCCACCATCTAATTCTTCTGGTCTCATGGTGTAATAGGCTGAGGATCACATGGTCTACTAGTCCCTTGGACTAATTGTTTCCATACATCTTTGGTTTTCTTCATTCTTCTTTGCTCTGGACAACAAGAGATCCATCGTTGCGTGTAGATGGCTGTTTGCAAGCTTTTAAGCTCCCAGTTGCTATTCACCAAAGTAAGATGTAGAACAATGTTTTTGTGTAGTGTGTTATGCCATTTGAGCTTGATGTCCCCTGCAACCCTGGTCCCAAGCCCACAGGTCCAACTACTCACTCCCTTCAGGTAGCTGGCTGTGGCCAAGAAGCCACCATAATCTTACCCCTTTTCAGCTTTACTGTAAATCTAGACATTCTTACAGCACCTATAAATATGCATGTAGAAACATCATCTGTCAACCCTATACATGGTCATGGGCACACTCAGTCCCGCCTGCCTTGACAAACGTGATCATTCTGCCTGTTCACCTATCTATCCACTCATAGGTCAATGCTTACCATCACTGACAATGCAGTACTGTATGTGCAAAGAGATTCATTTTGGGGGTGTGTACCTCCCATGTACCTCTCTCTGTCTTCCTTTTCCTCAGTGCCACTGTGTTGATCACTCACTTTTGGTATTGCCCTTCCCTTCACCCAAATCAATACTTGTCTCTGCCTATCTAGCAGTGTTCCCTCTCCTCCCACTCCCCTATCCCTGGTAACCAACAAAGAATGTTTTCTTCCATAGGTAAACCTTTCCTTGACTTTTTATGATAGTCAGCTATTACAATATTTGTCCTTCTATGATTGACTTATTTCACTCAGCATGTCTTCCAAGTTCATCCATGTTACACAGTGTTTCACAGATTCTGCTTTACTCTTTAATGTTGCATAATATACTGTTGTGTATATGTACCATAGTTTGGTTATCCATTCATCTGTTGATGGGCACTTAGGTTTTTTTCCATCTCTTTGCTATTGTGAATAATGCTTCAATGAACATGGGTGTGCATATATCTGTTCTTGTCCTGGCTCTCACTTCTTTAAGATATATACCTAGTAATGGAATTACAGCTACACATTTTAAAGGTTACTCTATTATTGGCATTTTTTCCCAGCATGACTGAGCATGGAGCTGGGAAGAGTTGCACATTAGCATACCATTACAAACTGTTTCTACCGTACAGATGAAATCAATATACATAACCTCAAAAGTATAGATAATATGAAATGTGATAAAATAATTAGGGAGTAGTAAGTTTTCAGTATTTATTACCTTTGTTTTTAGTACAATTTATCTAATCATAAGTTTATATAATTTAATTTTTAATACTGGCAGTATTTTAACAAGTGGGCTTATAGAATTCCAGAAAATTTAACAATTAATTGTGGGCTGGTATGGACCAGCTTTAGCCCACCACTGGGTGCCAATCTGGTCCAGTGATTTACCTTGGCTGAATGCTATAATATCCTGGGGAATTTATAACATACGATTTTAGTAGGTCTGTTTTAGGGCCTAGGAATATTCATTTAAGATTTCTTTTTATTGAAATGTATTTACCTGAAGATAAATACACAAATCATAAGTGTATAACATAAAGGATTTTCACATACTGAACACAGCCATATAACCAGCACCTAAATACAGAAGCAGAATATTCCCTGCACCCAGAAGCCCCTGTCATGTCCCTCTGCCGTCACTACTCAACCATAGTAACCACTGCCTTGACTTCTATTTTGGGGGGAGGAGTGGATTTAATGAAAGTTTCCTGAACAAATTGTTTTTCCATTTTGACTTCTAATACTGTGGATGAGTTTTGCCTGTTTTTGAACTTTATACAAATGACTTTATCTGGCTTCTTTTCCTCAGTATTATGTTTGTGAGATGCACCCTTCATGTACAGAGTGGTAGCTCACCATTTTTTACTGCTGTATAGTATTCTATTGTGTAAGTAGACCTCGTTTTATTATTTAATTATCCATTCTGCTGTTGATGGGTCATTTCCAAATTTTTCAGCTATTAGGAATATTGCTTCCTAGAACATTCTTGTACGGACAACAATATTTAAAACAAAATAAACAAATTCTTCTGGTAATTCTAGTGAGCACCAAATCTCTTGATTTACTTCTCTACAACTTCCCCTGCTTTCTTTTGTTTCTCATATAGCAACACCAAGGCCATAGATTCTTCGGTGTGAATGTACTTTTGATATCATAAGCCATTAAGCCATATGCTTCCTTTCATGACAGTATGTTATCCTGGCTCTTCAGTACAGGTTCACCAACTTCCTCTTTCATGAAGACATCTGCATGTGCACTCTAAATAGAGATGAAATTTGGCCTCATGTCAGTAAGCATGGGAGAATAATAGACATGGTGGACATGGAGCCAAAGGCTAAATTTGGCAGCTGATCATTTAGACTCCTGGAAAGAGGCCTCAATTAAGGGAAATCGTTTCCTTTTGTGTGTAACAAACAAAAAACCACAGTGAAAGTTTATAATCTTTCAGATTATAATTTTTTTTGAAATTTTTTATTTGAAGTACATTGTGGATTCTTTTCTGACATGAAAACTGAAATCTCTCCAAGTCTCATGACATGATGTAGAAAGATTAGCATATGAGGTCTGGCCAGTGGCTTGTTTTACACCTATTGTTTAGTACGTATATTCTTGTTGCACTGTACAAGGCTGAGTGGCAGCTTGTTTAGGCCTACTGAGATATAAGTTCTTTTGATTATAAGAGAGTAGAGGGAGTTGAATGTCCAGGAGCCCCAAGAGAGTTTTGTTGCTGCATGGAATGACTGCTCAGAATTTGAAAGTTTCCAGCAGCAGCAGGGCTGTTTCATGCCGTAGAAAGGCACTTCACACAAACCTCTCAACATCTGGAGAAAAAGTAAAGAGTAGACATTAATTCCCCATCATGGAAGGATAATATAGCCTCACATACATAAATATTGTATTCTCTAGTTTTCCTATCTTCTCACCTTCACTTTTTGTAAAAATAAGTCATTACAAAAATAATACATGTTCATTAGAGGAAAAAATGGACTATGCAGAGAAGCAGAAAGGGGAGGTTAAAATTAACTGTAATTATACCCCATGAAAAAACGTTGCATTAACATTTTGGCTTATCTCTACTCCATCCTTCTGTGTATATTTAAATTCATAACTTTCCAGGAATAGTGTCATACAATAATTTTTTTTTTTTTTTGTAATTTGCTTTCATTTCAGGATTTGTCATGAACATCTTATTATGACAGTAAATGTATTTCTGTAACATTTTTGATGGTTATACATTCTTTCATTATGGTTATATTATAATTATCCTAACAAGTCTGCTGTTGTTGGGTTTTTGTTTGCACTGTTTTGTTTCCACAAGAATGATGGACATTATTTTAATGAAATATTTTTATATGCCCTAAATATTTTTCTCAGAATGAAGTCTTAGAATTAAAGAGATGGATATAAAGTCTTTTGACTTAAAATTGCTAGTTGCACCCCAGATTAATGGTATCATTTTCCATTTCCACAGGTACTGGCCTGTCCTTTTTAAAAATGTACACTCTTTCATGTCATAATTTTTGCCTAAAGTTGGAGGGTATAGGAACATGTCCTAAAAATACCAGCTAGAATCTGTTCATTTTTGTCAGACAATAGTTTCTAATAATACAGGACATTTTAAGACATCTAGTTTATTGTCTACCAGCACTTTCTCATTCATGCCCTCACTTGGCTTAGAAATCCTTAAAAATAAAACAAAATTTTGTGTTCATTTGCCTGAATCAGAGCATAACCTAACCTTAATTGGCATATTATAGACTTTTAAATGTTTAGATGCAACTGTTTGATTTACATGGTATCTGAAGGTTTCACAGCAAGTAGTCTCTCTGATGCTAGAGAAACTAACACAAAGGCAGCTTCAGTGAATACCTTCAATGAAGTACTTGCTGTACGGTACTTTTTTTCATGACAGAATACTTAAACACATAGTCTACAGACTTGATATTTTGTTGTTGTTGTTGTTTGCCGTCGAGTCAGCCCCGACTCATAGCGACCCCTCCTTGGGTTTCCGAGGCAGTATCACTACGGAAGTAGGATTGCCCAACCTTCCTTCCAAGGAGTGGCTGGTGGGTTTGAACCGCCAGCCTTCTGGTGAGCAGTCAAGTGCCTTAGGCACTATGCTACCAGAGCTCCCATTAGATTTCTTAAAAAGCACTTGAAGTTTTGACATATCTTCAAAGACTTGATCAACATTTTAATTATTAATTCTTCACATATTTCCTGAGCCAGCCCTTAGCTAAGGCTCCCCCACATGCGCACTAGCAAAAAAACCCATCACCATCAAATTGATTCCAAGTCATAGAGATCCTATAGGACTAAGGCTCCTTCATGAGGACTGTCAAAAAAAAAAAAAAAAAAAAATCCAAACGTGATGCCATTGAGTTGATGCCATCTTACAGCGACCCAACAGGGCAGAGCAGAACTGCCCCCACAGGATTTCCAATGCTGTCAGTCTTTACAGATGTATACTGCTTCATCTTTCTCCCACCAAGTAGCTGGTGGGTATGAACCATCAACCTTTCAATTAACAGCCAAGCACTTAACCACTGTACCACCCATTTTCAGAAGGACTACATTGCCTCCAAAATCAGTGTGTATGGCTTTTGTACTTTTAAAAAATGAGTTCAAATATAACATACATACAGAAATATGTACAAATTTTAAGTGTACTTGCTTGATGCATTTTGGCAACCTGAATATACCTATGTAACCAGCACCTAAATGAAAAAACAAAACAGGAAGAAGTCGAAGCTGCGCTGAAGGCATTAGTGAAAACAAGCTGCCAGGAATTAATGGAATACTAGTTGAGATGTTTCAACACGATGACATAGCCTTGCTTGCTATGTGGTTAAGTGCTTGGCTGTTAATTGAAAGGTTGATGGTTCATACCCACCAGCTACTTGGTGGGAGAAAGATGAAGCAGTATACATCTGTAAAGACTGACAGCATTGGAAATCCTGTGGGGGCAGTTCTGCTCTGCCCTGTTGGGTCGCTGTAAGATGGCATCAACTCAATGGCATTTACTGATGAAGATGAAGATCAAAGACTATATAGTCTTCAGTATGGATTATACCTCAACATAAAGAAAACAAGAATCCTTACAACTGGACCAATAAGCAACATCATGATAAATGGAGAAAAGATGAAAGTGAGGGAATTAATTTTACTTGGATCTACAGTCAACACCCATGGAAGCAGCAATCAGGAAATCAGACTGCATATTGCACAGAGCAAATCTACTGCAAAAGACCTCTTTACAGTGTTAAGAAGCAAAGCTGTCACTTTGAACACCAAGGTGCACCTGACCCAAGCCATGGGATTTTCAGTTGCCTCATACATCTGTGAGAACTGGAATGGAATAAGGAAGACTGAAGAAGAGTTGATGCCTTTGAATTGTGGTGTTAGCAAAGAATACTGAAAATACCCTAGACTGCCAGAGGAACAGACAAATCTGGCCGGAAGCAGTGCAGCCAGAATGCTCCTTGGAAGCAAGACGGCCAGACTTCATCTCACCTACTTTGGTCATGTTGTCAGAAGGGACCATTCACTGGAGGAGGTTATTATACTTGGTGAAGCAGAAGATCAGCGAAAAAGGGGAAGACCCTCAACGAGATGGATTGTCACAGTGGCTGCAACGGTGAGTTCAAGTATAACAAGGATTGTGAGGATGGCACAGGACCAGGCAGTGTTTGGTTCTGTTGTACACAGGGTCACTAGGAGTTGGAGCTGACTCAACAGCACCTAGCAACAACAACAAATAGATGCAGTGCTGGAAGTCCCCATTTGTCTGTTTCTGGAAGACAGCTGCCTGGCCAACCACTAGAAAAATCCGTATTTGTGCCTATTCCAAAGAAAGGTGATCTAACAAAATTTAGAAATCATCAAACAATATCATTAATATCACAAACAAAGTGAAATTTTGGTGACGATAATTCAAAAACAGTTACAACAATACCTCAACAGAGAACTGCCAGAAATTCAAGCCAGAGTCAGAAAAGGGATATCACTGCTAATGTCAGAAGAATTTCAGCTGAAAGCAGAGAATACCAGAAGGATGTTGACCTGTGTTTTATTGACTATGCAACGGTACTCGACTGAATAGATCATAACAAATTATGGATAACATTGCAAAGAATGGGAATTCCAAAACACTTAATTGTGCTCACAAGGAATCTATACATAGACTAAGAGGCAGTTGTTTGAAGAGAACAAGGGGATACTGGTTTAAATAATCCAGAAAGCTGTGCTATATGAAGAAGAACACAGTATCAGGATTGCAGGAAGACTCATTAACAACCTGAGATGTGCAGATGCCACAACCTTGCTTGCTGAAAGTGAAGAGGACTTGAAGCACCTTACTAATCAGTATGGATTACCTCGACATAAAGAAAGCAAAAATCCTCACAACAAGACCAGTAAGCAGCATCATAATAAATTGAGAAAAGATTGAAGTCATCAAGAATTTTTACTTTACTGGGATCCCCAATGAACACCCATGAAAGCAGCAGTCAAGAAATCCTATGACATATTACATTGGGCAAATCCACTGCAAAAGAGACAACTCTTTAGAGTGTTAAAAAGCAGATGTCATTTTGAGAGCTAAGGTGCACCTGACACAAGCAATAGTATCTTCAGTCACTTCATATGCATGTGAAAGCTGGACAATGAATAAGGAAGACCAGAGAAGAATTGATGCCTTTGAATTATGGTCTTGGCAAAGAATATTGAGTATACCATGAACTGCCAGAAGAATGAACAGATCTGTCTTGGAAAAGGTGCTGGCAGTAAGCACCTTGGAAGCAAGGATGGCAAGACTTTGTCTCATGTACTTTGGACATGTTTTCAAGAGGGACCAGTCCCTGGAGAAGGACATCATTCTTGTAAAGGAGAGCGTCAGTGAGAAAGAGGAATCCCTTGCATGAGACAGATTGACACAGTGGCTGCAACAACTGTGAGGATGGTGCAGGACCAGGCAGTGTTTTCTCCTGTTGTACATGGGGTCGCTGTTAGTTGGAAGCACCTGACAGCAACAGTTCAGACCACTTCCTATTCTGTTCTTTCCCTCTTAATGTTGTAGCATTAGCATCTCTCTATGTTATTGGAAACTTATAGTAAACAAAAACTCATAGTAAACATAACTTTAAATAATGACAGTCTTAACAGGTAAGACTTAATTGAGTGTTCTCTTAGTGCCAAGAATGGTAATTAAAACATTTTACAATCATTATTTAATTTAATCTTCACAAAAACCCATTGAAGGAGATAATTATCCCCAGGTTACAGATGAAGAAGTAAAGACTTAGATTCCGTAATTTTCCCATGATCAGATAACAAGTACCTTAAGTAATTAATCTTCATTTGTCAAAGATTTAGGTTGTTTTAATATTTTTTGGTAAAGTTGTGATAAATATCATTGTTTTTAAAGTATTTTTTAAATTTCCAAATGGTTGAGTTTTTGTTGCTGTTGTAAAAACTTTTCCCTTTTGAATATTTTTATGTATTTCTTCTTTTTCTGCCACTTCTTATTCTTTTTGTATTAGGAAAAATTTGTTGTATTAAGCCACTCCTCGGAAGGAAGGTTGGGCAATCCTACTTCCGTAGTGATAACTGCCTCGGAAACTCAAGGAGGGGTCGCTATGGGTCGAGGCCGACTCGACGGCAAATAACAAGAACAACAACAACAAATCATACTTTGTTCCTTTCATTCTTCAAGAAGCCTTAATATCCAGGAGATTGAATTTTGATAGTCTGCCCCTTTATTATCCTATGTCACATCATTTTCAGTTGGCTTCTCCTTCACCATTTAGAGATTGTTTCTCAGGTTTTGGCCTGAACCTTATTAATTCATTTTATTGCATGATAAATCTGCTATTTATTGTCACCTGCATGGTTTTTAACCAAAAGGTTGGCAGTTCAAATTCACCAGCCACTCTGCAGGAGAAAAACGGGGCAGTCTGCCTCCATAAAGATCACAGCCTTCAAAACCCTGTGGGGTACTTCTGTTCTGTCCTAGAGGATGGATATGAGTTGAAATTGACTTGATGGCAATGTGTTTTTGACATTGATTTTCATTTATGCATTGCCTTTGTTTTTGTTGTCATACTAGTCACTTAAAATCTTGCCTATTATTAGTCTATATGTAAATAGACATATATGTATGGGACAATCTACTTCTGTAGTGATACTGCCTCGGAAACCCAAGGAGGGGTCGCTATAAGTCGGGTCCGACTGGACAGCACATAACAACAGCAACAACATATGTATATGTATATATAGGTATATATAGATAGAGATGTCTATAAATATATATTACATGTTATATATGTATATATGTTATGTATATATATACATGTATATATCTACACGTATGTATTTACGTGTGTGTGTGTGTGTGTGTGTATAGGAGCTCTGGTAGCATAGTGTCTAAGGCACTTGACTTAACCAGAAGGCTGGAAGTTTAAACCCATCAGCCACTCCTCAGAAGGAAGGTTGGGCAATCTACTTCTTTAGTGATACCGCCTCAGAATCCCAGGGAGGGGTCACTATGAGTCGGGTCCAACTCGATGGCACATAACAACAACAACATATATGTATATATAGATATAGATATCTATATATATGTATTTACATGTAGGCTAACAGTAGGAAAGTTTTGTTTTTTTTTTAATTTTAAAAGCTTGTTTTACATTCAACATTACATGTACATTTAGTTTCATTCCCCATTTACCGTGTACAACCCTAACCCAGTCTCCTCCCCTCCCTACCCTGAAACCCTCCCCCTGTACCCCTCATATTTATGCACTCCTGTTTGTCCTGCATTTCCTCAACCTGAATTTTGGTCCTCTGGTGCCCCAAGGTCCATTGCTCTAAGGGCTGTCTTACCATAGAGGATGTGGGTGCGTCACCCTGGGCTGAATGGTCTGCATGTACATCTTGTTAACTATTGGGCTGAGAGCCTGCCCCTGGGGGGTGCATTTTATTCCAGGCACAGAATGTATTCCAGAGCCATAGTATTGGGGGTCTCTGACCAGTAATTTTGGTCATTATTGAGTTTCTGGATTTTGTTCCACATTTTTCCTCCCACTCTATCCAGTATCTCCAGATCTGATGCTTTCCTGAGTGGTTGGCATTGGTAGCCGGGCACCATCTAGTTCTTCTGGTCTCGATGGCCATTGTGTCCTATGGCTGATTGCTTGCAAGTGCCCTTGTTTGTTTTTTTTTCATTAGCTGCATCTTAGATGGCTGCAATAGGCAAGGTTTTACTATATATCATAATCTTTTACATAAATAAGGACATGGATCGATATATTTTTAAAATATTTTTTTTCTACTTCAGTAGAACTCCTTGCCGATGTCTATGAATTTAGGCAATTACTTGTCCTTTTCTATGCTGCAGTATTTCTGATAGACCGTATATTAAATTCTTTCTGTTTTCTCCATCCAAAAAGTAATAATAATAATTCATACTGGCCAAAGATCTATGTATATGCAAAATGCTTGAGTAACCTTAGCCTTTGTTAGAGATCAAGGCAGGTTCTACCAACATCCTTTGTAGAGGCTTAGAAACCCATCCACTTCCAGACCAAACAAGCAAAACTGTCCATTATGTTCCTGGTTCAAAGAACCTTTGAGGGTAAGATAAGGGCAACAATGAGGAATGTAAGCACTGAGGTATTCAAATAGTCATAGAGATAGCCCCCCTCCCCCCACTTCCTCTTCACATTCACCTCACAAGATCAATTTGGTCTTTTGTCCTTGTGTCAAAACTGAAAGTGCCTGGTTGAACAGGCTGGAGGAAACAAAAAAAGATCTGAATAAGAGCCTTTTTCATGCTCCGTTTTCTCTAGGAATCCATCCTCATTGAGTGGTAAACGTTGGGACTGTTGTATGCTCATGTAAGATGGCAGTTTCCTAAAGGCTTTCCAGTGGATTCACAACCTACTCTGTCCACCGTTGTCCAAAGTATGCCCAATCAAGTTGCTGCAGCCTACTTACTTCCTGGACACTTTTTCTCTGCTGGTTTTCAGTGATTTTCTCACTTGGCTTCATGGAAGTGAATTTGGCAGAAACCCTTCCATTTTCTGGCATATAGTTATTTCTTATCCTTACATTCTGGTACTGTTGTGGAGTTGCTATCTGTATAGAATCAGGATAATTCTAGTGAGACATTGGTAGAGAGGGACCCAGAGCATCTGTGTTTTCATTCCTATTTTACCTTGAAGTTCATATCTACTTGCCTTTTTTGATGTGACTCTCAAGCATAGAGTAAACTTCATTCAAGACTCACCTTCCTATCAACTATAAATACTTCTCCCTATTAATGATATACATGATATATGTCACTGAGTTGATTTGACTCATAGCAACCCAAAGGACAGAGTAGAATTGCCTCCATGGGTTTTCAAGGCTGTAAATCTTTACGAAAGCAGACTGATACATCTTCCTCCCATGGAGCAGCTGCTGAGCTCGAACTGTTGACCTTTTGGTAGTAGCCAAGTGCCTAACCACCACACCACCAGGACTCCTCTAATTGGATAAACAAACCAAACTCATTGCTGTTGAGACAGAGTTGTTGTTGTTTTTGTTGTTATGTGCTGTGGAGTCGGACCCGACTCATAGTGACCCCTCTTTGGGTTTCCGAGGCAGTATCACTATGGAAATAGATTGCCCAACCTTCCTTCCGAGAAGTGGCTGGTGGATTTGAACCATCAGCCTTCTGGTTAGCAGTCAAGTGCCTTAGGCACTATGCTACCAGAGAGAACTGCCCAATAGGGTTTCCAAGGCTATAAATCTTTACGAAAGCAGATTGCCACATCTATCTCCCACAGCCAAGAGCTTAACCACTGTTCCAACATGTCTTTCTCTAATTGGATACAGTGACTCCCTTTTCCAGTCAAGTAATGACTTTGCAAAAAAGGTTACTTAGGATCCCTTGAATTAAGTATGAACGTAAATAAGAACTTTGTGAGACCCATATATATAAATATTGAGATGCATAAATTGGCTCCAGGCACTAGAGCACAATAAATTATCACATATCTTTATTTTTCTAAATCAAATCTAATCCTAAGCCCCTCCTGCCTAGCTATTGGTGCTCCCACCTCCGCCCTCCTGTTTAGTGGAGAGGCCTGGTCCTTGGTCTCTGGTGGTTCCCATAGTTACTGATGCTCTTCCTGCTGGGGAGTGATGGTTGGTGTGTTGCCATCTGTCAAATACTGCTGCTCATGATGGGCCACACAGATGTCCCTCAAGGTGTTCCTCTCGCAGACCACAGGCTTGGCCACAAGCTGCTGCTTTCGAGGCCACAGGGCTTACTGATCAATAAGCTATGTGCAAGTTCTCTGCCAGCCCCAGGTGGAAAGCTTCCTAAGGAAGGTGGAGCAGCTGTGCTTTTATATTCAACAGTTATTTGTTAAAAACCATATATAGGCAAGGCACTATGAAAAGATTTGGGGGCTTAAAGATAGTTAACAGTCTGTGTTGTCAAAAATTTATAATGTTGGTGGGATGGAAGGGGGATACATATAAACATAATTATCTGTATTACAAATCAGTATTTGATAATACCTGTTGTTGTGTGCCTTCGAGTCAACTCCAACTCATAGTGACCTGATATGACAGAGTATAACTGCCTCCATAGGGTCTCCTAGACCTCTGGTAACATAGTGCCTAAGGCACTTGACTGCTAACCAAAAGGCTGGTGGTTCAAACCCACCAGCCACTCGTCGGAAGGAAGGTTGGGCAATCTACTTCCGTAGTGATACTGCCTCGGCAACCTGAGGAGATGTCACTATGAGTCGGGTCTGACTCGACAGCACATAACAGCAACAACAGCAAAATATTAGGAGTAGATTGCCAGGTCTTTTCTCCCATAGAGCAGCTGGTGGGTTCAAACTGCCCACCCTTTGGTTTAGCAGCCAACTGCTTAACCACTGCATCACCAGGGATCTTTGATAAATACCCTAGGAGATGGCATAAAGGAAGAATGTTTTAAGCACTTTTTCTTCTCAAATATAATTTGAGTCTGTGCACTTAGCTCCATCTCTGGTGATTCCACTGTGGTCAAAGCCACCATCTTCTCTTTCCTGAAGAACTCTAGTAGTTTCCTAACTGGCCCTTCGGCTGCCACTCATATTTCCCCACAGCATGTTCTCTGCATAGCCGTCTCGGCAATATAGATGAGACTTCAAAAGCTAGCCAGAACTTGTCACTCCTCTGCCTAAAACACGCCAGTGTTTCTCAGTGCACTTAGAATAAAATCCAAACTCCTGTTCGTGCCCTAACAGAACACATATGATCTGGCCTCTGCCTACCTTTCTGACCCTCTCTCTCACCAGTTCCCCACACTCTGGCTTTTCCCACCTGCTTTCCTTTCCCATCTTGTGACTGAGACTTTCTTATTCTTCAAATATTAGGAAAATTATACCTCCTCAGAGAAGCCTTTCTTGTCTGTCCTGCAGTTCTCCCACTCCTTAATCAGTCTCTTTTGTCTTTCTTTAAGAACTTACAACAACTGATAATCACATATTTGTCTACTTGTTTAGTTGTCTTTTCCCACCTGACTGTAAAATCCTTGAGGGCAAAAACCATCCCTGGACTCTTTGCTACCATGAACCTAGCATAGGCCTCAAAAACAAAGACAAACAAAAAACAACCAAACTCACTGCTATCGAGCTGATTCCGACTCATAGCAATCCCCACTGGACTTCCAAGGCTGTAAGTCTTTACAGAAGTAGACTGCCTATCTTCCTTCCATGGAGTAGCTGGTGGGTTTGAACCACTGACCTTCTGGCTAGCAGCCAAATGCCTTATCCACAACGCCACCAGAGCTCCTTAGCATAGACCTCATACTCAGTAAATGCTTAGCTAATTTAACTAATTAATGCTGCCTGAGGCCAGAGGTAGAGAAAAATTTTAGCAGGTAGATTAGGAGTGTGGGAAAGGGTATTTAAGCAGAAGTAATGGTATGAGAAAAATCCTCAAAGCAGAGATTATCTGGCATAGTCATAGGAGAAATTTGATGAGTATGTCTAGAATCTAGGGCACAGATTACTTATGGTGGTTTGGAAATATATCATGGAATCTTTTAAGTTCCTCTTTTATCTGTGCTTGATTTTGCATTTGGGGCATTTTCATTTTTGTCATTTATTAAGAGCCATGGATAGGTAGAAGGAAAAAGTTTTATTTCTAATCCTGGTTTACCTCCCCCACTGACCTTGAGTTTAAAAAAGAGAGAGAGAGAAAAAATATGACCTTGTGTGTATCTTCATTATCGCAGGGCTCTGGTGAGGATAACAAGTGGGTGTATAAAAGAAGTGCTTTGAGAGACAGAGAGTGCCTCTATATTGTTTGCATTCCTGGATATCTGAGTAGTGTCCTTTCTGTTACTTCTCTTTCCATTTTTTTAAATCAAAACATTCCATTCAAAAATACGAGATGATTTTTAACAGTCCTTCCCTGTTGATTTAAATGATGAAAGGCAATATGTTTCTGTGAAGTTTTGATTTAGGGAAGTCCAGCCCAGCCTTTATGTCCCTTTCCTAGCTCTGGGCCTATTCTCCATTCCAGCTGAGATGGTTATTTTACGTGTAAAGCAGTTTCTGCCTGCCTAGGACTGGTGATGAAGAGCCCAGGATAATGAAATCTGCACAGTTGAGACTTGGCTGTTGGCTATAGTCATTATGCAACTCAACATTTCCCTTTTGTTTCTGTCAAAAATAAAGAATTCTCAGTTTTTCTTAAGAGCTCACTTTTCAAATACACTAAAATTTGTTCCAACAGTATTTTTAATGACAAAGTTAAATTATTTCTTAAAGCGCAGATTAGATGCCTTTCAAAGAGACAAGAAAATTTAGTGGCTATGCAGTTGCATTATCAAACTCTATGAATTGCTGAATGGTACTAAGTACAAAGACCCTTCCATGGGCCTAGATTTCTGTCTTTAAGCAGACTGCTTATCATGCCCTGGTTGAAATAACAAATATAACAAGAGAGACAGAAAAAATGATGGGAAGAGTCAGCATATTCCAATGGTGGGGTGATTTGGAGCAATTAGGAGGTTCCTAGTGAGGAGCTCTGGTAACGTAGTGCCTAAGGCACTTGACTGCTAACCAGAAGTCTGGTGATTCAAACCTATCACTCACTCCTCGGAAGGAAGGTTGGGCAATCTACTTCTGTAGTGATACCACCTCGGAAACCCAAGGAGGGGTCACTATGAGTCGGGTCCGACTCGACGGCACATAACAACAATAACAACAAGTGAGTTGTCTTAGATAAGAGTAAACCTTTCCCTGTCTGTTGTTGTTGTTGTTATGTGCCGTCGAGTCAGACCCAACTCATAGTGACCCCCTCCTTGGGTTGCCGAGGCGGTATCACTACAGGAGTAGATTGCTCAACCTTCCTTCCGAGGAGTGGCTGGTGGGTTTGAACTGACAGCCTTCTGGTTAGCAGTCAAGTGCCTTAGGCACTATGCTACCAGAGCTTCCTATACCTGTCTATATTCCCTAATACCTGAATTTCTGCTACTAGAAGACCGTCAAGCACTCATCTGAAATCAAACAGTGCACTTATACTAAAGTACACCTACCAGGAGCAAACAACAACATCCTGAATTTTATCAGCCACCAAAAGTAACCTGTCATTGCTGTGAATTGAATTCTTACTCATCACAATCCAATATGACAGAGTAGAATTGCTCCATAGGGTTTCTAAGGTTGTAACTTCATGGAAGCAGACTATCACATCTTTCTCCCACAGAGTAGCTGGTGGGTTCAAACTACTGAAATTTCAGTTAGCAGCTGAGCACTTTAACAACTGTGCCACCAGGCCTCCTTCCTATCAGTTACAGTGCCCTAGAATTATTCAAACATGGAGACAGACCTCTAAAGGTCACCTAGCCATCATGTTATTAAGGAAATGAATGTGCCTAGTACTTCATGGGAGCACATTTCATAAGAGAGGGACAGGACAGAGCACTATAAAAGCTAAGCTATCTTAAGGACTAATGGCAGGAAAATGAGGTGCAAGAGGAGACCAAAGTAATATTTGCTAAAGTAATATTTTGGTTACATTTTCCCCATAGTTGGCCAACTCGTAGCAATCTCCATTGAGTTTCCAAAGCAGTACATCTTTAAAGAAGTAGATTACCCCATCTTTCTTCCTTGGGGGAGGTCTGGTATCATAGTGCCTAAGGCATTTGACTGCTATCCAGAAGGCTGGCGGTTCAAACCCACCAACTACTCCTCAGAAGGAAGGTTGGGCGATCTACTTCTGTAGTGATACTGCCTCGGAAACCCAAGGAGAGGTCGCTATGAGTCGAATCTGCTCCATGGCAGTGAGTTACGGTTTTGGTTTGATTCTTCCATGGAGAAGCAAGTGGGTTTGAACTGCCTACCGTCTGGTTAGCAGTCAAATGCCTTAGGCACTGAGCCTAGAGCTCCTTACAGTTAGCCCTAAGAAAGTCCAAATTAAATTGGGAGCCTTTGGACCAGCGTGGGTAGTCAGGGAAAGGTTTATGCAAGAGGGTTGTTGCACATCATGTATTCCAGGCACTTTAGCGCAAAGCAGTATCCCAGAAAATATTGCTGATTCATTAAGTGCATGAAAAGGGCAACTTTGAAAGTGTAGCCACAAAAGTTCAGAAATCTCCGTTCCATAATTTGTTAATATAGGTAAAAATGAGTGTGTGTGTGTGTGTGTGTGTGTGTGTTTAATTGCCTCAGAAAAATTTATTGATGTAGGAGGGAAAGCAAATTAGTCTGTGGGGAGGAATGGTTAGGGAAGTTTTTTAGAGGAAGGGATGTCTGGATAAGGTTATAAGAAATGAAAAGGAATTTGTCAGGCAGACAAGGAATGAAGGAAGATTGGTAGAGGAAATGGCATGTGTAAAGGCATTGAGGTAGAAAAAAACATTTAGAATTCAGGGAAACCATTTTGTTTGGTTGAGCATGGTGTATTACTTTCCTATGGCTACTGTAACAAATTACCAACAATTTAGTGGTTTTAAAACAACATAAACTTAATTATCTTATAGTCCTTAAGTCAGAAGTCTGAAATGGGTCTATCTAGGCTAAAATCAAGGTGTTGGCAGGACTGCATTCCTTCTGGAGGCTCTAAGGGAGAATATTTTCCTTATCCTTACCAGCTTCTAGAGGTCACCTGCACTCCTTGGTTTGTAGCCCCTTCCAGCATCTTCAAAGCCAACAGCATAGCATCTTCATATCTCTCTGACTCTGACTTTTTGCTACATTTAATTATATATACAAGTAATTGTATTGAGTCCACTCAGATAATCCAGGATAATCTTCTTATATTGAAGTCTGCCGATTAGCAACCTTAATTCTATTTGCAACCCTAATTCCCCCTTGGAATATAACCACATATTCACAGGTTCCAGGGGTTAGACATGGGTGTCTTTGGAGGGCTATTATTCTGCCTACCACTCTGTAATGAAAGAAGTTAGGGGTAAAAGTAAATGAGATTCATCAACTCATAGGTGGAGAACATCCACCCAAGGGTAGCATATAATCTGAGAGAAAACAAAATAATAATAATGAAGGAGTCAAGGTTCTGGAGCTTTGCCTAAGCTATAATAACCGTGTTTCACTTAACTATTGTTGCATAACAAACCACCCCAAAATTTGGTCCTTAAAACAACAATGATTTATTATTTCTCATGATTTTATAAATTGCCTGGGTGATCCTTCTGCTGGTTTTGCCTGGGCTCACTCATAAGGCATTTCACTGAAGGGTTAGCTGAGTTAGAAGATCCAAGATGGCCTCATTTACGTTATCTGGTATTTGATAAGGGCTGCCTTAGTGGTCCTCAACATGAATTCTCATCCTTTGCTAGGCTAGACTAGCTTCCTCACATGGTGGCCTCAGGGCAGTGTTCCCATTGGATGAAGGTAGAAGCTGCAGGGTTTCCTGAGGTCTACTCCAGAACTCACACAGCATCACTTCTACCATATTCTATTGGGCTAAGCAGTCAGAAGACCAGCCCGCTTCAAGATGGTGGAGTAGATTCCACTTTCTGAGGAGAGTTGCTGCAGCGGCCACCCTTCATCTGGCACAAGCTTTAAAGATAGAAGGTTTTGTTCTGGATGTGGGGTTTTGAAATTTGATATTTCAGAGGTAAAATGTTTCTAGATGACAACAATATCCAGCCATGTGGCCAAAAGTTTGAATGTCTCAAGTAGAATGTAGGTGAAGACCACTGATATTGAAGAGTAAAGAAATTGTGAGACTAGGGTGTTGGACACATCATCCTTTTGGACACAGACAAGAAAGGCTGTGATTCTGCACTGAATATTATTGTTAGGGGCCATTGAGTCACCTATGACTCATAGCAGCAAATACAGTGGAATAATAATGGTGGAGGCAGGTATAGGACAATATGACCAGATGGGGTGGTTTGTACCCAGCAGGTATGATCACACCATTCTAAGTCAGCTTTGTAGATGGTGGGCACTGGGTACCCAGAGTGGTAGCCATCCTGAACCAACTCATTAAGTCCTTCACTTCCCAACATACACATAGTCTTGATCACTTGCCAATATTCTAATAAATTACTGCTTCTGATTTCCAGATACGTAGTTGGCAGGTAGATTCTTTAGGTGGCATTTTTAACTGTCAGAATCTGTGTCCTGAGGATTCAGTGAAAGTATGAAATGAGCTTTAATTAGTTTTCTATAAAAAGATTACAAAGCTAACATAAAAATAGTTTACCGTGTTTGTTCTTTGAAGGTTTTCTCTTCTTTTATATCTTGGTTGTCTCTTCAGGTTTGTATCTAAATGTGAAAGGGTATTCTCATAGATCAGCAGGAGTTATGGTGATAAAGTTTATTAGCAGTGTTAAGTGGATAATATTTACTACTCTCATTCTAGGTAAATAAAAATCAGAATTCAGATAGTCATTATCCAGATGGTCCTAAAAGCTTATTCAACCATAAGAGTTCCAGATATGAATAAATTAGAGCCTGTAATAAGTGGAGAAGGATAAAATTGCATATTTTTATAATTACTCCTATAATTTAATGTTTATTTGTTTATGTGTAACAGATGAATAATTGATTTACAACAATATAAATGTAGCATGAGTTTATATCCTTGGCTATGACTTCATAGTCTTAAAATGCTTTTTAGATTACCACAGAATAAATTTCTACTCCAAATAAAAGATTTTAAAAAGTATTTGGAAATTCTGCAAACTCTTCCTGGAAATTCCATGTCTAAAGTGACCTGGGCTATAAATGTTTACTTCTGCCTTTTCGTGTAATTCCCTTACATGATGTTATTCTCTTTGCACAAGGTTCAGCAACTTTGGCAGTCACATTGGTTTTGAGCAGATTGCTAGAGATTAGAGGACTAAAGGATGTTATTCTCACCTTTGACACAGAAGTTCTCTTTAAGACTCTGCATGAGATTAGTCTATAAATAACAAGTGAAGTAATTATACTTTTTATAATCATTGACTTGATCTAACTCTAGGAGGGCTTCCATCCCCTTCAAAGTAGTCTTCTGTAAAAGGTGCCCATTAATTCCACCAGTGCTCCATTGTTCAAATTATTTGGGGGATTTCTCTTTGAGGGTTGCTATCAGAGCTTACCAACAAGAAAACCAATCCTATATTTTTAGTGTCTTCTCAAAGTTGGCTAAGTCTAAACACTCCGCCAAATTTCAAGGATTACTCTGTATAACTTTTATATAAACCCACTGCCATAGAGTCAGATCCTACTTATAGTGACCCCTCCTTGGGTTTCTGAGGCGCTATCACTAAGGAAGTAGATTGCCCAACCTTGTCTTTTAAAAATTCCAATCCATTATCAAAACAGTAAGAGTTTCCACCATTTAGGACATTCAAAATATACTTGGGGTCCAGAGGTATGATGATTCAAAAAGAACCATGTTTTATCTCATACAGGTATTCTCCCCCAAATTTTATCTAAGAGTGTTAAGAAATGTTACCCCTTTTATTCTGGAATTTAGCAATGCCCTGTAAAAATATTTTTAACCCACATTTCCAAGTCCATATCTTTAGGTTAACTATGATCCGTTCTTCCTGCCCAGAACTTGTTCTGCCTTCTTTGCATAAGATCAGCTAGCTGTGCATCTTGTATTTATATTCTTTGATTTTCAAAGTTACTTTTAATTAGCTCTACTAAAATTTATACACACACACACACACTCTTTATTTTTCTTTACTCTCCCTTCCCCTCCCACCCCTGGTCACTGTCAAAGAATATTTCTTTTTGTGTGAAGCCCTTTTCTTGACTTTTACAATAGTGGTCTCATCCAATATTTATTCTTTTATTAATGACTAATCTCACTCAGCATAGTATCTTCTAGGTTCATCATGTTGTGAGCTATCTTCCAGATTCATCATTGTTTTTTAACATTGCATGATATTGCATTGGGTGTATGTACCATAGTTTGTTTAGCCATTCATCCATTGATGGGCACTTAGGTTGTTTCCATCTTTCTACTGTTGTGAATAGTGCTGAGATGACCATGGATGTGCATATATACCTCTTCATGCCATAGCTCTTTTTTCCCTAGGATGTATACCTAGTAGTGGAATTGCTGGATCATATGGTATTTCAATTTCCAGCTTTTTAAGGAAACAGTGCCATACCATTTTCCACAGTGCTTATACCATTTTATAGTCCCACCAGCAGTATGTGAAGGGTCCAGTCTCTCAACACCCTGGCCAGCATTTATTGTTTTCTGTTTTGCTTGTGGTTTTTTGAACTTTGCTATTTGTGTTAGGGTCAGATGATATCTTCTTGTTGTTTTGGTTTACCTGACTCTAATGGTTAATGATTCTAAGCATTTCTTTATGTATTTGCTGGCTAACTGAATGTTTTCTTTGGTAAAGTGTCTGTTCATGTCCTCTGCCCATTTTTAAATTGGATTATTTGTCTTTTTGTTATTGAGGAGTTGAAGTTTTCTAAAAATTTTAGAGATTAGCTCTTGTCCAATATGTCATTGCCTAAAATGTATTTCCAGTCTGTGAGTTCTCTTTTTTTCTCTTTTGATGAAATCTTCTGATGCGCTTATGTGTCTGAATTTTAGGAGGACCCAGTCATCCATTTTGTCTCCTAGTGTTTGTGGGTTTAAGAGTATAATTTATGCCATGCATTGTTGTTGTTGTTGTTACATGCCATCGAGTCGGACCCAACTCATAGCGACCCCTCCTTGGGTTTACGAGGCAGTATCACTACAGAAGTAGATTGCCCCATCTTCCTTCTGAGGAGTGGCTGGTGGGTTTGAACCACCAGCCTTCTGGTTAGCAATCAAGTGCCTTAGGCACTGCGCTACCAGAGATTGGTTTTGTATATATGCCCTTAATCATATTGAGAAACTTCCCTTCTATTCCTATTCTGTTCAACGTTTTTATCAGGAATGGGTGTTGGGTTTTGTCAAATGCTTATTCTGTGTCAATTGATATGATCATGTGGTTCTTTTCCTTCTTTTTATTTATGTAGTAGATTATGTTGATAGCTTTTCTAATGTTGAAGACTCCTTGCATACCTGGTATGAATCCCACTTGATCATGATGTATACTTTTTTTGATATGCTCTTTGATTCTGTTGGCTAGGATTTTGTTGAGAATTTTTGCATCAGTGAATATTGGTCTATAATTTTCTTTTTTTTAGTGATGTCTTTGCCCAGTTTTGCTCACATCATAAGATGAATTCAGGCACATTCCCTCTTTTTCAATACTCTCAAATAGTTTGAGTAGAATTGGTATTAGCTCTCCTCTGAAAGTTTGGTAGAATTCAGCAGCGAAAATGTCTGGGCCAGGACTCATAGCATTGGGGGAGAAGAAATGGACAGATTTCTACAAACACACTACCTACCTAAACTAACACAGATTGAGGTAGATTTGAAAAGAAGAGATTGAACAAGTCATACAAAACTACCAACAACAACAAAAAAACTCCTGATTTCAGATTTAATTTACTCCCCTTTAAAGTCAGGCAGTCCTTCCAGCTTGCATGTTTGTTTCTCCTTCAAGTCAGCAGGTCACAATAGTAGTTTGCAACCTATAGGAAACTGCCTTCAACCGTAGATGCTGGAAGATTGTGATGGTATGGGCACTAGGCGGCTTGCACCAGAATGTCTAAGGTTAATCTTGCAGGTAACCGATCCCTTCAGCCTGTCCACATGAGTAGTCAGTGAGCTATAACTATGTGCCAGCTGTCCTGACTCTGCCCAGACTCATCTCCAGTAGGCAGGTGTATGTTTAGAGAAAACCCAGGAGAAAATAACATGTTAACCAGAATAAACTGTTTGGGGGTTAAAATAACAATCCATTGTTTTTGTACTTGTGTGAGATATAAAAAGAAACCTTGAGTTTTGCTTAGGCTGAGTGCACACGTCCAGACTGCTTGCTTGTGCTTGGACACTTCCAAAGAAGTGGCCACAACAAGGGGAACCGTCTGAGCGCCACACGTCTTCGATTGCTCTGGAAAGCCTGGGTATCTTTAATTTGATGTGCACTCTCTTCTGACAGAGTTTTATAAATGGACGCTGACATGGACTACGAAAGGCCCAACGTTGAAACCATCAAGTGTGTGGTCGTGGGCGACAACGCTGTGGGGAAGACACGCCTGATCTGTGCCAGAGCGTGTAACACAACGCTGACACAGTATCAGCTACTGGCCACCCACGTTCCTACCGTGTGGGCGATTGACCAGTACCGGGTGTGCCAGGAGGTAAGATGGATGGAGTTTCATTGCATTCCTAAGGGCATATGTTTGCTGTTGCCAGTCTAATTTAAAGAAACAAAAAAGTAAACAAAAAAAAAAAAACTAAGGCCAGTCCGGTTTAAAAGAGAGAGAGAAAACTCCCACTCAAAACAATTTTTTTTTTTTCAGTGCCACAAGATAGAAGCAAAGCAAAAGGCAAACTGGGGGGCATTGCTATGGTACCCTGAATGAGGGCTTGGGTCATGTGACTGAGTCCAAGAATGAAGATTTTTGTTTAAATCCTGTTCATGGAATGAGAAAGCTAAGTGTAACTGAGTTAAGTGGGTACTGAGGTATGTTCTCTGGAGCAGTCTTCTCTACAGGAGCCTTCTATTAACGCTGAGCGTGGCTTCTCTGTCTCTCTTGCAGGTCTTGGAGCGTTCCCGGGATGTTGTTGATGAAGTGAGTGTCTCTCTCAGGCTTTGGGATACCTTTGGTGATCATCACAAAGACAGGCGTTTTGCGTATGGCAGGTAAACCAAGACTAGTCCAGTGCGGTTGAACTTGAGTACTTTCCCTTCTAAAACCAGCAGCTGATTCACAAATCAACAAAAGCCGTATCATACTGCCTTGAATTATGATGGGTTCTGCCCTGTGTCTAAGAAAAGGGGGAAAAAAAACAGCAAGACATTGTTTCCTGATGTCAAGAAAAGCAGAGTCAGTCCTGCCATGTTATTCCTCCCAGAAAGTACCTTGTTTTTAAAAAAAAAAACAGTGCTAGTTTAAGCTGGGGAGTTTGCTAGGCCGAGGATTCTGTCATCCCCTCAAGCCTTGGGCTGCTTTGATTGCTGTTCTCCTGAATTACAAACGATTCATTTGCCTTCTGTTAGAATGTTTCATTTTAGCACTTGGCAGCCCGACTTCAGAAGGTCTCTTTGGTCTTTTCATGACCATATTAGCAGAGTCTGATGCTATTTGCTTTTGTCTTTGTGTTATCAGAGCCTATTATTTTTATTTGAAGGTCATTTTTAAAAAGAAAGGAAAATATCTCTGAAGTCCTTCACAGGGCACATTTCCAAAATGAACTGAAGCACTGAATATCTGTTTTTCATTTAAAAAGAAATAGAAGGGAAAATCCAGTAAAGGAAGGATTAGTCTAGAAGGATACCACTATGAGTAGGATCATGGTCAAAATGACTCAGAATATTTAAGCAACTTCTCCTTACCACCATGACTTAAATTCTCTTAGTGAATGTGTTATAGCTGTAAAAATCTGCCTTACCCTCTAAATGTAAATATGATTTTTAACACATTGCATTTTAAATTTAGGTATCATGGATTAGTTGCCACTTGTTAATATCAGACATTGTATTATCCACCCCCAGTATTAAATTAGTTAGATACTCTTTCATATGTGAGTTACTCCTTAATATTAAGGTAAGCACTTGAAAGTCCTTCCACTTTTTCAAGCCAGTATCTATCTTAAGCCTCTGAACAGACTTAGTGGCATGTATGCAAGTGGTCACACATTTAAAATATCTGCGATTTAGACCATTTTGTTTAAAAGGACTCAGAAAGAGATATATAAAATAAAAGCTAATTTTAATGTCCCCTGTGTAACATGCCCATTTGAACTTAATATTCTGCATCGTAGATACCACTTTTCTTTTTCTTGAATTAATCTTTTTTTTTCCTTTCCATGATGCCCCTGATTCTCTCTCATCTTGGTGTTCTGTTTTTTCTTTTGTCCAATTGTTCTACATATACAAAATAGAAATAATTGAACCTGCGTGTAGGGGTCGTGCAGTCAGATTTGCAGTATCTATGTTTTAAAGAAAGCACAACAAAATGACGACTTTAAGTCAAGTAAGGACATATGCAATAGATTTCAAAGGGCTTTTTACACCCTTACTTCTAAAAAGGTGTCATAAAAATGATGGGCCTGAAATTCAGCTTATTCAGAGGATATTTGGGTTTAAACATTATTGACTGTTTCAACAGCTGAATGGTTGTTGCCACTTGAAATAATGTGCATTTGAAATAATGAATTGTACCTTGGTCCCACAATGTAAAGTTTGTATGATGCTAATAAAAGGGCACTTCATTATCACATGAGATTCCTGCTCGGGTTTTATTTAATGACACTGTGGCCTTCATGGGAGCTCTGGTGGCGTAATGCCTAAGGCATTTAACTGCTTACCAGAAGGCTGGTGGTTCAAACCCACTAGCCACTCCCTGGAAGGAAAGTTGGGCAATCTACTTCCGTAGTGATACCACCTCAGAAACCCAAGGAGGGGTCTCTGTGAGTCAGATCCAACTCAGTGGCAGTGAGTGAGTTTTTATTGACAGGGTTTTACACTGGGCCTGGTCTAGCTCCCTGACATATCTGGAATCATTTTACAACAGGTCATGCCTGTGCTTGTTCATTCCCAACAAAAATAAGCTGTTCTTTCATGTGACTGACTCTCTGTTCAAAGTCCATTGTTCTGCTTACTTGTTTGTAATATTTGGTTCTATCAACTGTAACCCATTACCCTTTGAGGGAAACAGGAAGTGCTTCCCAAGCCAAGTGTAGGCGTCTGAGCAACACTGAGGGGCATCAGGAAACATTCCAGTATTTCTAGCCACATTTACCTTGAGCCTGCTTTGTGTGCATGTTCATACCTTGTATTTTCTCTGTTTTCCAATTCTCCATGGCCTCCAGGCGTCCTGCCACAGACCCCACCCCTGGTAAAGAACAAAAATCAGAGTTGTCTGTCTTGGACTCCAGACCTTTTTGAAACATAAAATATATAATACTGCACTGATAAAGTACCAAAAAGTTACAAAAGTCTGATAATGTTTTAATCAATATTAGGCTCTGACCACTGTGTTTCATTGATGTGAGAGGGCTGTTTGATTTCCTAATGACTTTTAGTTTTAGCTTCATATCATTTGTGAAGGAGAAAAATCATAATTATCGTTTCTACAATCAGTTTAGTTTGCAGATCTGTTTTATAACTGCTTTTTTACCATACTTGGTGTGAATTACAAGTCAGTGGGCTATGGACAGACATAAACTTTGAGGCATGTGAAATATATTCCCTATACTTGGAAATGTATTTGGAACCATTTTAAAAAATGATTAATTTGATTCTTATGATGGCAGTTAAAGAAACCAGACTCATACCGCGCCTTTGGTTTCTTCTGCTTCTCAACACAGAGATAGTTAATAAGTTACCCCCTCAAACATTCCTTGGCACAGAGGAATTCAAGTTTGAAAAGTGGACCCCATGGAGAATGGGGGTGTCAGTGCTCAACAGTCTGCCAACTTGAACTTGCAAGTTTCCTAGTGTGGTATAACTGTAACTAGCATGTCACTGCTTTCATTATGATTTGAAAACAACTGTTCAATGCACTTTTCAGCCAAATGGAATAATAAGTCTAATTTATCGAAAGCCCAATATGTACCAGTCAGCATAGTAGGTGCATTCCCAACATTAGTTCAGTTAATCGCTCTAGGAATCCTAGGAGGCAGAGATCATCCCCATCATACAGTTGGGTAGAGTTGAGTCCTTTTACTACCATAACGGACCCAGTAATGAGTCTCAGAGACAAACTTATGTTCAGCTCCACCAGACTCCTGGCTCCACTCTTTCCACATGCCAAGCTTCCTCAATTTCATTTTGAACATGATGCAGCTGAAGATCTTCTCACATTGATGAGTCAGTTTCTGAGTGTTTTTTCACATTTGTGCAAAGGCTTAGAACTAGAAGAGAACTCAAAAGGTCCTTCCCAGGAAGGGGAATCATCCATCCAGCTAAGAAAAATTATTGTTAAGTGTGCTATTTAATGAAAAAGAAAGGTCGCAGAATAGCATCAACTTTGTAACACTGTAGGCATTTGAGACCTGTCAGACTCTCTCTTCTCCGGGGTGAATTGACTCCAGTTCTCTGGTAGCCTTTCCTCCCGCCACCTACTTTCTGTCCACTTTTGAATGAGCTTTCCTTTTTCTTTTATTTTATAACTTTTTATTGTGATTTAGGTGAAAGTTTACAGAGCAAATTGGGTTTCTATTCAACAATTCATAAATGTTTTGTTTTATAACATTGGTTGCAATCCCTACAATGTAATAGCACTCTTCCCACTTCCTTCCTGTGTTTACCATTTCTATCTATCCATCTTTCCTGTCTCTTCCTGCCTTCTGAGGTTTATCACTGGACAAATGCTGTTCTTTTGATCATGTATGGCCGATTGTTCTAATGAGTGCATAACTCCCTGGTGGTGATGTTCACCTTAAAGACCTTTCTGTCATTGGGTTGAAAGTTGAGTCACAAGAGTTAGTTCAGTTCCAGGCTTGAAGAGTACCTAAGGGCCATAGTCTTAGAGGTTCTACAAGTCTCTATCTGACTAGTAAACCTGATGTGTTTTGTTGGTTTTTTTATTTTTTAATCATTTTGAGTTTTCTTCATCATTTTTCTCTCACTCTATCCAGAACCTTCTAATATGATCTCTTTAAGAGCAATCAGCAGTGGTAGCTGGGCACCATCTAGTTCTTCTGGTCTCATGTGTGTGGAGGCTGGAGTTTACATGGTCCATTAGTCCTTTGGACTAATTGTTTCCTTGAATTTTTTATTTTCTTTATTCTTCTTTGCTTTGGACAAGGAGAAACCAATAGTTGCACCAAGGGCTACTCACATGCTTTTAAGACTCTAGTTACTACTGAGATCTCCGAAGACTATGGTACAGATTTGAGCCCCTAGGCCCAGCAACTCATTCCCTCTTGCTGTTTGGTTATGGCTAAGAATTTTCATAATTTTGCCCCCTGGGTGCTGTACTATATTCATGAATATATTTGCAGCACATATAGAGGATATATCCTCTGTCAAACCTATATGTTATTTATTCATTGGTATGGCCCATTCACCTTTTTTTTGGATGAACTTTTGAAGCTTTTTACTGGATCTTTTAAAAGGGAATAAAACTGTTCAAAGTAACCATGACTATGATGAGCTGCTCTCTTTTGGATAGAAAACAGCCACTTCTTGAAAGGACTATCACTAAACTCAAGATTTTTTTCCCCTGGAGTGAATATAAGAATGAAATGTTCTTATGTAGGTACTTGGTAGTAAAAAATGTTCACAAATAGGATCAACACTGCCTTCACCAGATGTCTGGGCCCCTAAGCCCCTCTCCTCTTAAGACCAAAAACCAAAACCAAACTCATTGCTGTTGAGTTGATTCTGACTCATAGCAACCCTATAGTAAAGAGTAGAAGTGCCCCATAGGGTTTCCAAGACCATAATCTTTAAGAAGTAGACTGACACATCTTTCTCTTGCGGAGCAGCTGGTGAGTTTGAACCACCAACCTTTCATTTAGCAGCCAGGCACTTTAACCACTGTACACCAGAGCTCCTTCCCCTAGACACAGCCACATGCAAATAAGTATGGACAGATTTTATTGTTTCCTTTTCTTGAAAACCTACTTCATTGATCTATCTGAGGGTCAGATAACCTTCAGACACTGAATAAAGGCTCTAGTACTGATAGGGAGCTCTGGTAGCATAGGGCCTAAGGCACTTGACTGCTAACCAGAAGGCTGGCGGTTCAAACCCACCAGCCACTTCTCGGAAGGAAGGTTGGGCAATCTACTTCTGTAGTGATACTGCCCCGGAAACCCAAGAACGGGTCTCTATGAGTCAGGTCCGACTTCACGACACATAACAACAACAACAACAACTGACAGTGGTAATAATAGCAGCTACAATTTAATCAGGGCCTCTATGAGCCAGGCCTGTGCCAGGTTCTCTGCATATTCTGTCTCATTTCATTCTGTGGTGACCCCGCAATGTAGGCTATGGTATCCTCATTTCACAGTTGAGGAAAAAGGCGCAGAAAGAGGCTAAGGTCAGACAGCAAGGAAAGTGTGGAACAGAACTTTCCCATTAGGTCTGTCTGACTCTGCAGCCCAAACATTCCCACTTCCCTATGCTGTTGTGGCTGATGATGATGATTGATGACAGGCTGACTTTTAAAATTCCTCCTACTAGAATCTAAACCTTATACTGCCCTGTGTGGAAACTGAAGACCAGCATTTACTGTCTACACCAGCTCTAACATCCTGTTCTTTCTTTAAATTCTTTAATCCAGAGCAAATAACTTAATTCTTTGTATGTATCCATAAGTAGCCAAATATGAGACATGCAAGTGATCTTTGTGATAGTGAACAATCTTGAATACTTTATATAGCATATTTTCCAAAAAAAAATTTACCTTAAAAAAAGATGCAGACTCTCTGTACTTGCCCTTATCCCTAACAGTTCTTGGGCATGTTTGTAGTACAGTTGGAACCCATTTATTATATAGTTTATTCATACAAACTGATTTTCTCAAAATGCTTTAGCTCATATGAGAAGTATGTTGTTGTTGTTATTTGCCGTCCAGTCGGACCTGACTCATAGAGACCCCTCCTTGGGTTTCTGAGGTGATGTCACTACTGAAGTAGATTGCCCAACCTTCCTTCCAAGGAGTGGCTGGTGGGTTTGAACCACCAGCTTTCTGGTCAGCAGTCATAGTACATTTTAAATGATAACATTAATCAGAGCTATCATTTCTCTGTGCCTATTTAGATAAGTTTGGTTCAGTTTCATGTTGAAGCCACATATAATCAGACACAGCTTGAACCCAACCCATTTGAATGCTCGGTTGGAGCCCTTTAAATAATTTAGGACTCTGGGTGACCAGTGTTTGTGTCATAATCTGGATTTGGGTGTGTTTATGGTTAATGGCAAGGGGAAAAGTAATGACGTATGTATACAGATAGATCATTTTGAATTAGCTCTTTTAACTGTAGCACCTAAATGCTGGGCCTGAAGTAACATCCTACTGTTCACATTTATTGTGATTTTAAAAATATATTTTTTCCCAATATTATTCATCTCAATTAGTGAGTTTTTTGGCACCTACTTAAAATTTCACCTAAAGCAGGTGCTTCACTGTGTTCCCCCAAGTCCTGGCCCTGATGGTAGACTTTATGAATGAATAATAAAGTAGCAAAGGGAAGAAAATTAATAATGGATGTACTTTATGGAAAGGAAATCCAAATCACATTTTAAATGTGTGGTGCAAACGGATCTAGGAGAAATTACTACATTTCGTCCTATGTGCTTCCAGGCATAGAGGACTAAGAATTGCCCAGGTAATAGAAAATAGTAGAAAGGTATAAGAAGGGAAGCTAGTTGGATCAAGGGATGGGAATAGTTCTCCTGACAAGGTTAGTCTAAAACAGTTAATTCTTATAGTTGAATATACCTAAGCATATTGGTTGAAATGCAAATTTCAGGACCCAGAGATTCTGATATAAGAGTTCTGAGGAGAGGTAAATCAGCAAATTTTAGCCGGTACCTGGATGATTATGAAGCCAGTGGTCCTTTACACCATGCTTTGATAAATACTGTCTTGGAATTATGATACTATTTACCAAACCTCAGCCAAAAGAGAGGAATCCCTTGAAAATTAAAGAGAGAGGTTTTGAGTGAAAGAAGCCAGGTAAAATGGTGTCCGCAATGTTGATCCATTCCTGTAAAATTCTAGAAAATGTAATCTCATTGGTAGTGACAGAGAGCAGACCAGTGGGAGGTAGAGCTATATTTCAAAGGGGGACACAAGTTAACTTTTGGGGTGATGGAAACATCTGTCATCTTGATAGTGATGATGGTATGATGGCTGTATACATATGTCAACATCACATTAAACAGTTTACATATACACAGCTTAATGTATTTCAATGATACCTCAAAATAAACTGAAAAGAAAAATAAATATCTTGATGGATAATCAAAGTATTCTGTGATAGGTGGGTGAAATTTTTCATGGTAGACAATGTATTGTTTAATTATATGTTGAACTTAAAATTAGTTTTCATGAAAACATATGTCATTTATGTGAACTTAAGGAAAAAAAGAGAACCAGTTCTTTAATAGCTGCATACGGACAATGAGATGTTTACAGAATCCAAAGCTCATGATGGAGCACTATCATGTTATCCCACAAAATGAGACTGACCCCTTTTGCCAGAGATAGAGTCCTCAGATGTGTAAATGATTATCTGACCAAGTGGCCTGTTTCTTCGGCTGTGGCTATGTTTGTGTCTTTTTCTAAGAAGTTCTATTTGACCAAGCACTCTGTGACAGCAGAATAGAGAAGCCAGTTTCTGTGGATGCTTTTCATTTCACCATCAGATGGTGACCATCTTGTCTTTAATAGCTAGTTCTTTCTGAAATTGGAGAATATGGTAGTAATCTCTGAGAGTATGCAGATGACCTACTCCATTTTGTGCATGGAACCACAACCAGTCACCCTGGGTGGAAATTGGGTGCAGAGTTGATTGGTAGGGTCTGTCTTGCCATTTAGGTATGAGACTCCACTGTTGTTTTTTTTCTCCAGATTGAGTCCTGGCCTGCCTATCCCAATCCCATATCCAGGCCAAAACATTCTCTTTAGCCTCTGGAACTGTTGTTGTTGTTGTTGTTAGGTGCCATCAAGTGGGCTTCAACTCATATAGACACCCTATGTACAGCCAAACAAAACACTGCCTGGTCCTGTGCGAGCCCCACAATCTTTGCTGTACCTGAGCCCGTCGTTGTAGCCACTGTGTCAATCCATCTTGTTGAGGGCCTTCCCCTTTTTCGTTGACCCTCTACTTTACCAAGCATGATATCCTTCTCCAGGGAATGGTCCCTTCTGACAACGTGACCAAAGTAGGTGAGACGAAGTCTGGCCATTCTCTCTTGCAAGGAGCATTCCTCTGGAACTAAAAACATGCATTACGTACTCCTAGAAAGCATGCCTTCAACCCTGCCTCGCCACTTACCCTTTGCCTAGCTAATCACGACTAATATTCTAAAAATTTGAACAAGTGTCACATACTCCCAGAATTCCTCTCTACACTCTTCCCACCCTTCCTGAACCTTTAGAATTCAGGACAAATGTCTTGGGTGCCTTTATGTTCTCATATGACACCACTGCAAATCTCTTATTGTGACAGTGATTACATTAAATCAAAGTTGGTTCTTTAATGTCCAGAAAACTGCCCATAGGGTTCTTTTGGCAGTAATCTTTACGGAAGCAGATCTCCACATTTTTGTCCCACTGAGTGTCTGGGTGGGTTAGAATCACCATTTTTTTTAGCTAGTTGTCGAGCACTTAACCATTTGTGCCACCAGGGTTCCTTTGGTCCATAAATACCTGTTGCCGTAGAGTCAGTCCCAACTCATAAAGACCCCATAGGACAGAGTAGAACCAAGAATAAGCCTCTAGGATTTCCAAGGCTGTAATCTTTATAGAAGGAACCCTGGTGGCACAGTGGTTAAGTCCTTGACTGCTAACTGGAAGGCCAGTGGTTCAAATTCACCAGCTGCTCTGTGGGAGACAAATATGGCAGTCTACTTCCCTAAATATTTGGGGGGGGGGTGGAAAGAAAGAAAGAAAGAAACTCACTGCCACTGAGTCGATTTCAACTCATAGCAACCCCCATTGGATTTTCAAGGCTGTAAATCTTTATGGAAGTAGTTGTTGTTAGGTGCCGTCGAGTCATCTCTGACTCATAGCAATCCTATGCACAACAGAGCAAAATACTGCCTGGTCCCGTGCCAGTTCCACGATCTTTGCTATGCTTGAGCCAATTGCCACAGCCACTGTGTCAATCTGTCTCAATGAGGGCCTTCCCCTCTTTTGTAGACCCTCCACCTTACCAAGCATGACATCCTTCTCTAAGGAATGGTCCCTTCTGACAGCATGACCAAAGTAGGTGAGACAAAGTCTGGCCATTCTCACTTACAAGGACCATTGTGACTGCACTCTCCTCCAGGACAGATTTGTTAGTTCTTTTAGCATGGTATTTTCAGCATTCTTTGCCAGCACAACTCAAAAGCATCAGCCCTTCTTCGGTCTTCCTTTTTCATTGTCCAGCTCTCACATGCATATGAGGCAATTGAAAATACCATGGCTTGTGTCAGGCGCACCTTAGTCCTCAAGGAGACATCTTCACTCTTCAGCAGCCAATTTGCCCAGCGCTATACATCGTCTGATGTCCTGACTTCTGCTTCCATTGGCTTCGATAGTAGAACCAAGCATTGTGAAGTCTTTGACAACTTCAATCTTTTCTCCATTTACTGTGATGCTGCTTATAGGTCCAGTTGTAAAGATTCTTCTTCTCTTCATATTGAGGTGTAATCTATACTGCAGACTGTATTCCTTTTTTTTCTTTTTTTTTTTTGAAGCCAGTCATGGTCATTTATTTAGCAAATATTTTTTGAGTATCTACTGTGGGCCCAGCCCTGTGTTT
>NW_006921603.1:7327272-7328727 GCF_000298275.1 Orycteropus afer afer | reverse complement strand
GGATAGCTGCTATTTGTGTTGCTGAAAAAAGGTGTTTTCAATGAATAAGTTGTTGGTCTTGCAAAATTCTATCATATGATCTCCAGCATTATTTCTGTCACCAAGGCCAAATTTTGCAACTACCAGTGATTCTTCTTTGTTTCCAACTTTAGCATTCCAGTCATCAGTGATAATTAACACATCTTAATTGCATGTTTGGTCAATTGCAGACTGCAGTAGTTGATAAAAATCTTCAATTTCCTCATCTTTGGCTATGGTGGTTGGTGCGTAAATTTGAATAGTAGTATTAACTGGTCTTCCATGTAGGCATATGGATATTATCCTATCATAGACAGCACTGTACTTCAGGACAGATCTTGAAACATCCTCTGTGATGATGAATGCCACGCCATTCCTCTTCAAATTGTCATTCTTGGCATAGTAGATCATATGATTGTCTGATTCAAAATGGCCAAAATTGGTCCATTTCAGCTTACTAATGCCTAGGATATCAATCTTTATGTGTTCCATTTAATTGTTGACAACTTCCAATTTTCCTAGATTCATACTTTGTACATTCCATCTTCTGATTATTAATGGATGTTTGCAGCTGTTTCTCCTCAATTTGAGTCGTGCCACATCTGCAGATGCAAGTCTTGAAAGCTTTACTTTATCCATATCATTAAGGTTGATTCTACTCTGATGAGGCAGCTCTTTCACAGTCGTATTTTGAGTGCCTTTTGACCAAAGGGGCTCGTCTTCCTGCACTGTATTGGACAATGTTTCTGGGCTAGTCATAAAGTTGCCCAGTAATGTATCAGACAGTGTTTCTCTGTTATTACAAAGTTTTCCCTGGCTAATTCTTTGAGAAGTGGATAGCTTCTTCCTTCTTCCTAGTCTGTCTCAGTCTTGTAAGCTGCGTTGAAACCTGTGCACTATGTGCAACCCTGCTGGCGTTTAAAACCCCAGTGGCACAGCCTCAAGCCTCACAGCAACACACAAGCCACCACAGTACGGCAAACTGACAGACAAGTTTGTCTCCCTTAGCTGTTCAAAACCTCTCCACCCTCCCTTGTCATGCCCATCTTCCTTCCATGGAGCGGTGGTGTGTTTGAACCACCAACCTTCTGATTTACAGTCAAATGCCTTAGGCACAAGGCCATGAGAGCTCCTTACCCTAAAGATTACAGCCTTGAAAACCATGTGGGGTAGTTCTACTCTGTCCTGTAGGGTAGCTATGAGTCTAAATCGACTCAATGGCAATGGGTTAGGTTTTAATCTTTATGGAAGCAGACTGCTGTCTTTCTCCCATGGAACAGCTGGTAGGTTCAAACTGCCAACCTTTTGGTTAGCAGCCAAACATTTAACCACTGCTCCACAAGATGTCTTCCTTTGGTCTTTTAAAAAAACTCACTGCTGTCAAATCGGATTCGTCTCATAACGACTTCTCCTTGGATTTCTGATGCAGTATCACTA
>NW_006921603.1:7322779-7326890 GCF_000298275.1 Orycteropus afer afer | reverse complement strand
GCCTTCTGATTAGCAGTCAAATGCCTTAGGCACTATGCCACTAGAGCCCCCGTTTGGTCCATACTAGGAGCTTAATAAACATTAGCTGAATGCATGAATCTATCAATCAGTTCCTCAAACATACCAGATCTTCTAAGACATTTACAAGGAAATATTGTTACAACACATTCCAAACTATTTTTGTTACATTGGATTTTACACGTGTACATTTATAGTAAGAATAATAAATCATGTAGTCAACCTGAAGATGATGAAGATAGAAAACATTGGTGCCTAACTTTCTCTTAATAAATTAGCAAACAAAAAGATGAACTGTTAGGCTAAGAGGAAAGAGGGAGGCACAGTCAACCACACTAACACACAATCTCCCCTCCTCCCTATTTTTTTTTCAAGTTTTTGGTTTTGTCATTTTTGTGTGTGTGATGCTTTGTTTGAGTGAGTGCCCTTAAACAGATAATTATTTGTGTTAATGCTAATTAATAGTTTCCCAACAATAGGTTGTGTCTTCTTTGTGTATCATCTCGAAGAATTATGTAACATTAATTATGTGTGTGTGTGTGTGTGTGTGTCTTTTTAATACATTTGTGCTAAAATGGAAGGAATTGAGTGGAACAATTGAAGGTAGGTTGTTGCTGGATTACTGCTATGTGCTCACTCGACACCAAAAATAAAACAAACAAATCTATTAGAAAGAATAAGTAGATACAAACCAATTCAAAATATCAAATCTGTGGTAGAAATTCTCGTCTCTGCAAAGGTGATGTTCTATAAACTCACAGCTGAAAGTGAGCAGCTTCATTTTGTGGATTCAGTGCTAAAGCATGTAAGCATAGGACTGCAGTGAAGCTGAATTATTTTCGACTCAGAAAATATGTCTATGCCATGCTTTGTGCCACCCCTGAACTGCTTATTCCACACTGTCCTTTCTGACTTTGAACTGGTATTAGAACCAGAAAACAAAACATCAGAAGAGTTGGGATTCCTCTGCCTGACCCATCCCTGTCCCCCAGGATAAAATTGTCCTTGGGAAGCAGCAGTTCCAAATGAGATAGCTGCAGGACATGATCGATGACTGGGGCTCACACATGTTCCAGGACTTGGAAGGATTCTGGCTGCTGCCCAAAAGCCAATTGCATGGCTAGGAAAGAAGGTCCTTTGTGGTTCAGCCCCAGAAAAGCATTGATGAGCCCAAGAGAAGCCACAAATTAACAAATAATGGAGCCACTGAAATAAGACCCTTGTAGGTAAAGAGAGTAAAAGACACACTATTCAGTCTTGGGTTTGGCCTTCTTATTTTCTATTACTGCTTAATAATTAGGAGTTTTGGTAGTGTAATGCCTAGGCATTTGACTGCTAACCAGAAGGTTGGTGGTTCAAACCCACCAGCCACTCAGCGGCAGGAAGCCTGGGCAATCTGCTTCTGTAAAGAATTACCGCCTCGGAAACCAATTTTACAAGTTGGGTCAAATGTAACTGTCTAATATGTTGATTTTTTTTTTTTACCCTGGAAAAAAGGAAATACCACTTCTTGATGTTTCTATACTACAACTTTTTGATGAAGAAACATATTTCAATCCATATAGTTTTCCCTTTCAGACTAGGGAGTAAGAAGGAAAAAACTGCTTAGTAATTCTGCATTGCCTTCCTTCTGAGGATAATTCTATTATCTATGTGTCAGCATTTCCATAACAATAAAGAATCCAAACTGATAAGCAAAAAGGAAAAAGATTTGTTAGTGAAACTGTTCTGCCATTCTTGTTAGCTGCATGAAACAAGATATAGTGACAATTTTTGAATAAACCAAAAACCAAACTCACTGTCACCCAGTCGATTCTGACTCATAGCAACTTCCTTTCAGTTTCTGAGGTGGTAAATCTTTACGAAGGTAAATTGCCCAGTCTTCCTTCCCCGGAGTGGCTGGTGGGTTTGAACCGCCAGCCTTCCGATTAGAAGTCAAATGCCCTAGGCACTACGACACCACAGCTCCTTGGTACTTTACAGTTTGTACAGGTGAAAGGTAAAAATTACCTTTCACAGGTAATTTTTTTTTTTAATTGAACTGTCGCAATAATCTTATCCAGCAACTCATTGCTGTTGAGTCAGTTCATAGAGACCCTACGGGGCAGAGTAGAGCTGCCTCATAGCATTTCCAAGGAGCTCTGGTAGCGTAGTGCCTAAGGCACTTGACTGCTAACCAGGTTCAAACCCACCAGCCACTCTTCGGAAGGAAGGTTGGACAATCTACTTCCATAGTGATACGGCCTGGGAAACCCAAGGAGGGGTCGCTATGAGTCGGTCCACCTTGACAGCAAAACAACAACAGCAGCAACAAATCTTTACGGGAGCGGACTCCTACACCTTTCTCCCGTAGATGGACTGGTGGGTTCAAACCACCAACCTTTTGGTTAACAGCTGAGCACTTTAACCACCACATAACCAGGACTCCTTAATAATCTTGTCTGTAACCTTTAATATTGTTCACTTACTAGATTTCAAAAATGATTACCCCAAAATTCTTCCACTCCCAACCTTTAGAGTATAATGAGAAGGACTGAATATTGAGTTGCAGAAAGGTAAAGCAAATTAGCAAATTCTCTTTTAAACTTGTTACCTTGGGGCTGTTTTTACTTTGGGATTGTTTGGGTAGGTTTGGGGTTTGGGGTTTTGTTTTTGAAGAAGGAGATGATCTATGAAATAGAAAGGGCTTCCTTAAGCCTTAATTCTAATGTAATTTACCCAAAATAAATCCTGAAAGTAAACCACCCATTTCTTTTGCTTCTGGAGATTTTTAGGAGAGATCAATAATCCATTGTTATTCTGGTGTTATGAAAGTATCCAACCGATGGGTTAAATAGATTTTTTTTAGATGAATTAAAATAATTTTTTTTTTTAAATGTTAACTGGTTAACCTCTGCTGTATACTGTAGATACTCGATAGCAGTCTTTGAGCAACAATAGTCTCAAGAAACAGAATGGCTTACTTTCTGTTTTCACAGCTTATTCCCTAACTGAGTACTTTAGGTCTATATTCATTTATTTTAGACTTTAAAATATGCCTGCAGCTTTTACTGTCCAGTATTTATAAGGTCATTTCATTCAATAAATGTTAATTGAGGGTCTTTTTTTGTTACCAACACTGTAATCTGTACAATGAGAGGAAAACAAATAGAAATAGGACAAAAATCTCTTCCCTGAGAAATTCACATTATAGAGGGGAAGATGTCAACTTAACTATAATTCTGTGCCACGAGTGCTGAATAAAGATGTCAATACCAGGAAAAGGGAAGAAAGAACTGTTCGGGCCAAAAATCTTAGCATTATTCTTGACTCCTCTCCATCATATCCTATTTCTGGTCCATCAGCAAAGCCTAATTGGCTCTACTTTTAACATATATACAGAATGTGGCCATTTCACACCACCTGCACTGCTTCCAGGCAGAGAGAAGTCACCATCATCTCTCCTTGGATTATTACCTCTTAACAGTCCACTACTTCTTTTAGCAATAGAGTGATACTGTTAAGACATAAATTATATCATGTCATTCTTCTGCTCAGACATCCCTAATGGCCTCCCAGCTAACCCCAGAGCAAAGGCAGGCACCAGGGAAGAGACTTCCGTGATCTGGTCCAGCATTGCCTCTCTGAGCTGAGCTCTTACTGATTCCTCTTTCACCCTCTTCCCGCCAGCAGCATGACTTCTGCCCTCAAGGAAGCATCCCAGGCATGCTCCTGCCTCAGGGCCTTTGCACTATTTCCTCTTCCTCAGTGTTCTTTCCCCAGATATCAGCAGATTAGGTCTTGCTCTTCCTTCGATACTTTGCTCAAATGTCACCTTTTATGTGTGGGCCAAGGAACTCTGGTGGTGCAGTGCCTAAGGCATTTGACTGCTGACCAGAAGGTTGGTGGTTCAAACCCACCAGCCTCTCTGCAGAAGGAAGATGGGGCAATCTACTTCCATAAAGATGTGTTGTTGTTGTTGTTGTTATGTGCCGCCGAGTCAGCCCTGACTCATAGCGACCCCTCCTTGGGTTGCCGAGGCAGTATCACTACAGAAGTAGATTGCCCAACCTTCCTTCTGAGGAGTGGCTGGTGGGTTTGAACCACCAGCCTT
>NW_006921603.1:7302732-7322309 GCF_000298275.1 Orycteropus afer afer | reverse complement strand
GCAGCCCTTCCTAGCCACCCCATTTTCATCAGAAGTTTCTGCTCCCTGCCCCACCCCGCCCCGCACTTCATGTCCCCCTTTCTCTGCTTTACTTTCTGTTCAGACTTACCATTACCTAAAAATACTACATATTTTACTTATTTTCTTGTTTGTTGTCTATCTCCTCCACTGACTGTGTGTTTGTGTCTTTTGCTAATTTCTGTATTCCCTGTCTGGAAGAGTTTCTGTTACACAAAGGAAATGATTATCCATTACTATTTGTGGAAAGATTGATTGATACTAGATAAATGACAAGCTTTGGTATCTTTACCAGTTCAGAGGATTGCTAAAAAAGCCTGGGTGAACTCCCTTTCTTATTGTGGTAAAATGATCTTGCTGATTTCCATAGCCTGGTCTCAGAAGATTGAGGGAGGTTACTTCCAGAGCCTCCCTTGCTGGCATTCTGGCTGACACAGAGCCTTTCCTATAGCTACAGCTAGTCTTACCCTCAGGAAAACAAATTAACAGTGTAGGAAGGAATTTCCTGAGGTATTTAGCTTCAGGGAAAGCTAAAGAGAAATGAGAATGAGCTTGGAGTTGTGAGGGAATTTAGTACCACAATGTATCTTCTCTTATTGAGCAAGCCTTCTTCATATCAGTGCTTCCGGCATTGACCAGGGTTAAATGAGATTGCTTAAGCAGTTTCTTTTCATAAATTGTTATGCTTCCCCCAATTTCATGAGCACTCAACTTTTTCTGATAATTGTGGGAGGTGCAGGAATATACTAAAGAGTACATAGATTGCCAGCTATAAAAAATGGGGTCTCAAGAGAAAAATAGCTTGTTTCCATTGGGTGATAATCTCATAACCCTCAATTTAGGGCCATGGCTCTCTGTGATATTTCTACTATGATGGTAGAGCCAACCATTTATAAAACTTCAGTATTATCTATCTTAGGTTTGGTGGCATTAGTGGGATGTTGATGCTGCTTTCCTGGACTTAGGAACATATATTGCTTTGACCCCATTTTTGGTGGGTGGGGGAAGACTGGTTTGAAATGTTTCTTCCTACTAAACATGTAGTTATGGGCTTGGAAGAAATAGTTGCACATGCTAATCACTCCCAAATCTGGATATATTTCAGGGTGTTTTGACAGTTTCCCCCACATAACATCTGTACTTAAGAAGCCTCACTACTATTGGTAAAGTATTGACTTGATTTCTCTGCTCACATCCGGGGTGCTGCATGGTACTATCCTGCTCTCCCCAGATTCCCTGCCAGGCTCTCCCCTGCAGGCCTTTCCATCTTCCATGAGTATGAACTTACACAGCCATTCATCTCCAGGTGGTTATGTTCACCATTACTGACAACTCGCTCTGCATCTCATACACACCGGGCTGCTCCCCTACTAAAATTTTCCAAAGCCACGTGTTACACGTCCCTTTTCTCTGCCATGCTCCCAGCTGTTTTGTGCTGTTTTGATCTGTCTGTTTGCATAGTACTGTCAGACTACATGCATGAAAGATGTGTTGTCAATATGAATGGTTTTGCAAATGTTTTCTGTAAAGGGCCTTCTTTGGTTATCAAGGGAGAGAAGGAAGCTTGAAGTCCCAAAGTCCAGAACTCATTGCCAGAGAGGACTTGTGCCCATTGACAAAGAAAAGAAGACTATTTAAATGTGACCATAATCTGTAGCAATAAAAATGTTGTGGGAATCTCTATCAAACAGTAATAATAATTATTATAATAAGAGGTAGTGGTGACATAGAGAGGTTGGATCCTTCTAAAGAAAAGGCTTAAAGGTACAAATGTATATTAAAAAAAGATACTTCCCAACACAACTCAGGAAAATATTATTGTCAACTCCCTGTGGGTTGCCTCCACAAGAGGTGGTCTCCAGCAGGAGACGCAACCAGAACTGGGGACACTGGAGAAGGGCCTTCGCTGTCTCAGTCACAGCTCTCTGGAAGGATGCATGGAATCCTTTTCATCTTTTCTATTGCCCATAAAATTGGCCTAATTTTAGGCTCTTAGAGTAAAGGATGGGAGCTCTGGTAGCATAGTGGCTAAAGGCACTTGACTGCTAACCCGAAGGCTGGCGGTTCAAACCCACCAGCCACTCCTCAGAAGGAAGATGGGGCAATCTACTTCCGTAGTGATACTGCCTCGGAAACCCAAGGAGGGGTCGCTATGAGTCGGGTCCAACTCGACGGCATATAACAACAACAACAACAACAGAGTAAAGGATACTTTAGCAATTATACTTTCATTTAGCAGATGAGAAACCTAGAGCCCACATTCCCTTAGCTCCATGATGGTGGCAAAGTAGATGAGACTAGGAAATGAGATACAAAGTAAGAAGATGGAGAGAACTTTGGTGACAGGGGAGAACTTAAAAATTTCATTCTGAACAACTAATTTTCAGTACTGATTATCTACCCTTTTCAACCATATCTTCAAAGGGTAAATTTGATATTTCCAACTAACGGAATAGTTTAGCTTCTGTTTTATTCCTCTGATCTTTTCCCACCACATTGCTATATTTGACTGTAGACTTTATAATGACAGTCTTTGGGAATGTGTGTGGCATTTGCTGTTCAAAGTCTAGCTCAGGCCAAGATATGTGGGTTAGATGCACTTTTTCAGATTCCTTTTCTTTTATCCTCCAACAAAGATTTGGTCCCACTTTTGCATGCACTCTTTATGCTATCCAAATCTCTTTGCCAGTCTTTCACCTGCTATCTTTGGCCAGTGTTCTCCTTGAAAGATCACTGGAAAATATGCTATTTGTTTGTTTAATATCTGAAGAAAAACTAATACAGTTGAGGTTGGCTTTATCAGCTCAAACATTTTTGGATGACTTGGTCTTTCTTTGATCCCTTCCTCACCTACAGTGAAGTTGGAGATTCCCAATTGTTTCTAACAAAGCCATTTACTTTAGATTCTTTTTACTTAACTGATCAAAACATTAGTTCATGGACATCAACTGATGTGAAATTTTATATTAGTTCATGGACATCAACTGATGTGAAATTTTATATTGATTTTTCTCCTTAGGAGGAAGAAATCATAGTTTTCCCTAAAAGAAAATTAAATGAATATATATACACTCCAAATCTCTTTCTACTTCTGAATATTCAGGTTCTGGAATTTGGAGTTTTATCAACTCTGCTTTGCTTCTGCATTCTCACATTCTTGTGCTTTCTACTCCAAATAGCTGTAGGACTCCATTTAAATCCCATCAGATTCTTTTTACAGCTGAAATAGGACCCCTGAGGTCATTTCTAGACTAATCCTGCTGCTTAATATATGAGAATGTCCTCATCACACTCCCTCCCCCAATTATTTTTAAACTCTACTCTTCAAAGTAAGAAATGCAAGAGTGCCATAGAAGTAGAAATACTAGAACTTGCCTTTTTCTTTTTATCGTTCGTAGGAATGACACTTTTAAACACGAGCTGATGTCAGACATTGAACAGTCTCCACACAGGAATGCTTGTTTTGATTAAAAGTTATTTAATATCTCCAGTTCCTTAGAATTCTGCCTACAGCTGGAGATATTCTTAGCTGCAGGTCTTGTGCCTTCTTTGACTACAGAGAAAAACTGGCTCACAACCTACAGGGAATAAATGGTATTCTCAAAATAGTTACTTGATTATATGGATGTTTATACTACAGAAGTTATTGATGTGTTGAGAATGAGGAATTATAAAAGAATATTGAGATAAGGAGGAATGTGTTGAAGCAGTATCTTTCTATAGTTCTATTGTTACATTCTTTGATTCACTGCATTTTTGTTAACATCAGGTCTGGGGTACTGTATTCATATGGTGGGACTAAAAAATGGAAATATATGTCATCTGTTTTCTTAACTGGCATTCTCAATGAGAGCTAAACCACAACCATTTAAGCAAGTTGCCTGTTATAATATGATCTTATTTTTTAACTGCTTTCAATATAAATCAATGGGGCAAATTCTCATAGCACCTCAATGCAATTTTTAAAAAAGAGGAAGAAAAATACTACTTTATTCCAAGGATACAAATAGAATTTTGACTCCACAAGGTAATTTCGCTTTGGACAATGGTAGTATTGTTTTTAGTGTAGCCTCTTCTCTTTAGAGGTCAAATATTTACAGAGTATTGAATTATTTTTTCTAGCTTTACAACAGCATTTCATGCATTTAGATATTGATGCAACATAGTTAAAAGCTAGGCCCTTTGGAACCACATTGTGCACTGACATCATCACAAGATTCTGTTTTTCCAACCCCAAACCTCCTGTCTGTGCTTGTTTACAGGTCATCTGGATGGTAACTAGTATGTGTTCAATGGCTTGAATGTTATCACAGTAACCTTGGCAACCGAGCTAGCTCTGATTTGAAACCTCACACGCTACATCATAAAATTAGATAACAGAATTGACATTTAGCTACATGTCTGTCATATAAATTAAGCTCTGAGAATGGTTTCCTTTATAGCCATGTGCTTTAATATGGGAGTAGATGACATCAATTAGAGTAATTTTACACATATGTGTGCTATTCCACGTTTAGGTGCTGGATACATTTCCTCAATTATTTCTCTATGATACTGAACCTCAGATATTGCCATACTATTCTCTCTCTACTAAAATTCATAGTGACTTTATTTTATGCTCAGAGCAAAGCTTCATCAGATACCCAATGTAAGTAGGATTACGATTAATAGAAAATTCACCCTGTAAGAAAATGTGAAATTGAAAGTGTTCTTAGCTTTACTGGATACTGCGATTTATGCTGATTTGAAGTAAAACTGAGCACAGAATATTCCTTTAACTAAGTCAGGATCCTGAAGACAGGACATCCTTCCCTTTCATTTATATATTTATGCACATTTTTACATATATTCTTCCAGTGGGAGCTCTGGTGGCATAGTGCTTAAGGCATTTGACTGCTAACCAGAAGGCTGGCAGTTCAAATCCACCAGCCACTCCTCAGAAGGAAGGTTGAGCAATCTACTTTCATAGTGATACTGCCTCAGAAAGCCAAGAAGGGGTCGCTATGAGTCAGATCCAACTCGACAGCAGTGAGTTTGGTTTTTTTGGTTTTATTCTTCCAGTGTCCAAGAATCTTTGATGATATCTTTATTTCAAGGAGATTCTAAACATGCAGATTAGTGTGTTCATCTACTTTGAGTTCTAGGGCCTTTTTTTATAATTTGAAAATATTTTAATCTTGGAATTTTCCCCCTCTATTTGCTATAGTCTGGTGTAGTTTTTCTTGGATATAAATTTAAAGACTCCACTTGTGAATTACATTTAATGTATGCACCCTGCAGTTTTCTGCACTGCGAATGATTATTTTTAGAAACTTTATGGTTGCCTGGATATATTTGTTTGTTCTCCATTGATATGTAGGGGGAATAGCTCATTAATGATTTAAAAAGAAGGTGTTTTGATTCATGGACTTGATTCTTCTCATTACATAAATGATAAAGACAATAAATTAACATCTAATAAAATTGTAAGAGTTTATTTCTGAATTTAGCTGCAAGATATTCTTCAGTCCTTGGGCATAATTTTCCTATTCTTTATTTTCTTCTGATTCAATATTTTGCAAGTCATCATTCAGCATATTTTAACGGAGAACAATGGTTTATACATCTTATTAAAGATATCCATTAACAGCTGTTTGTCAAGCACCATAATTGATCAACTGTTTTATAAAGCAGTTCTTTGGCCTCTAGACTGGTGAGTTATTATGTAAAAATGGAAGATCCTTGTGTCAAAAGTGAAGACAAAGAAATTCTTTTCCTCGTGTACCTGTTGTGTCGATGTATAACATTTAAGAAACCTGCTTCCAACATTCTGCCATCTTATGAGCTAGCCGTCTAACTCTTGTTTAGTTGTACATTAAAAACTGCCTTCTTGCCTTATACCTAGTAAAGAGTCAGAATTCCTGCTCAGGAGTTTTCTTTTCGGAAACAGATAAGTGGTTATGCTCTCTACATGTGTGCAGAGGTGGGAAGAGGGGCAGAAATCCTTCTGTGTATTTGCTGGCCCTGTACCGCAAATACTTCCATTACATTTTCAGCAATGTTTAAACTGTTTGCTTTATCTCATTGGGTTGAGTCATCATCACTTTTATGTTTCAACTAGTAAAATGTAGTTTTTATTGTTTTTTCTCTTCTTGAAACTATTTCTTGTGATGAACAGAAATAGTTCAGCATGTTATGGTTCCAGGACTGAGTCAAATTTGGGTAATCATCTATACTGTAAAATAACTTCATTTGAAACTTTTCAATGCATATACATTTGGCAGTACAGTATGGAAATTAATTACTAGGCTGTGTTAGTGCTGGAATGTGGGGGCTTATTGGGCTGTTTGCATGACTCCAAGATGTATTTTAATATCTGACTTTTTTTTTCTTTTTAATTGTGACATGTTGTGGTGTTATATAGGGGCAGGAGAGGGGGTTACTACAATGACTAAAATAAAAAAAGTTAACTAATATAGCTTCTTTTGTGATTTCCTCTTAGGTCTGATGTTGTGGTTCTCTGTTTTTCTATCGCTAACCCCAATTCCCTAAATCATGTGAAAACGATGTGGTATCAAGAAATCAAGCACTTTTGCCCTCGCACACCTGTTGTTCTAGTTGGCTGCCAGCTAGATCTCCGCTATGCTGATCTTGAAGCTGTTAATCGAGCCAGACGCCCTTTAGCGAGGTAAGCCAAGGTACTCAGTGTCTCACTGTGTTGGACAAATTAAAATCTAGAGGGAGCAGATGTCTCTGCAGCCTAGCATTCCGTTCTTCAAAGGATCTGGGATCCACCCCATTAGTCAGCCATAGGCTCTAAGTTCATTTGTTGATCAAGAGGTGGTGTGTTCAGAATACTTCTTACTCTCCCCTTACCTCTTAACATGGAAATCCATTGAAATATGGCTGTCCAGTGCTTGAAATGAATTTTATAATTACAAAATGGAGTGTATGAAAGTGCTTTGAAATTTTCAAAATATAAGACAAAATGCCAACTGTGCTTAATAATGTCACTCTGGAAATGATGATTTTTCATTTAAGTTAACTAATTCTCAATGTGACCTGCCACAATCCTTGGCCCCAGGTTCATCAGGTTTATATAAATATGCATATCCAAGTGTTCTCAATTATCTTCATTTTCCTTAATCCATCCCAAAATGGAGTGTCCAGGTTTTAAAAAATAGTTTGGACCTATATTTGCAAAAACACAATGCTGCTTTGTAAATGTCTCTACTAAAAACCAAAACCAAACTCACTGCCATGAGTTGTTTCCAACTCATAGCGACCTCCATTGGGTTTCTGAGGCTGTAAATCTTTATGGAAGTAGATCGCCCAGTCTTCCTTCCGTGGAGCAGCAGGTGGGTATGGATATATTTTTACGGTGTCACAGACTTAAAATACACTTAAAGGAGGATTTGTTCCACTGTATATAAAATGAGGATAACTATGCTGAGGAAAAACAAAAGTTTTACTCAGGGTCGTGGTTTCATAAGACATAGTGCCTGGGGTCTTAAAAGTTTGCAAGCAGCCATCCAAGGCACAACAATTGTTCCCTATTCACCTGGAGCAACAAAGGAAGAAGGAGATTCAGGAATATAAGGAAGATATGGAATATATAGCTAACTGCCTCTAGTAACAACTATATCCTTTGCCATGAGACCAGAAGAACTGGATGGTGGTGCCTGGCTACCATTACTGAACATTTTGATCAGTGATTCCATAGGATCCTCCTGATCAAAAGGAGAAAAACACAGACCATAATTTCAACTTTACATGGTCTCCATACTTTCTGGAGCCGTAGAGGCTGGGATACACCCTAAATCAAAATAGCGCCTGAAATCTTCTTAAAACTAAACAATAGTTTCGCTAAATAAGTGAAAAATGTCTGCTTTGAGCATTATGCTCTTTTAGGAACTATCTATATGAGATCAAAAGGAGTCCTAGTGGCACAGAGGTTAAACCACTTGGCTGCTAACCAAAAGGTCAACAGTTCAAACCCACTAGCTATTTCATGGGAGAAAGATGTGGGCAGTCTGCTTCCATAAAGATTTATACCCTGAGAAACCCTGTGAGACAGTTCTGTTCTGTCCAAGAAGGTTGCTATGAATCAGAATCGACTCAACAGCAGTGAGTTTGGTTTTAGGTACATGGGATCAAAGTGACAACAATAACTCAAACGATTAGATAAGAACCTTAGGGGACAGTGAGTTTATGTTAGTAGGGGAGAAACAACTCAGAAAAGGAGGCATGAGAATGGTTATACAACTTGAAGGATGTAATCAGTGCCACTGCACTGTGCATGTAAAAACAGATTGATGTGTGTTTTGCTGTGTATATTCTCAACAACAAAGTAATTTTTTTTAATAAACTGCTATCTTAAATTCCCAATATAAAAGAATAATTTTATATTTTTTTAAGCTTAACTGAATTTTTAACTGGAAAATATAGTATTTCAAAATATGTTACTATTATCTTCTTTCAGTGTTTGCCTAATAGACGTATTACAGAATTTTTTATTGACACAGCTATTTGAGCTTTCAAAACAAATGCAAATAATACTTTTTTTAAGGCAATTACTGATTTTCTAGGTACATTTGGTATAAAATTATGAACTTATTTCATATTCAGTTTTCATAACCCTTCTATTTTTAAATGCATGGACTGGGAATTGAGTACTAGGAGCTACAAAGAGGGAAGGAGGATTCATGGTGAATGAGAGACTGCCCCTACCCTGAGGCACTTTCGGTACAAAAGAATGGATTGGTATAATCCAGTGTCACAGTCACTAACAGGTGGAGGCCTGAGGAGAGTTATGTCAGCAGAAGGGACAGTTTATTCCATAGAGCAGTTCTGAGCAGATTTGATGAAGGAGGTGGTATTTGAGCAAGCCTGAAAGGATTTCTTTCATCTGTTAATATTTCTCAAGTAGGCCTGAGAAAGAAGGAACACAGAATGTCCTCAGGAGCAAACTTGAAGTTAAACTTTCTTCCCTGGACTCCCCTCTGCCTTTGCCAACACCCTACAGTTAGTTGTTCCTCTTTTCCATCCAGTTCTTCAAATCCAAATTCTATCCACTATAAGTTCATTTCTCCTAAAAACCAGTGCCTGTCACACAGATTACTTTGGTATTGAAGACCAAAGTTTTTGTAATTTTGTTTATTTAGGAAGATCAATTCCTGAGAGTCCATCTCAGAATCAAGTATGTGTGCATGAAGAATGTAACAATGAATCACACTTTGCCCATATTCTAAAATCCATTTTATTTCTTTACCATCATTGTTCATAGCCACAGCACTATACACCTCATATTGCTTCCAAAAAATTCATCTCCCTGGATTTGACTAGATTGTAATAGATCTTGTGCACTAGCCTAAAGCATGACTTTGTTCCATGAGCTTTATGGAACCAGAAATTTTTAAAAAGAATTGTGGCTAAACCATATTTTTGGTATATAAAGATTTTTCTTGCAGCAACATGAGTAAGTGACTGAAATATGAAGAGAAACTAGTTAAGAGACTAATGAAATAGACCAAGCAAAAGATGACAAGAGCCTAACTGAAGAGAGAGGAAGAAAACAAGAGAAAGATGTGAAGGAGGATGGATGGATCTAGTTGTCCTTGTCAAGTGCCATCAAGTCAATTTTGACTCAGCAATCTCATGTGATAGAGGAGACTGGGTTGTAATCTTTCTGGGAACAGATTGCCAGGTCTGTCCTGCAGAGCCACTGGATGGGTTCAAACTGCCAACCTTTTGGCTAACAGATTAACACTTAACTGCCAGCCACTCCTCAGAAGGAAGGTTGGGCAATCTACTTCTGTAGTGATACTGCCTTGGAAACCCAAGGAGGGGTTGCTGTGAGTCAGGTCCAACTCCATGGCAGTGGGTTTGGTTTGGTTTTTTTGCTGTGCCACCAGGGCTCCTTCATAAATCCAGCAGCTAGAACTTAACGAGCTGTTGGATATGCAACATTTAAGCAGGAATGGGAAATTCTGGACTCTAATTGTTCAGTGAAGGTCTCTCCACATCTTGCAAATGTGACCTTAGGTCACCTCTTTAAATTTTCTTCCTCATTTTCCTCAAGAAAGTAGAATTAAAATAATACCTCATAGGGTTATCTTAAGGTTCAAATGACAAAATGTATATAGATTTATTTTAAACATCATAAAGCATAATTTAAGTACAAGGTGATGGTGATGATGATAACAGCTAACATTTATCAAACGCTGGACCAGCTGCTATGCTGAATACTTTTCTTGTTATTTCACTTAAACCTCACAATAGTCCTTTAAGATGTGCTTATATTAGTATTCCTGAGCTCTGGTAGCATAATGCCTAAGGCATTTGACTGCTAACCAGAGGGCTGGCAGTTCAAACCTACCAGCCACTCTGTGGAAGAAGACTTGGCAATCTACTTTTGTGAAGATTTACCACCTTGGAAGCCCAAAGAGGGTCACTATGAGTCGGAATCAACTCGATGGCATTGAATTTGGTTGGTTTTTTTTGTTTTGTTTTGTTTTTTAAAGATGGGAAAACTGAGGCTTAAAGAGTGTAATGTAACTTGGCCACAATCAAACAGCTAGTGAATGGATAATACTTCAGTTAAACTGTAGTTAGTAATGAAAGCATTTTTTTTCTACTGTCATAACTTCTTTGTTCTAGAAAGACTTGAGGTTGATTCAAGATCCTTATTAAAAGCTTGAATAGGATTTTAAATGTATAGTCCAATTAGGTTCTTAGATAAGCCTTGGTTGCTTTTATCTCTCTAAAATAAGGATAATTATAACCTTTTAAACTATTGTATTTCAGGCCCATAAAAAGAGGGGATATTTTGCCTCCAGAAAAAGGTCGAGAGGTTGCCAAAGAACTGGGCATACCATACTACGAAACGAGTGTATTTGACCAGTTTGGAATCAAGGATGTGTTTGACAATGCTATCCGAGCAGCTCTGATTTCCCGCCGTCACTTGCAGTTCTGGAAATCCCACTTAAAGAAAGTTCAAAAACCTTTACTTCAGGCACCATTCCTACCTCCAAAAGCCCCTCCACCTGTCATCAAAATTCCCGAGTGTCCCTCTACCTGGACGAATGAAGCTGCCTGTTTACTGAACAATCCTCTGTGTGCAGACGTCCTGTTCATCCTTCAAGATCAGGAATACATCTTTGCACATCGAATTTACCTCGCTACCTCCTCGTCCAAATTTTACGATCTTTTTGTAATGGAATGTGAAGAATCCCCAAACTGGGGTGAAGGAGCTTGTGAGAAAGAGAAGCAGAGCAAGGATTTCCAGCAGTGGACATTGAGTCTTGACTCGGATGAGGAAAGGGAGGACGGCACCCTGAGGACACCTCAGACCCATCAGTGGAAGTTCTTAAGCAAGGGCCTGTCGGAGCCTCTGGGACTAGAAGCCGAGAGCTCAAGTCCAGAGATTCAGGCTTTGTCTGGATGGAGTAAGGGGTTCATTGGCATGCACAGGGAAATGCAAGTCAACCCCATTTCAAAGCGGGTGGGCCCAGTGACAGTGGTCAGGATGGACTCTTCAGTCCACCCAGGCCCTTTCCGGACCCTGCTCCAGTTTCTTTATACAGGGCAACTTGATGAAAAGGAAAAAGATTTGGTGGGCCTGGCTCAAATTGCAGAAGTCCTGGAGATGTTTGATTTGAGGATGATGGTAGAAAACATCATGAACAAGGAAGCCTTCATGAACCAGGAGATTACAAAAGCATTTCATGTCAGGAAAGCCAATCGGATAAGAGAGTGTCTCGGCAAGGGGACATTCTCAGGTAAGAAGGCCCAGTGACAGAGTTTTTGATACTCTTAGGGGTGTTTTGTCATATATTAGCCAAGTGTAATGGGGGAGAAAAATAACATAGCTAACATAAGTGCTTATTTTTTGTCCTCTTACCTTACATGTATTAACTTAATTCTCATGAGATGTAAGGGTTAAATATTACTATTTCTAGTTTTCATATGGGGAGACAGAGGAACAGAGAGGTTAGGTTATTTGCCCATGGTTACACAGATAGTAAGTGGTAGAGCCGGGATTTGAACCCAAGCTTTTATGACTGCAAAAACTGGTCCCTTAGCACTATGGCCTCATGCTGACTCAGGGTAGATCAGGTTGCTCTTGAGCCTATCTTCAGTCTTCTTCATGCTTAAAATTCACCTTCAGAATGTCTTTCATGACCAACTCCATTCTTCATTGACCCTTCAGCACTTACCCAGGTCAAAAATCAGTGACTTCTGGCCCTGAAGCCACTGAAGGCCATGTGGTGATATTGGTGGCTCTTAGCATTCTTGTCAGGGTGCTTCTTCTGTTTCCAGCCCCTTTCCTTTTCTGTTCTCACACTTCTTTGCCCTGTTCTTCCATGTTTCCTTCTTTGCTCCCCAAAGTAACCTTATATAATTGCCAAAGCACACTAGTGGCCTGTATCCAGTATGCGTTACTGACTCTTGCTTGCATGCTTATACACATGGCCTTGTTCGTTGTTGCTTTGAAACTATCATCTGATGATGATGATGTGTGTGTGTGTGTGTGTGTGTGTGTTAGTGTATTTCAGTGTAAAAATTTGACTTCCTGACTTCTTTTATATAGATACCTCTTTTTTTGTCTTTATCTTTCATAAGACCTGCCATGGTACTATATATTTAGTGCTCACTGAGTCGGTTAATTAATTTTAAAGTTTATAAGTATGTCATGTACTCCAAACACTGTCCATCATGGTATAGAAGCAGTATTAAAAGTTAATGAAAACAAAATGTTACAAACCTATAGTAAATTAAGGAATGAACCTTAAGTAAATTTGACATATTATGTTTGGGTTTTTTTAGAAAATATATATCTATATCTATATAAAAAGCTCACTGCTGTCAAGTCATTCAACTCATACCAACCCCTCCTTAGGTTTCCAAGGCAGTATCTCTACAGAAGTAGATTGCCCAATCTTCCTTATGAGGAGTGGCTGGTGGGTTTGAACCACCAATCTTCTAGTTAGCAGTCAAAAGCCTTAAGCATGATGCCACCAGAGCTCCCATATCTATCTATCTATCAGGAGCCCTGGTAGTGTAGTGCCTCAGGCACTTGACTGCTAACCAGAAGGCTGGTGGTTCAAACCCATCAGCCACTCCTCTAAAGGAAGGTTGGGCAATCTACTTCCCTTGGAAACCCAAGGAGGGGTCACTATGAATCAGGTCTGACACATAACAAAACAACATCTATCTATCTATCTATAACATTTTAGAAATGATTGGAGACGTTTCAATGGGAACTAGATAGTGAATGATTTAGGGAATTACTATTTACTTTCTTAGGTATAATGATGGTATGTTTATTTATGAGAATGTTCTTTTACAAAATTCATGATAAAGTAGGAGGAAAGTATCATGCTATCTTTAATATATATATACACACATATATGAATATATATATATATATATATATATACACACACATACAGATATAACTGAAGCAAACATGGAAAAATATTAACAATCATTGAATCTAGGTAGCGAGCAAATGAGTTTTTATTGTAATATTCATTCCACTCTTCTGAATGTTTGAAATTTTTCATAGGAAGAAGGAACAAAAAAAAAAATTGTTCCACTCCTTTCTGTTACTTTCTCATTTAGAGAATTTGTGTTACGACCTATGTGTGATTTTAAATGCATGCTCATTGATTCTTAGAGAGCCACAGGAGGAATTGAGTATGCTGAAGGTGGGAATAAGGAGCTCTAGTGGCATAGTGGTTAGAGCATTTAGCTGCTAACTCAGATGTGTACAGTTCTAACCCCTCAGCAGCTTCCTGGGAGAAAGATGAGGCAGTCTGCTTCCATAGATTTACAGCCTTGAAAACCCTAAGAGGCAGTTCTACTCTGTCTGTAGGGTTGCTATGAGTGGGAATCAACTCGATGACAGTGGGTTTGGTTTTGGTTTTGAAGGTGGGAATTGACATAAAACCAGTAAATAAAAATAGAGAGGAAAAGAGATGTAGGCTGGTGATACGTTCTCATTGAGGCTGGCTTATGGCTGTGTCCCCTCAATCCTTGGCCAGATGTGACATTTAAATTGGATGATGGAACCATCAGTGCCCACAAGCCACTGCTGATCTGCAGCTGTGAATGGATGGCCGCCATGTTTGGAGGATCTTTTGTGGAAAGCACAAATAGTGAGGTATGTGCCTTTCTCACACCTAATTGGGATCTTTACGTATGTGCATGTGTGTTTATATAAACTGTTTAATTGTTCAGATGCCTTTAATTTTTTAACTGCTTTTGAAATGGTTCTGTAGGCAATGCTTGAATGTTAGGTCACTTTTTCCTTAATTCTGTAGTTATGAGGAGCTGTTATTTATTGGTCATTTATTATATGTGATTCCCTAAGAGCTTTGCATGCAGAACATCTTTCCATCCTCGTAGTTCTCCTCTTCCTTGAAGACATGATCTATACTTTTTAACAAATGTTACAATACAATATACTATCTAAATCAAGTGTAAGGAGGCAGAGCCTGTCTTCCAAAAGTTTAGGACAGTGACAAGAGTTCTTTTGAGCACTTAGTCCTTGGTTCAGCACTATCCCTCACCAGAAGGGAGACCTTAAGAAGCCACATAGTTGTGCCTAAGTCTCCTCGTCACTAAGATGAAGGAAGGATACACTAGCTGGACTTGAGTTTCCCTTGAGGGACGTCACTCTTTGAGGGTCTAACACTCCCCAAGGCTCTGCCCTAGCACCTTCTCTGCTTGTGTTGAGGGGATACTAGGACTGAAGGTATACTAACTGTAAGAAAACATTTATTGAGCATATGGCTACTCCCCTGAAGTAGTGAGATCTAGTAGAAGTAGCTGTACTGCCTCTCAGACGCTGGCCCTATTGCCAAAAGAAGGATATTCTGAACAGAGCAGAGCCAGCATCATCTTGGGACCCTGCATCCTCATCTTTTTTACAAGTACTGCTAGAAAGAGATAAGAGAGGAAAAAAAAATCCATCCAAGCACTTCTACATGTAATCTTAGAGTGAGCAAGCATTTTTGTTTGGTTTTGTATTTTTGAACTATTAAAAAAAAAGGGAGAGGAGGGACACCTCCATCAAGTTTATTGTCCTTAGAAGCTTCTTATCTCATGATCTCTCCAAACTTTTAAAGGAAATACAGAAAACAATAACTAACTTTTCAAAAGGGGCGTTGGCATCAGAAATCTGATCATTTGCATTGTGATCCAGGAGCCTGCATTTGCATCCCCAAGGAGAGAAACAATCCTAGAATCACAAGCCTGGGACGGCTGGTGCTGAGAAGGTCATTGCACTGCCCTCCTGCTTCCATAACAAACTCCAAAAAAAAAACATTGTTGTCAAGTGGATTCCAATTCACAGAGACCCTGACAGAGTAGGGCTGTTTCATGGAGTTTCCAAAACTATACATCTTTATGGTAGGAGACTGCCATTATTTTCTCCCTTAGAGCTGCTAGTGGGTTCGAATCACCAACCTTTTTGGTTAGCAGCCAAGTGCTTCAAGCTCTGTGCCACCAGGGCTCCTTAGAACAAACTGCAGCTCTTCCTAAACTAAACCTAGTAAATGTCTGATTGCCGTTTGAAGAAAAGATGTCAGAAGTATTCTGATGATTTCTGGTGCCAAATAACATGTAATAGGAGCTGTGATAGCCTAGTGCCTAAGGCACTTGACTGCTAACCAGAAGGCTGGCAGTTCAAACCCCCTAGCCACTCCTTGGAAGGATGATGGGGCAATCTACTTCCGTAGTGATACTGCCTCAGCAACCCAAGGAGGGGTCACTATGAGTCAGGTCTGACTCGACAGCACATAACAACAACAACAACCTGTGATGGTCAGGAAGTTCTCACCTCTACTAAATAAAGGCTCTTCTGTGTAGTCAGGGGAATTTCCATAAGCAGAACCTTGTTACTGAAACTACTACAGCATAGTGGAGTCCAGTGAAGTGGCTGTGGGATGGAATCTCAGCTCCTCCACTTATAAGCTCCACTTAACACCTTTCTGAGCTCCAGTTTCCCCACGTAAGAGTATCTACCCCATAGTGTGGTTATAAGGTGTAAAAGTCAATACTTGCAGAGCATGTAGTAAGCATTAGATACATGGTAGCTGCTACTGGTCTTATTTTGCTGTCAGTGGTAGTGATGGTGTTTTTTCCCCTCTTACTTCCAAGAAAAATTAAGGGTAGCCACAGATTAGTAAAACTTCATCAAGTTTGCATTTCACTGACTTCAGTCATCTCTAGAGATAAAGAGCTTGGACGCTTGCCTCTTACTTTTCCAGCTCACTAAAATGTACGTTGAATGTGCTATAGAGGACCTGCTATTAACCAGGCAGAGAGAAGCTGATCAAGGTCAGGAACCCAGGCACAAAGAGACACTGTCAAAGCTGACCTCACAAATGCTAATCCCCTTTATCCCTTCCCAGAATGGACTGTAATCATCTCCAGATTAAAATGTGCAGTAGAGGTGAGCAAAACAAAAACTTGGCAGCAAATGTGAATGCATATGTATGCAGTTGTTTGATAACCTCTACTGGAGACAGTCCACACCCTCCTACCCAAGAAAGACCAGGTCACTCACCAATTAGTACTGTAAAGCTGAGGCTGATAGGTGTATGTAGAGATTCAACTGGGCTCAAATGACAAAGACCAAGGAACCAAGCAACAGAAGGTCTGGACTGAAATTCCTTTAGCCAATTTATTAAGGATACCATGAGCTGCTGAATTGTACGCTTAAAAATGGTTAAAATGCAAAATTTTATGTTGTATATATTTTACCAAAATAAATTTTTTTTTAAAAAAAGAAAAAGAGTTAAGAAGAATGCCTGAGCTCTTGATATTTCTGCCCACTCTGTCTCTTCTTTTGATTTCCAAAGTAAACTGTATAACTTAGTTGTTAGGAACTCTCAGCTCAGGTCTTTCTACCTTGATCTTGGCTAAATAACTGACTCTCCTTAAGCTTTGGTTCCTCAGCTGTAATATGGGGATAACGAGGGTACCTTCCTCATAGGACATCAAATTTGGTGCCTAGAACATACAAATGTTCAATAAATGTTTGACTATCATTATGGAGTATTCTTGTTAAATTATTCCTATGAGAGATTAAAGATCTTTGTCTCCTGAAAGCCCTAGGTTAAAAAGCCCCCAATCCCCTTTAGAAACTAGAAAAGCATAAAAGAAGTGGTTATGGGGGTCGGATGGAAAATTCAGTAAATGCTTAATAAATGTTCCACAATTGATTGAGGCCTGTGTTCCCACTTTGGATTTGTCCTTCCCGGGATACCTATTAACTCTTTGTTGCTTTGTGAAAATCTCTGACTTCCACCACAAAATGCAACTTATCTGTTGTAGCATTAATAGAAATCAGACTTATATCCAGAAAGGAATAAAATATGCCTATTGATGTTACTTTAACTTTTTTGTCATTTAATATTCAAAAAGACACTGTATTTCATTTCTATTTTTCTCATTAGCTTTAATGTAGCAGTAAGCATAATTTTCTCCCCAGAGGCACTCAACAAGTGGTTCATTAAAAATGCATGTCCGGGTTATAGTAAGCAATGCTGTGGGTCTAGAATACTTTCTCATTGTCTAGGAGACTGTCTCTAATTATAAGCCTAATAGTCTGTGCTGATCTTTGCAATTAAAATTTTAAACCAGCTAAACTGGAATACAGAACATTGTTTAAGGTTGTTCTCTTTCATTACTTTTCTTTGTTTTAAGCTCCCTCCAACAGATAGGATGGAAAAATTTTAATTCTGTATCTTATGTAGCTTTATTCATATTATTTTTAAAGTGCTATAAAATGTTCTCCCTTTTGTGATAAAGTTAATTATAAAGGTTGAAAACACAGAAACAGGCTTTTATAAAGAAATCAAACATGAGAAGAAAATGTATGTTCTAAAAGTATTATGAGCTTATTTTCTTTTATTGGTTAATTCCCTGAAATTACTTGCCAAAAAGAGCCATGGCTTTTAAAAAAAAAAAAAAAAAGATAAGAGTTGTGTTAAGCAAGAAGGAAGGAGTAGGTCATGGGTGATTACAAACGGCAACACACTCCAAGGACATTGAGAGGATTGAGGCAGGGTTGCTTGCAAGAATCTGTCATCTGCTGCTGCCAGTAGGATGTTACCATTTGTATTTCTAATAGGCATTTTTTTTTTTTTCTCTTTGAAGCAATGACTTAGCTCATCTTCCTACCAAAAAATGTTAAGATAATCTGAATATCCTCAAAACTGAAGAGTGTCAGTGAAGAAGAAAAATGCTTTAGATATTAGCTATTCCAAACTCTTCCCATCTAACAGATGATGACTTTGAAGGTCAGAGAAGGTGAATGATTGGTCAAACATGGCACAGAATTTTAGTGATCTATCCCTGGACCTGGCTTAGGCTCTGATCCTGTCATCCAAGCAGTTATCATCAGAAGCAGATAACATTCCCATGTTTAAGAGAGGAAGCTCTGAAACTTATGCAAACCATTACTAATGTTTTAGAGCGCTCAGCAGCTTGCACAATGCACTTTCACTATCAAAATGGTTCAAATTTCAAAACTTTCACAATTTAATTAACCCTGAATTATCTGGAAAATTATACTAATCCAAATACCATTCTAGAGAAATTTTACCATGTGTTGATACACACAATTGAGATTATGTGGGTGCCTATAAATGTATTCAAGACTGTACAAAATAAGTGCATGTATATATAAACATACCTAGATGTAAGCATACACATGAGTATAACTGATGTTAGGTTCACTTTAACGATTGCAATTAATTTTTTCGTATGTATATTCAGCCAATTGAAGGAGGAGGAACATTCCTACATCTGTATATTGCAGATGATCAAACATGAGCAATGGTTTCTTTACTTTACAATAATATCAGTAGTAGCTGCTACTTTCTGAGGTCTTTCTGTTGTAGAGGTTGTACTAGAAACTTGAAATGATCACATTTATCAATCATTGATGGTAATGACCCATTCAGCTTATTTGTGGGATCATAATTGTTCTCACTGACTATGTCTGAAAGGGATTATTTCTTTAATATTTTTAGGCATTTTTCTAGACCTTCCCTGTGAAATTTAGGAACCATCTCTACCTGACTGAGAGGGCATTCCCGCTCTGAGGTGGCTGGTGACTGAGCAGGAGGATAACACAGAATGTTACTATAGCTTAAACAATTCTGGAACCACACCACTAGAAAGTATGGGCCATGAGTCTCATGTAGGTAGAATGTGATTTTATATCTGTCTACCTATTTACCTACCTACCTATCCACACACATATAAACATATATACCATATAACATTATATATACCATATATGCATTATATATACACACTATATAGTATTATAAACCACTCTGGTGACATAGTGAGGAAAGCATTTGGATGCTAACCAGAAGATTGGCAATTCAAACCTACTAAACCTACTAGCTGCTCTGCAGGAGGAAGACGAGGCAGTCTACTTCTAGAAAGATGTATAGCCTTGGAAACCCAATAGGGAGGGTCACTATGAGTCAAAATGAACTTGATGGCAGTGGGTTATTTAGCATTATATATGTATTATGTACATAAAATATATT
>NW_006921603.1:7284922-7301887 GCF_000298275.1 Orycteropus afer afer | reverse complement strand
CTGGTTAGCAGTCAATTGCCTTAGGCACTAAACTCTAGCATATTGTTATATGGAAAACAACTGCAGGTCTCCAGAGGGAGACAGGAGGAATCCTATGGGTGACAGTTTACCATACCCAATAAACTGTGCCCTCAGATTCCTAAGCAAGGATTCCTTTGGATTCTCTGAATCTGATGCTTGATAATCTTCTAGTAGTTCTGCATCTATGTGATGTTATTATAGAAAAAATAATAATATATGTAGATCGTGTTGGCATATTCTGATAGAACATCAAAATCAAGCCAGACACTGTAGCAACTAGGGCTGTTGCTCATCCCCTATTTTGACATCTTAAAAAGCTGGGCTCTATCATGTGTCGGCAACAGTGTGGTTTGCAGCTCCTTCAACACCTGTCATGTTGCTAGGAGATTTCTTTCCCCACAATAGAGTATTGTAATGTACTTGGCAAGAAGGGCCCATAATGTCATCATACATTTACAGCCCATTTGTCTGATTTATAAGTCCAAATGGCCATTTAAAAATTCCTAACCAGGCTTTGTCAGGCAAGCTCACTCTTTTATCATCTACAAATCAAACTGTTATGTTTAAAGCTGTAAATACCAAGTGATTTCTCAGCCTTAGAGCAGGGGTCCACAGACTCACCAATCGAATCACATAGATGGGGTATTTATAAGCAGCATAACCTGAAATATACCTGCTCTTGCTTTCTTCAGCAGGACTTAGCTTTTCAAATAACATTGCAGGTCTATCTCCCAAACATAAACAAGATGTCAATGCAATCAGTTTTGGATTACCTCTACACCAAGCAATTGTCACCTAACTTGGACCTGGACTCGCTGGAGTTAATTGCCTTGGCAAACAGACTTTGCCTGCCACACTTGGTTGCACTTGCAGGTAAGCTTTATGACTCAGAGCCACGCAGTGCCTGACTGTCATATTTATCAAAATTACATTTAAACAAAAAAAATTGGGTTTCCATGGGATGAGAAAATAACAAGTTTTTGTTTTGTTTTCTTTTTGATCCAAAATAGGATTCTTTTGTTTAGGGTGATGTGAACTGATGGAATGTATAAGACAGCCCAATTCAATTCAGCACATACTTCTTAAGCACTTACTTTGTAGTAGTCTCTGTTAAGTGATGCAAATATAAATATGAGTAATGCATGACCCCTGTCCTCAAGGACGTACACTGTGTGCATGCAGAATTATTTGTGGACCACAGGAATTTGAAATAAAACTATTCTGTCAATGTTATCACATAATGTGTGGTCAGTGGCAGTATTTAAGAAAAAGGCAATGGAATGCATTGGTTAAAAGCATATATAGACTGCACAGCCAGATTGCCTGGGTTCAAATCCTTACTCCCCCATTCACTAGCTGGGTGATTTTATAATTTATTTAACCATTCTGTGTCTCAGCTTTCTCTTTCTTTAAAATGGGGATAGTATTACTTAACATTGGGCTCTTAAGAAGATTAAATGAGTTAAAATTTATAAAGTCCTTAGAACACTGTCTGGCACATAGTAAGCATTATGTAAGTGGTTTTCTTAAAGCTATTTTTAAAGATGTTCTGACATTGTTAAGTTCATTTTGGGAAAAATGAAAAAAGGGAGACAGCTTAATTTGCCAAAATCTAGATTTGTTCATTTGGTAAACTAAAGCAGGTTTATAAAAGATATGTGTATTAAAGTACTTTTGAATTTAAATCTTCAGTTTCATTCTCCAGAGGTGTCAATTGGCAACCTGGGTTTTTATTTAGTAGACTCCTCTTAACCAGGATGGCAGAGACAGTGTCTGTCTTATTCATTAGTTTATCCCCTGCACATGGAAAAGTGCCTGAACATATTAAATCTCTTTTAAAAAATAATAATAATAATAATTGAATTAATGAAAAAGAATAAATGAACAAACCAACCAGCCATATCTGTATTTGACTTTATGGCACTATCTTTACAAAAAATATTTCTCTGAACCCCGTTTCTCCTACACACCTTTTTACTTAAATATTAAGTTTGATTATAAAAGCATAGCCAAGCCAAGCTCACTGCCATCAAGTCGGATCTGACTCATAGCGACCCCTCCTTGGATTTCCGATGTGGTATCTCTACAGAGTAGATTACCCAACGTTCTTTCGAGGAGTGGCTAGTGGATTTGAACCGCCAGCCTTCTGGTTAGCAGTCAATTGCTTTAGGCACTAGGACTGATTTTTCCATGAAATTTTTTTTGAACTAATCCTATAGAAAGCTTTTTTTGTAAACTACCGAGCTCTACATATATTAGTGTTATTAAGTGATGTTGTTACTATTGTGTTTATTTAATATACAGCTTCCCTAAATAGTTCTCTAGGATTTGTTGTGTTTGGTGTATTTAGAACATGTTTTTTTTTTGTCATTGAGTACCGTAGCGTCATTCTCAACTCATATCAACCCCACGTGACAGAGTAGAACTGTCCCATAGGGTTGTCTTGGCTATAATCTTTATGGAAACAGATCTCTATATCTTCCTCCCCTCGAGAGTTTGAAAATCAGTTTCTGGGGTGAAAATTCTCTGCAAGTTGAAGTGTTAAGTGAATATCAAGAGGTGTTGCAAAGTAGGAGACCTAACCCCTCTTGATCACAGTACCTAGTATACAGCCTTGGTGGTCAACAACAGCCTGGGACTGGTGGTACAACAACAGACACATAAACCAATGGAATAGAATTGAGAACCTATGCACAGCTGATCTTTGACAAATGGTCAAAATCCATCATATGGGGAAGAGAGAGTCTCTTTAATAGATAGTACTGGAAAAACTGAATTTGCATTTGCAGAAAAATAAAACAGGATCCATACCTCACACCAAGGAGCTCTGGTAGCATAGTGCCTAAGGCACTTGACTGCTAACCAGAAGGCTGGCGGTTCAAACCCACCAGCCACTCCTCGGAAGGAAGGTTGGGCAATCCTACTTCCGTAGTGATACTGCCTCGGAAACCCAAAGAGGGGTCGCTATGAGTCAGGGCCGACTCGACGGCAAATAACAACAACAACAACAACCTCACACCATACTCAAAAATTAACTCAAAATAGATCAAAAACCTAAACGTGCAACCTAAAACTAAAGTTCATGGAAGAAAACCTAGGGAAAAACCTAGGGGCTCTAATTTATGGCAAAAATAGACTATCAAACATAACTTAAAATGTACAAACAGCAGAACATAAATAACTGGGACCTCCTCAAAATTAAATACTTATGGGCTTCAAAAGACTTTACCAGAAGAGTGAAAAGTAAACCTAAAGACTGGGAAAAAAATTTTGGCACCGACATATCTGACAAGGATCTGATCTCTAAAATTTATTTTAAAAAACTTCATCACCTCAACACCAAAAAGACAAATGATTTAATTTAAAATGGGCAAAACACATGAACAGACACTTCACCAAAGAAGACATTTAGGCAACCAACAAACATATGAAAAGATTCTCATGATCATTAGCCATTGGAGAAGTGCAAACCAAAACTACAAAGAATTAACATCTCACCTTGGTAATAATTGCACGGATAAAAAAAAAAAAGAAAACAGAACAACAAATGCTGATGAGTCTATGGGGAAACTGGAATGCTTATACACTGCTGATGGGACTGCAAAATGGTATAACCACTATGGAAAATGGTATGGTGCTACCTTAAAAATCTCTCACTGCCATCAAGTCGATCCAACTCATAGCAACCCCTCCTTGGGTTTCTGAGGCAATATCACTATGGAAGTAGATTGTCCGGCCTTCCTTCTGAGGAGTGGCTGTGGGTTTAAACCACCAGTCTTCTGGTTAGCAGTCAAGTGCCTTAGGCACTACACCACCAGAGCTCCAGAAATAGCAATACCATACTGTACAGCAATCCCACTCCTAAGTATATATCTTAGAGAAATAAGTACTATTACATGAATAGACGTATCCACATCCATGTTCATTGCAGCATTATTCATAATAGCAAACAGATAGAAGCAACCAGAGTGTCCATCAACAGATAAATGGATAAACTGTGATGCATACAATACATCCAATGGAATACTACACAACAATAAAGAATAATGATGAATTCACAAAACATCTCACGTCATGAATGAATCTGGAGGACATTATGCTGAGTGAAATAAGTCAGTCACAAAAGGACAAATATTTTATGAGATCACTATTATAAAAAATAAAGAATAGGTTTACACACAGAAAGAAATACTCTTTAATGGCTACCAGGGATGGGAAATAAAGGGAATCACTAATTAGATAGTATACAAGTGTTGATTCTTGTAAAGGAAAAGGCAATACACAAAATGTGGCAGTCAGCACAATGTAAGTCAATGGAAGATGCTGAGAGGTACACAGAATAAAGGACAACTACAGTAAATGCTATAACATACAATCCTGTAACAACAGTAATAAACAATAATTTGTAAGTAGATACATAGGTATCAATGTATGCTAAATAAATGAGGGGTGTCATACAAGAGTGCACCCACATACATATATGGGTATAGTTGTGGATATTTCTACATATATATTTAAATGCTGCATATATATTCATGTATATAATAGAACACATGGGGGCATTATAGAAAGTGCTTAGACAGCAGGACTGAACTACTAGACTTGAAGATTAGAACTATATTCTCTGAGACATCTACAACAAATGTCAAAACACAATTCATAAAGACAATGTTCTATACACCTAGTCTGATAAGTAGCTTCTGAGGTCTTAAAATCTTATGAGCAGCCATATAAGAAGCAACTATTGATCTTTTCCTGCCTGTAGCAAAGGCAAATGAAGAAAACTGAAGGCTCGAGGAAGTGATTAATCTGAAGGATTGTTGACCTACATGAACCTTCTGTAACCTGAGACCCGGAGAACTAGAAAGTGCCTGGCTGCCACTACCTTCTATTCTGATGACCATAAAGAAGGCCCAAGAAGGCCCTGGTTAGAATATGTAAAGGAATGTTGAACAAATTCAAATAAAAATTTTTTAAAAAATTACTAGTTTGAAAGTGACTGGAAGAATCCCCAAAACTATTGCCTGAAAACAACCTTCTAACTTGAAACTGATGACACTGCCAGAGGCTACTTTTTAGCCAAACAATAGACAAGACTATAAAATAAACAATAACAATGTGCTCCTTAGAACAATCAACAATATGAGATCAAAAGGGACGTTTGCCCAAAACCAAAGACTAGAAGGCAAAGAGGTACAAGGAAACCAACCTAATGGAAACAGGGAATCCAGGGAGGAAATGGGAGGAATGCTGAGACATTGCAGGGATTGCAATTAATATTATGGAACAATTTGTGTTATGAATTCTTGATTGGAAAACTAATTTACTATGTAAATTTTCAACTAGAGCACTGTAAAATTTTTTTAAAATGTGTAAAACCTGTACAGTGAAAACCACAAAATATGGCAAAGAGAAATTAAAGAAAATTTAATAATTGGAGAGATAAGCCGGGAAAAAAAGAGAAAGTTATGTTATAGTTACTTAAAATTAAAGAGCCCAGGCGACTTTTCTGGGAAATTGAATGCCAAATGGTTCTGTATTCGTCAGTCCAGCTGAGGAATTGTGCCAAGACCAGACACTATTGACCAGATATACTAACAAGTATATAAAGTCAGAGCAGGAAATCCATGTTGATTTGGACAATATAGTAGGTTAGAAGAACAGAAGTAGTGCAAGAGGGTTAAAAAAATCAATAAATAAATACACCAACATCAAGGACCTAGAAATACTGAACCACGACTTTACTCACACAGGTCAATCCCAGATGCAGACAGCTCACGGGAAGACAGGAGACAGCTTGGTCCCAGGACCACAGTTAAATTCACTTTGGAAGCTTTGAACACAAGCTCCCAAGCAGAAAATGTTCATCCACACTGGACTTTTGTTACTTCTGGCTGAAAATTATCCTAATGGAGGAATATTATGGCATCTTTTAACCGCTGTTGAAACAGACATATACATTCATGTTTTTAAGTCCCCAACTAGACTCGTTCCTCTATTACTCAACCTCTCCAGTGTCAGGGATTATTGAGATTTGGACAAATGTGAGTAGAAAACTGCCAGACAGGAAGATGCTTGAAAGCCCAGAGGATTCTAGGAAGGTGCCTAGAGCAGCACTGTCCAATCAAACTTCCCTCAATGATGGATATTCTGCACTATCCAATAGGGTAGCCACATGAAGCTATTCAGTTCTTGAAATGTGGCTAATTGGCTAATGTGAGGAAGAACTTTTACTTCTTTTTAAAATTAATTTAAGTTTAAATAGCAACGGTTACCATGCTGGACTCTGCAGGTCTGGAGGAGTCTGGCTATTTTAGAAGTTTGAACAAGCGTCCCCAAAGTACTCAGTGCAATGGCTGGAGACTAGAACTCTGTATATTGAAAGCTGCACATCAGAACAAGTCCTGATTAAATTCAGATAGCTGCCTACATCTGGGATCCATGTTCCATCCCGTGTTAGGTGGTCCCAGACCAGACTCTCCAGGTAAGATGCCTGGCTTTCAGGGTACTGTTTAACTTTCCCCTGCTTCTCTCTTCCTCAGAGCAGCATGCTGTACAGGAACTGACCAAGGCTGCGATGAGTGGCGTGAGCATTGATGGGGAAGTGCTCTCTTATTTGGAATTAGCCCAGGTTTGTAACAATTTGCTTTTCACCTTTTAAGTGTTTTCAACCAGTTGCTTCAATGCTGATAAAACATTCCTCTGTTGCATCTGTCTAAATAAAGATGTCACCACTGAGTCACAGAGGCCCCCTGTGTACACTGAGAAGATCTGAGAGTTTTACGTTTCAAGCACCATTCACCCCGCTGGGCTTCGTTTGAAAAAACAAGGTCCCCACCCCCACACATCCCCGTCATCCCCTGAGGCACCAGCTTCACATGTGGGAGAACCACTTAGGGCTTATTAGGGGGAGGTTTTGTCTCTCCTTTGAATTTCTTCTTGAATTTTTGGACATGTATTTGCCAAGGCCAGGCAGTTTTTAGAGTTCCATGAAGGTCTGCAGTGCCCACACATCTCACAGCAGCTTTCCTGGCATTTTCTAAGATCAGTGGTTGGTAATATTGATGTTGTGATTCCATGATCCTAATACATACACTTGCACCCTTCTTCCAGAGAGGCCAGAGACCCGATTTAGCTTCAGCACTGAATAACTTACTCCAAGTACAAAGCTAAAACCTGACTTAGTTTCCTCATCTGTAAGACATGGGGAGAATAATTCACACCCTACCATCCTTACTGGTTATTTTGAGAACCAAGTAAGAGAAAATGTTCAGAACAGATCACTGAAGAGTCAAAAGGCCTCTTGTAATGGACAGAACAAATATAAGACTCCTGAGTCTCTGGCTTAGACTTACAGACAAATGAGTTTACATTCCAACAGCTATGAACAAACTCTTCAGTTTTTTTTCTTCTGCTTATTGGATTTGTCTTTCTTTACATCCTCTCTATCAGTGCAGTGGTTTAGTAAAACTTAGGTCAGGCATTTTAAGTGGATGTTTCTCAATCAAGGGAGGGGAGGTAGTTTTAGGGAGAGGAAAAGGCATATAACAGATGTTACCCAGGTCATTCCAACTCTGGCCATAGGAGATGGCTCAGATTCAAAAGGGGCGGAAGAGGAATAGGACTTTACTGCAGTCTGTTCCTTCTGACTTAACATTCACCAAATATTTGCTATTGTTCTCTCTCAAGTGCCAGGCACTGACTGCCCTAGACACAAGACGTGTAGATATGAACAATAGAGTCTCTGCCCTCAGGGTGATCAGAGGCCAGAGGGAGAAATAGATGAGTGACAATTATTAAAGTCTAGTGTGATAAACAGTCTAATAGAGGTTACAGTTAAAACTGGGGACAAACCTCTATTGCAGTAGGATCAGCAAGTCCCCGTCAAAACTGATTGTCCACATTTAGAATTTGGCAAATTTTGAAACAAGCCCAGGAGGCAGTCTACAACTGTCTTTGGTGTTTGGGATTGTGATTTTGGAAGTCTTTTTAATCAGTTGCTGAGGACTTTGACTTTTGTTTAAGCCATCCTCTGTGGAGATACGGGCCCCAGAGGGAAGCACATTATAGTTTCCATGATTTTGCCAGAGCAAGGAAGTATCAAGGGCAAAAGACAACAGAATAATGTATGAGAAGGGCAAGGATGCAAGGAGTGAGGGGCATTTGTGCCAAATTTGGTGAGGAATATGAGTCTGCCTGTTGATGTTTGAGCACCAGGTCTTTTTTAGTCACAGCTACCTCAGCTGCTACCTCCCTAAGTATTTCTCTGCTCAGAAAGGAGGCATACAAGTGTTGGATCCCTCCCAACCTGCCCACACAGCCTGCTCATCTTATATAACCAAAAGGACAGGTATAAGACAGTCACACACTTCACAGTCTCTTCTTTCAGATCTTTGGCCCTAGCAGCTGAACTCTGACATGTGACAGGGAGTATTCCATTCCTGAGGCTTCCTTAAACAGAGATGACATGGCTGCTGTCTGCTGTTGGCTGGTGCCTTCCAGAGGCCACCCACTACACTTATCATCAGAGGGCCAGGTGGTGGGGGAGGGTAGGAGTGCTTTACACTCCTGATCTGATACAGTGATTAATTTTGGTGCACCTGTTGTGGGGTAAAAGAGTGTGCCAAATGCTATACTTAGCTGACACCAGCAGTCATGGCCAAAGTGAAAAACATTGTGGTCAAAACAAGAGGCTTATTGAATTAGTTATACAGACCTTTGTTTCTTTACACCCCTACAATGGCTTCCTGTGTCTTTGTAACCCCACTTTAGAAAATAGAGCCTGATCCCCTTTTGGTCACTCCCCTGCAGTTTCACAATGCTCACCAACTGGCCGCCTGGTGTTTGCACCACATCTGCACCAACTACAACAGTGTTTGTTCCAAGTTCCGCAAGGAAATCAAATCACAATCTTCAGGTAAGACTATTATGACCCCCATTTGTCTAGCTTTCCTCATGTCTGCCTGAGATGTTCCCTTTCCGTGTCTTTGAGAAGGAGTGTGAGCTGCAGGAAGTTCACAGAGAATTCTTTGTGACTGGCTGGCAGGCATATAGTCAAGTGACATGCCCCTAGGGATTGTCCATTAGGCATTCTCTTTGGAGAACTTCACACTTGGGTGATTTGGATGGGCTGAGTTTCAAGATGCCCTGCTTCAAAGCATTCTGAGATCATTGGCTCATCCTTGTCCAGGGAAGCATGGTTAAGAGAAAGCTTAGACTCTAAATTCAGGTGGCCCCTGTTCAGGTTCTCTGTGCCCAACTGCATGACTTTAGGCAAGTGATTCTTCCTATTAAACCTTCCGTGTCTCAATCTGCAAATCATAGTACCTGTCAAGTGGTTGAGTGGACCCATAAGATAATAGTATATGAGAATCATCAAGTACAGAGCATAGCATGTAGAAGCAATTAATGAACAGTAGGCATTATCTACAGTATCTTTCTGTCACTAGACAACCAGGAATACTTTGAGCGACACCGCTGGCCCCCTGTGTGGTATCTGAAGGAAGAAGACCATTACCAGCGTGTGAAAAGGGAACGAGAGAAGGAAGCTATTGCACTAAATAAACATCACTCCAGACGCAAGTGGTGCTTCTGGCATTCATCGCCAGCAGTTGCCTGAGGAGGAAGAGAAGAAGGAAAGAAAGGAAATCAGTAATCTGATGCGCCACTTTTAAAAGCACTACTGTAAAATTAGTCTTATTATTAGAGATAAGATGTAGTTCAGGTTTCAGGCACTGATCTTCCTCCACTTTTGTGCATTTATCTTTGTTAGGATCAAAGCACAAGCTCACCATCAATGAGCCTGGACAAAAAGGGAAGCTGACGCTCACTGCATTCCTTAAACTAATATGTATATTTTTTTGTTAGGAGGCTTAATAAACTTTAGTCTGTTATTTCCTTTCTTTTTATACAAAGAAAAAAAGAAGCTTTCATGTTTAAAATTCCAAATTGGGAAATATTTTTATATGGTCTCTTGTATTTTGTTGAAATGAAAATACTGTGTATTACCTTATTTTACAGGCTACAAATTAACCATAAAATCATCCAGTGATTCAGTTGAAACTCTTTGGCCACATGGCCACCAAGGCATTATTACATAATTAGAGGGTTATCCTTTTGTTGTGAAGTAAAGGGTTGGAACGAATTTCCCAAACTGCAAGTTGGAGACCGTTTAATCTTTGTTCTGCCGAATAACATCAGTATAATTACCAAGTCAACTCCAAGAAATGTGTATTTACAATATTTGCTGTGTAAGTGCTAGTAATTATATGGTTATATGTGCCGTGTAAAATATAGTGATATCAAATATTCTGTTGTTTAACATGTCTAGATTCAAGAGGATAATCTTTATAATCATTAGAAGGGCTTATTAAATTCCAGCATTATCCAGGGCAAACTCACTGATGGACCTGAATATAAAGGAAACAATTACAGTGTTGGTATTTGGATGGTGTATTAGGGTTTATGTCTTTCAGTGTTCCTTGATCTTGCCATGCTCTGCATGCAGATTGTCCACTGACTTGAATCGAGATGGACAAGGGCCAGGTCCACAGACTCTGTCCCACCATCTTCAGGCTTGTCACATCTCACCACCAGAAACAGGCTTCCTCAGGTCTCTCACCTGTGGACAACTTCACTTTGTAAGACACATATTTTTAACTCTTCCCAGGGAAAATTCATATCGCTAAAGATGTAGGCTAAGGCAGACCCTCTCACTACTGCTGAAAGTCAGTGGGGCCTGTGAAAGCACGAAGCTGGAGGCTGGGTCATCCAGGGTCCCTGCATTCTCCATTGCAGAAAGGAATTTCTTATTGCAAGAGTCTAGGAAATGGTGCTATTGTGAGTTAGTTCTGACCCTTTGTCTTTCTGAGTTTTCAGTGTTAAAATAGAAAGTGTTGAGCAAAGGAGCTTTTAAGAGGCAAGTCATTGCTTCTCTTTAAATTAACATGTTACAGCAGCCACACAGAGCTTCTAAGGCAGCAGCCACATATCTGCCATGGAATGTTGTATGGCAGCACTGGTGTTCATTCTGTTGGTAGCTCAATTTACTGATAATAAAGGCTACTGACTTTGTTTGTATTTTTATTAATTGTAGTTTTTAGAAGTTCAAAAAGAGACAGTTGAGTCCAAATTCCAATTTGACAGCCATATTTGACAGCATTTGAAATTCTATCTAGATTACAGATGAGCATGTATTTTTGGCCATAGAAATGAACCAGAGATGTAAGAGGTGGGAGAGGCCTGAAAATGCATCACCCTCCCATGACAAAGGAGGGAGCAGTAGGGTAGAGAAGGCCATAAGTACATCCACTTTGACTTTTGGTAAGTAGGGTTGCAAATCATTAATGAAAGGAAAAAGGAGACAGAAGGAGAGGATAAATGTCAAGACTCAGGAAGAATTGTCATACATCCCATCATAAAATGGTAGTGGTTGAGTTTTCAATGAGTAGTCATAGTTGAATTTATACAGCCAAAGCTCCCATTTGATTTCAATCTTGCCAAATGTAATGGACGTATAAATGAACCTGGGGTATAAGCAATAATCTCCATTAGTGTTTGTCATCAGCTACTGTGACCAAGTGGCTGGTTCATTTGGTTAATGCTGATTATGGCCTTTAACCATGGTGGTTTGTTTTTTGTTTTTTATTTCTTAAAAGCCAATAAAATTGTTTAGTTATTAAATGTCTCTAGTTTTTAATTTTTTTCTTAAGAACTACCATCATATCATGTATGTAATCCTAATTTGTTTTTATAACTACCAAAATTTTAAAGGTGCTGGGTCGTGGGGCTGGTGTGTGCTTCTGAGGCAAGGCTGCTCTAATGACTGTCATCTGTTTTCAGTACTGCCAGCAGAGATTCCAGTGCCATGATATAAATGAGGTGTCTGGCTCTTTGCTTTATGCTAATGAGGTTATATCACTAGACAGTGGTGCAGCTTGAAAAAAAACAAATAACATCTCTACCCTAATGGATTTATATAGCTAGGTTTAGACAGTTCTACGAGCAGTTACATGAAAGGTCTGAGTTGGTGGGCTCAAGATCCGTCTTCTTTCCAAAGCGGTCCTGGAAAAGCCTCTGGGAAATCTCTAAACAACTTCTGGACTTGTAGCGTAATGTTTGCCCAGCTCAGAGGGAAGAGGGGCTCCAGTGAGATCTTGTTGGTTGAATTTTCTGTGGAGCACGTTCTCTAAACTCCATAGAAAGGAGTTAACAATTATAAAAGAAATTACAGAAGACAATGAGATTTCCTACACCTTTAAAGGTGAGTGGTCCTGATCATGACAACTTTTACGTAAGGCATACCAGTGGAGTCTTACCTCTAGAAAGTCTTGGTTGGCATTTCTTCTGGGGCAATGCCTGGTAAATCATCAGAGATTTCAACACCCCTATATTGGTATTTTGAGAACCACAAATCCTACTAGTATAGAGGTAGCAAGTATTTTCATTATGGACCTTCAAAAGCAAGAGTTCAGAGTTTTGAAAAATAATGTTTTCACAGTTGCTTCCATTTTATGTCAGTTGTCAAAATACAGTTTGTCATCATTGTGACATTGGCTAAGTAGAATGAATTATACTAGTCAGAGAGAAACTGACTCCTGTCTTCAGAAACTGTTGTGACTGCACCATTTGTGAAATGAATGCTTATATGCAGATCGAATCTTTACTATATATGTTACCCTCAACTAAAGCTAAAGTCCTAATTGGCTGAAGAGCAATATTTCTTCTTTTCTATAAGGATGTAATGATTGAAAGAAAAAAAAATTGTGTCTGTGGTATGTGTGTGTGAGAGTGTGTGTACCTAATTAAGAAGCAACATAAGGAAGAAGGAAAAAAAGCACTAAGAACAAATTTTAAAAACATAAATACATAAAGGGGGGGAAGAGCAATTAACTGAAACCATGGAAGTTGAATTAAGCCCTCTGAGCCATGGATGTACTCTCTTTCTTCCAAAGTGCTAATTTATGAGATTACTCCATATCTCATGATTTAGTTTATTTTCAGATGAAGACTTTGCTCTCTTGAATTTCCAATTAGGAGGCAGGTGATTTATGCAGTATGAAAGGTTTAGATTTGGAAATGAAGGCACTGGCCTGGCAACTGGTGACCTCTTGTAAAAGCAGTGCTTCTGGAGATGCGATACTATTCCCTTTGCAGCTTAAAATTCCACAGTGTTCTGACAGTGCCTCCAAATTGAATATTTTTACTTAAGCCATTAAATGTTTGGTTTTTCACAGGGTTCATGTGTAGGTGCCTCATCAGTTAGGTATTTACAGACTACAGTCTACAAAATATGGAAATAATTTTGGAACAGACCACTCTAGGGTGGAAACTAATCAATCATGCAGTTGCACATCCACAGACATGAAATTGCTATAAACACAGAAGGAGAAATGAAGCAATTTGCCTGATACTCCTCATGCTCACCATTTCCCTGGGAACACAGCATCTTGGTGATAGGGATTTCCAGTGTAATGTAGATGAAATGGGTGATACCAAAATATGGCCCCATGGAAGAAGCATTTAAGTCCTTTGAGTCTGGATATATTCTCAGTCCCAAAGATAAGAATGGTTTGATGCTGCAGGCAATCAATGAGGAATGAACTTGATTCATTTCTTTCTGCTTGGATGCCGACCAAAGTTTGAGCAGTATTTTATTCTCCACCAGTCGGATGAAAGAAACATGTTTTTGATTGAATGATTCATGATTGTTCCAGTTGGGATGGTATACCCATGGAATGTTAAGTTTAACTCTTGTGTGAAAACATACACAACGTCTATAAGCTTTCCCCCCCCCAAAAAAAAAAAAAAAAACGGCCATCGAGTTGATTCTGACTAACAGCAACCTTCCTTGGGTTTCTAAGACAATAAATCTTTATGAAAGTAGATTGCCCCACCCATTTTCCTTCCACTGAGTGGCTGGTAGGTTTGAACAGCCAACCTTCTGGTTAGCAGTCCAATGCTTTAGGCATTATACCACCAGAGCTCGTCCTGTAAGCTTTAGTCATTCAAAAAAGGCTCACACTGAGTTGTTGGTATGTAATTGAGATTATTTAGGTAAAGCACTTAGCACAGTGTCTAGGGCATTGTTAAGTGCTCAGTAAATGGAAGCTAAACAGAATACAGATAGTCCCCAAATTGAATGAGACCCATTCCAAATCTGTATTTAAGACCGGTTTGTAGGTAAGTCTTAATAAGTACATGTGGTTCTTGTTTAGCATCAGTTGGTTAAATGTTTATCTTAGTATATGGTATATATTTTACCTCTCTATGCATATAAAACACTTTAAAGTTTCCAAATATACTGAAACATCTTAAAATACAGTACCTAAACCAAACCAAACCCACTGCCATCAAGTTGATTTCTACTCACAGCAACCCTATAGGACAGAGCAGCCCCCGCAGGATTTCCAAAGCTTTAAATCATTAATGAAGCAGACTGCTTAATCTTTCTCCCAGTGAGCAGCTAGTGGATTTGAACCACCAACCTCTTGGTTAGCAGCCCAGTGCTTTAACTACAGCACACCAGAGCTCCTTTAATACAATACATACTGATAATAATACACTAATAATAAAAGTAACTACATATGGTATTGTACTGAAGAGAAAGAATCTGTGTGCGTGTTTATAAGTATAGGTAACTTAGTGCCTAAGGCACTTGACTGCTAACCAGAAGGCTGGTGATTCAAACCCACCAGCCACTCCTCAAAAGGAAGGTTAGGCAATCTACTTCCGTAGTGATACTGCCTCAGAAACCCAAGGAGGGGTCGCTATGAGTCAGGTCTGACTTGACGGCACGTAATAACAACAACAACATACAGTACTGTGAAAAAAAATATTAAAGAACTGAACTCACTCCTGTGGTTCAACTTTCAGCCAAACATTAGACAGGTCTGTGAAGTGAACAATAACACCAGGAAGGTATGCACTTCTTAGAACAACCAAACAAAAGAGATCAAAGGGCAGCATTTGCCCAGGGATAAAGCTCAGAAGTCGGGAATAGATAGGAAAGAAGGACAAAGGGAAATGGTAACAACAGGGAGGAAGTGGGAAGAGTACTGTGGGGATCTTAATCAATGCCACAAAATAAAACGTGTATGAATTGTCGAATGAAAAACCATTTTACCCTGTAAACTTTCACCCAAATCACAATAAAATAATAATAATAAACTGAACAGTTCTTTAAAGCCTATAGATAGGGAAGAAAAAAAAAAGATCATGATTAAAAGTTAGTACTTACTCTTGTTCCATGCAAATGGGGCATTCGTAAGGTAACATTGTGATAACAATAATTGGATGATGAAGAACAAGATGAGGGAGAGATGGCTACTGTGGAAAATGATGGGCCTGATGGTGGAGAGGATGGAGAAACTGGTGCTGGAGAGTCGGGTTTGATTCTGCTGCTACAGAATGGGGACTTACCACTGAGGTCAATTTCGTGAAGTAGCATTCAATGGAGGTTTGTTCAGAGCTCTTTTTCCTCATCATAAATGTCCTTATAGCAGCTTAGGTCTTCATTAAGTATATGGTAAACTTTGGTAAACCTCTTTGTATTAGGGTCTTGCTCCTCTAACTTTGCCAACCCTGCTTCAATGAGATGAAAGTCTTCAGCTAATGCTTTCTTCAAAAATGTTCTTTTCAGGAGCTTTTAGGTCCTGGTCTTCTTCCTCAAGTGCTGTCATTTGCTGCTCTAGTTCCCAAAAGCCTTCATTGGTTCTTTATTTTCAATCATGATAGTTTTCCCTTTCGGTTTTTTTTTTTTTTTTTTTTGGTGATGCATCATCAGCACTTGCATCAGATTTACACTTTGGAGACATGGTTATGAGGATAAATAAGAGAAAAATTAAACCAGATACAAAGTTACACACTTAACACAGTGTTGACAGCAACGATCTGACTTAAAAAGCAGACGTGTTCTTCTAGCCGACTAATCGTTGAAGTTGTGCAATGTTTTCATAAGTGTCACAAAGTAGTGTGTGTTATTACAAACCACTGTATTTAACTTAATTTTTTAATACAATGTACTTTATGACAGTCTGTTCTTCAGTGTAAGTTGTCCATATGTTAAGCCCATTTCTCTAAGAGTTAAAAACTTTAAATGTCTGACCACTCACTATGACTACTTATTTTAAAATCAATCTCTTGGGTACATCAATTGAATGGATATCATGGGGTCGATGAGGTCCAAGAATCCCAATGGGAGTGGAACTGAGACAAATCACAGTGGCTTAAATGTTCTCTAGCTGATGGATTAGGTGGTGGTGCCACCTTAAGAATAATGAGGTAAAGAAATAAGAGAAAGGTAAGTTTTTGTTCTAGAGAGAATTGTTTAGTATTTCTGAGAGAGAAGAACCTACAAAAATTGTACTGGCAGATTACTTTTTCTTTAGACTCCATATGTGAAATAACAAAAATTGGAAGACAGCCTTCAAGCATGTGTGTAAAATCATCAGGGAATTTTTTTTAAGGCAGGTGTGATGCAGTAAATTACTTAGTATGGCTCTTCTAGCAGTGGTTTTTGTGACTCCCACCAGATGAGTTATTTATTGTTGTTGTTAGGTGGCATCGAGTCAACTCCTACTCACAGCAATGTTATATACAACAGAATGAAACACTGCCTGGTCCTGTGCCAGCCTCATGATCCCTGCAGTACCTGAACCCATCGATGCAGCCACTGTGTCAATCCATCTTTTCAAGGGCCTTCCCTTTTTCATTGACCCTCCACTTTACCAAGCATGATATTCTTCTCCAGAGAATGATCCCTTCTGACAACATGACTGTTGTTGTTGTTGTTGTTGTTATTTGCCATAGAGTCAGCCCCGACTCCTAGCAACCCCTCCTTGGGTTTCTGAGGCAGTTATCACTACGGAAGTAGGATTGCCCAACCTTCCTTCCAAGGAGTGGCTGGTGGGTTTGAACCGCCAGCCTCCTGGTTAGCAGTCAAGT
>NW_006921603.1:7281182-7284122 GCF_000298275.1 Orycteropus afer afer | reverse complement strand
ATCCCATTTGTGGTATATTTCTTGTCAGAGCGGCACCAGGTAACCTGAACAATAAGGTACATGATAACCCCATGCAAATAAGGTGTATGGAACCCTAACATGGAGACTGGTCAGTTTTACCATGCTGATAGGCATAAAATGAGCCACCCTAGAGGCAGAAAGGTGGGATCTCACTACCATCAAGAGAGAAGAACCAAAAGTGTGGTGTGTCCTTGGGCCTGAAATCCTTGCATGAGACAGCAGAGAGACAGAAGAGAGATAGCAGCAGAACCAACAGAACTGACATGAGACAGAGAGACAGGCTTCCTGGCCCACAGAGTCAGAACGCTGGATGCCTTTAGGCAGGAGTCTTGCTGGCAGAGTGGGGTGCCTCTCTGGGCACCTATTGGCAGCACTGAAAGAGCTTTGTAACACTTGCCTGAACAGAGCAAAGGCTGAGGCCAGAGAGAAACGTGCCTGTGACACAGCTGAGAGGAGCCTGTCCTGATTGAAGAATTGTACCCTGAGTGTTCCTGAACCTGAACTGTAACTTTTTAATTCCCTACTAAACTCCATAATTGTATTTTCTGTGAGTTGTATGCAGCCATCACAAGAAATATTGAACCCAGCAGAGAAGTTGAGAGTACCATGGGAGGAACAGTTGATATCACAATTGATGGAGAAAAAAAAAGTTGGAGGGTAGAGGCATGTCTGACCTCTCCCTCATAGGTATTAGCCTTGGGTTATTGATACTCATTGTGATTCTCTTTTCTCTCCCTTGTGAAGTTAGAGGAGGTCAGACAATGCCTCCCCTATGCCCTTCTTGCAGCAGGAAACCAAGTATCTTAGAATCCAGATATCCTGAGAAGTTGTCTTGTCCTCTTGCTTTTCTTGAAGATCAGATGACATAAAACGCCAAGGTGAGACAGAATTCACTAGCTCTAGTATCTAACAACTTTCACTTCAGCAAAGTCTCTCTAAGCCTCTTAAGTCGCCGAGAGCTAAGCCCAGTTTCTTCTTTCTTTTTATTTTTTTGCTGAGCAGAAGACAGCCAGTCTCTGGGCTGAGTCAGAGCTATTCAGATTCTCTATGACTCTTGGATTCTGTAGAATCATATTGTTAGTGCTCAGAGTACCAAAAAGCAAAAACAAAACTCACTTCCATTGAGTCAGAAGTAGATTGCCCAGTCTTCCTTCTGTGGAGTGGCTTGTGGGTTTGAACCGCCAACCTTCTGGTTAGCAGTCAAATGCGTTAGGCACTATGCCACCAGTACTCAGCACAGGAAAGGATTTTCATTACTGAGCTCATTGTTCCCACACATGCCCCATTCTTATTTTTATATTGTGACCCCAGGACATGTACAAAGAAGTTTACTATGATGCCAGAGAGTTGGAATTGATTAGTGGCTCTATTATGAATGGAATGGGAGGGTAAGATGTGGTGGGAGCACCCTCTGGGACACTGAAGTCACAGGAAGCAAAGAACCAGACGGACATATTGTAACATGGCTGGATTTCCAAAACAAGATTGAGTCAGAAAAGCATGTAACAGAATGAGATTTATTGTGTAAAGCTCTTTGTGTAATGCGCAGATATGAAGTAACGCTGTCTGTGCTATAAAGATACCCTCATACATGAAGACACATATCAAATACATCAGTGTTTGACTCTGAAAGGGGGAGGAATGGGTGTTATGCAAGAAGGAGAATATAAAAGAGAAGGCCTTGCGCTGACTGAGGATAACAATGTGCTAAGGATGAAAAAACATGATTAACTGGACTCCGCATCTGATCTTTAAGGAAAAATTTAAAAAATAAGGTTGAGAGCAATAAAAAAGAAAATTCTCCATATGAATCAGAAGTTCAGCCAAGTTTAGCACTGGTGTGACCCAACCCCCTTATTTAACAAGAGAGTTGAGGCCCAGGAGGATGAACAATCTCTTAGAAATCACCCCAGTCCCCTCCATTGGTCTTTTTACCTCCAGCCTAATTATTATTATTATTATTATTACCTGCCACACAACTGTTATTTTCTAATTCTTTAATCACACTCATGAAGCACTAAGCAGCAAGCGTGGCATGTGGTTTAAGAGACTGGAAAAAAAGACCACATTGTTCTATTGTGTAACATGGTGTTGTTGTCTCTTGGATTTCTTGCCTTGTTTTCAACATGCTGTGTATATAATTCCTTTCTGCAGAGGCTGGTCCCTTCTGACAACATGACCAAAGTACAAGAGATGAAGTCTAGCCATTCTTACTTCTAAGAATCATTCTGGCTGTACTTCCTCCAAAACAGATCTGTTCGTTCTTCTAGCAGTCCATGGTACATTTAATATTCTTTGCCAACATAGTTAAAATGCATCCATTCTTCTGAGTCTTCCTTATCCACTGTCCAGCTCTCTCATGCACATGGCGCTATTGAAAATACCATGGCTTGAGTTAGGCTCACCTTAGTCCTCAGAAATGACATCTTTCCTTTTTAACACTTTAAAGCTGTCCTTTGCAGCAGATTTGCCCAATGCAATATATTATTTGATTTTTTGACAGCTGCTTCCATGGGCATTGATTGTAGATCCAAGTAAAATTAAGTCCTTGATGACTTCAATCTTTTCTCCATTTATCATGATGTTGGTTATTGGTCCATCAAGTAATTGAGCATGGGTTAATGCAAGAATCAGGGAAGAAAGATCAGAGAGCAACTCTTGCAGTGGTTTTTCATATGAAGAAAGGTATGAAATAATAAAGTAGGTAGTGGCAGAGCTCTGAGCCCTGACTCCACCTCAGAGGCTCTTTTTCTCCTTTTGGGCATAGGGTATCCTTCATTGCCTCTCCCTCTCCTACTAAAAAGCTAGCTCCAGAAAATAATCAAACTCTTTCATTCTAAAGTATTGTGGCAGTTCCACCTCCTACTTTGGTGAGTAGCGACTGGGATCTTAAAAGCTAGCAAACTGCCATCTAGATGT
>NW_006921603.1:7278642-7280797 GCF_000298275.1 Orycteropus afer afer | reverse complement strand
CAGGCATATGAGTTGAACATTTACCTCAAGTAGATACACTCCTTGGAGAGAACAATCATGGGAGAAAGAAGGGCTGCTTATGCACAGAGAGACAACTCAGGGAGCAGGAGGACACAGAGGGATGGACACTGGGAAGTGGTAACTATGGGGAGGAAGTGGGAGGTGAGCTGTTGCATTGTGGTAAACTGTGGTCAATGTCATGAGACAAAGTGTATGTGAACTGCTGTAAAGTGAATTTTCTGCATAAATCTTCACCCAAATCACAATCAACAAATAATAAAATATTGTGTCAGATGGCTGCATTGATTTCTCACTCCCATTTCACATGTTCTTCCTTCTCCTTGAAATGGAATCACTCTTTTTGACTCCCTCAAATAATAGAGTATGGTAGAAGTGAAATTATGTGACTTCTGAAGTTAGATAAATAAAAAACACCATGCACTTCTGCCTTCTTCTCTGGATACATGCACTTTTGGAACCCAGTTGTCATACTGTAAGAAAGTCCAGACAAGCCCAGACAGAGAGACCACATGGAAAGACCATATGAAGGTGTTCTAGTCAACAGCCCAGCTGAGGTCTCAGACAAGAGCCAGCATTAATTACCAAATATGTGAGTGAAAACACTCCCAAATCATTTTACCTCCTAGCCATTGAGTCATCCCTGGCTTTCTATTCTTCCCAGAGGAAGCCCCAAACATTATGGAGTATAGACATGTTGTCCCTGCCGTGTTCTTTTCAAATTTATGACTCACAGAACCTGTAAGCATAATAAAATGTTTGTTTTACTCCACTAAGTTTTGGGGTGATATTTTATACAGCCATGGTAACTGGAACAGGCATCAATGACTAATGAGGTTTAAAGTATTTTCCCTTTCCCTCTGAACTCTGATGGGAGTAGGGCTTTAAATCAGTTCATTCTACTTCAAACCCCTGCTGAAAATTTGCATTTCCACCCCAGATATACCAAAGCAGATTCTGCATTTCAAGAAGATACCTGTTGTTGTTGTTGTTATGTGCCGTCGAGTCGGACCCGACTCATAGCAACCCCTCCTTGGGTTTCCGAGGCAGTATCACTATGGAAGTAGATTGCCCCATATTCCTTCTGAGGAGTGGCTGGTGGGTTTGAACTGCCAGCCTTCTGGTTAGCAGTTAAGTGCCTTAGGCACTACGCTACCAGAGCTCCCAAGAAGATCCCTAGGTGATCCTTATAGATCCCCAGGATCTCTATATATGTATATATAAGAATCACATGGGATCTTGTTGAAATGTGGATTCTGATTCAATATATCTGGGATGTAAATGCAAATTCTCAGCAAGGGGTTGGACCACAATGAACCACAAGCCCTGGATGGGAGGCAGTGTGATTTATATAAAAGTTTTAGAGTCAGGTTTGGGTTTGAATCCTGATTCAGGCCATTTACTAGCAGTTTGGCTATGGCAGGTGATAATCTCTCAAGCCTCCATTTCTTCATCTGTAAAATGTTATTGGAGGCTGAAACCACCTCAATAACAAAAAGATAAATAATCCAATTTAAAAATGGGCAGAAGACATGAATAGACACTTCACCAAGGAGGACATTCACATGGCCAACAAACATATTAAGAAATGTTCACGATCATTAGCCATTAGAGAGATGCAAACCAAAACAGCAATAAGATACCATCTTGCCTCAGCACTAGCAGCAAAGTTCAACAAGACAGAAAATAACAAATGCTGGCAAGGATGCAGAGAGATTGGGACTCCCCTACACAGCTGGTGGGACTGTAAAATGGTACAATCACTGTGGAAAGCAGTATGGCAATTCCTTACAAAGTTGGAATTAAAAATATCATTTGACCCAGCAATTCCATTACTAGGTATATATCCTAAAGAAGTGAGAGCCATGACAAGAACAGACATATGCACACCCATGTTCATTGCAACATTATTTACAATAGCAAAAAGATGGAAACAACCTAGGTGTCTATCAACTGAGGAATGGATAACCAAACTTTGGTACATACACACAATGGAACACTATGCAACCCTAAAGAATAACCTAGAATCTGCAAAACACCATATAACGTGGATGAACTTGGAGGACATTATGCTGAGTGAAATAAGTCAATCACAGAAGGACAAATATTGTATTAGTTCATTATTGTAAAAGTCAAG
>NW_006921603.1:7273131-7277657 GCF_000298275.1 Orycteropus afer afer | reverse complement strand
ACACTCCTTGGAGAGAACAATCATGGGAGAAAGAAGGGCTATTTATGCACAGGGAGACAGCTCAGGGGGCAGGAGTACATGGAGGTATGGACACAAGGAAGAGGTAACTATCGGGCGGAAGTGGGAGGGAAGCTGTTGCACTGGGGTAAATTGTGATCAATGTCGTGAGACAAAGTGTATGTGAACTGCTGTATGGAAAGTGAATTTGCTCTGTAAATTTTCACTCAAATCACAGTAAAAAAAAATGTTATTGGAGGCTGAAATTAGGAGCATGTAAATGAGGCCTGCCACAAAGAAAATGCTTGATTCATTCTTATCATACTCCTGAAGTCCTCCTCACCCCAAGGAAGTCTTATAAGGTCTAGTCCACAGACCTACAACATGACCACAAAGCTTCAAGGGATGGCCCTCTTTCTCCCTGGAGGTCCCATCACATGGAAACCCATCCATTTGGGCTTATGCTAGAAGCAGCCATCTCAGCTTACAGTTGGAAAAGTATTCAACCTTGAAGTTCTATAATTATACTCATCACTGCTTGTTTGTCTATTTTACCATCAGAGCAAAACAGCAACTCAGCCTCCCACATGGCTCCTTCTCTGGAAATAGTCACATGATGGTCTCTAAGTAAATTTATCCTACCTTTGATCCAGCTCTCTGGCCTGACTGCAAACCCATCACTCTCTTGCTGCTGCTTCTCTCTCATTCTAAGGAGGCTGTGTGAGTATGTAGATGAGCAGAGAAGGAAGAACAGACAGCAGGCATAGGAGTTACAAGCCCCATGCAGTGATGAGGGACAGAGGAGGGGAATGGTGGTGGTGGTGGTGGTGGTAATTGTGGGCCAGAAAAAAGTCCTTTTCCCCTGGGGTAACCTTTCCAAATAGACATCCTGTTTCTTTTTATTGAAATCACTAGCTCATATGTATTCTTGGGCATCTGGCACTATAAAGTTTCAGACGTTCTGTCCTTGGCTTTCACAATCTTCAACAGGAACTGATATTCATATCATTCAAGGTGAATTGGCAAGTGGCAATTGTGTTCAAAACAGGAGTCAGAAGAATACTTATTCAATACACTGCCTGGAAAAAACCAGTTTTTAGACTTGGAAATACCATGAGCCCAAACTCTTTACAATAATATAATTATTATTTTAATCACCACATCCACAATCATTTTAGGAGGGAACACTTAGCCTCTGTCCATTTTTGCAATGACAGTTTTTACCCCCCTTATTGGGGTGACGACTCTTTCTCTACCCTGTTGGCTCCTCCCCTGTGGGGAGTGTAATCAACTTGGTTACAGCTTGATACTCATTGGACAGGTTTACTAAGTGTTGCTCATAGAAGTCCAAAAAAGGCCAAAACCAAAACCAAACCAAACCCATTGCTGTCGAGTCGGACCCGACTCACAGCAACCCCTCCTTGAGTTTCTGAGGCAGTATCACTACGGAAGTAGATTGTCCAACCTTCCTTCCAAGGAGTGGGTGGTGGCTTTGAACCTCCAGCCTTCTGGTTAGAAGTCAAATGCTTTAGGCACTATGCCACCAGAGCTCAGGTTCCCATATTTCCTGCCCCAAGGGGGAACACAGCTGGATCAGGATTTTGAGAGGCAGGCATGGGCCACCATTCTCTCTCAAACCTTCCTTTCTCTGCCAGTAATGGATATGTTAGCAGGTCATGGCCCTCCAAGAAGCTAGTGGAGTAAGTGTGCTGAGAGCCACCTAACTCTTCCTACAGGCAGGGGTAAGGCCTCCATTAGAGAAGTAGCAGGAGACCCTCTCTTGGCCCAACAAAGTCCCCAGGAAAACTTTCTGATATGAGTTGAATTGTGTTCCCCAAAAAAGATATATGGAAGCCCTAAATCCGGGTACCTATAAAATTTGAATTTGTTTGGAAACAAATGCCTTTAAAGATGCTATTGATTAACATGAGATCATACTAAAGTAAGGTGGGCACCAATCCAATTTGACTGGTGTCCCTATAAAAAGAAAGAAAAAAAAGGGGATGGGGATAACCATATGAAGACAGAGGCTGAAATTGTAGTGATGCCACGAAGCCAAAAACACCAGGAATTGCCAATAACCATGAGAAGCTAGAAAGAATCAAGGAAGAATCTTCCCCTATAGCTTTCAGAGAGAGCATGGTCCTGCTGATACTTGAATTCAGACTCCTAGCCTCCAGAACTGTAGATAATAAATCTCTGTTGTTTAAGCCACCCGGTTTGCAGTTCTTTGTTACAGCAGCCATAAGACACTAATACAGTCTCCAGTCCAGCTTGCCAGGGAACCCTGAAATTCAGGAGTAATTGGGCACTTGAAATCACTAGTATTGCTGATTATTTAATCACCTTTGGCTACTTGTATCTTTCTATACCAGTTAGAACCTGAAAGAAAGGAGGAATGACTAAATGACTCCCCAAGCACACAATAATAACTCTTCCTTTTTTTGTTGTTGTTTCATTGTCTTTTAGCCTGGCATTGTCCTCCAGGAGGTCTTAATGATAGCAGTCTTTAGATATGAGGTGATGAGGCTCAGGATAAGTCATTTACCCAAAGAACCAAGTTAATAAGCAGCTAAGCTAGAATTAGAAACCAGGTCTGTCTGATTTCTAACTTACTTTATTTAAAGTGCCTTACTCTACAACTTCCCATTTGTTTTACAAATGAGAAAACAGACCCACATAGTCTAAATAATTTACCAAGTTTACATAATTAGTACCACAGAAGAGATTTGAACTCACTTCAGTACTCATTCACTATTTCCTTTGCACCCTATATTTATGTATGAGGATCCTGAGAACCAGAGAATGTATGTGACTTACCCCAGGCCACACTAAGTTAGTGTGAGGCTACTGAATCCAAGACCAGTTTCCTTTGTCTTACACTACTTTTTCTCAGGCATTTCTGAGTGCCTACCTTAATTCCTTCTTACTGCTGATAAATCCTCCTGATCTCTACTTCAGTCCTTATCTGCAAACTGTCTCCCACACCTACAAAGCTCTTTTATCACCACGTGAGGAAAGCTGCAGTGTTGGGTTCCAGGGTTCTTTTAATGAAATGTGCATATTATTTTCACTTCACTAGTTGGCTGAAGTTTAACCTGTGATGGGATTCTGGAGTCATCCAAAGTTCACCAGTGTTGTAATCTGCAGTTACAGGTAACAGATAAGCCCCAAGTCTGGCAGTCATGGGCTCTATGGCTGCATCACTGTCCTCTGGAGAAGCAGGAAGCCAATTGGAGGGAGATATTTCTCCAGTAACCGCTTTAGAAGACACTTCTTTGGAAAAGATAATGACATAGAAAACCTATTCCTTGCCCTCAAGTGTCTTGGCAGCAAATTCAGAAATTAGTAGGTTGGAAGGAATGTTTGCGGTCATATAAACCATCCTTTCAGGAGGCATCAGCATAAACCCAGTAGGAGATTCTAGGAAACCAATGCCAGTGTATGTGGCACAGAACATGCTGGGAGTTCTGAGTGGGGCAGGATCAGAGGCAGAATGACTGAGTCGCCCCATCCTGGAGAAAGATGGTTTGTGTATGAGTCTCCCCCGGGCTCTGTTCACTATTTCTCCTCCTCCAGCCCTAAATCTTTTTCCTAATGCAGAATTACTATTTTAAACTTTGTTGCTCAGACCAGGCTCTGTAGACTGAGCTGTCACTTTGGGTAAGAACTCTGAAATGTTTCAGAGTCTCCATTTCTTACTGGTCAAGGCAAAAATGCCCTCAGCATCAGTAACATTGGGACATTTGTATTAAGTTCAGCATCACAATATTTGGATTGAGTTAAAAGTAGAGTTCCAATCAGCCAGGTCCCACAGGGTCACATGGCAGAAATGCAGACAAAGCCTATAGATCACAGCAATTAGAGTAGCTTTGCAAATAAATGTCCAAACCCAAAAACCCACTGCTGTAGAGTTGATTCCAACTCATAGAGACCCTATCGGACAGAGTAAAACTGCCTCATAGAGTTTCTAAGGCTATAATCTTTGCAGAAGCAGACTGCCACATCCTTCTCCTGCAGAGCAGCTGGTGGATTTGAACTGGTAAATTTTTGGCAAGCAGTCAAGTGCTTAACCATTGTGCCACAAGGGTTCCTTCATTGCAAAAATACTTGGGCATAAAATGCAGGAAGGAAATTAGTGCAGTCATCCCAAATCTCACTTCTCTCAGCTATGGGTGTGCAAAAACGGCAAGGAGGCCACATGCTCTGACCTCCTCTAATCCCACAAGAGGAAGACAGGGTTACCAGCAGTAACCCAAGGCCTATTACTACAAGGCCAGACATGCTGCCTCCCTCCAGCCCTTTCTCCAACCATTCCTCCCAGAGCACCCACCACCTCTCTCCTGGGTACGATAATTCGCTGCAGTGGCCACACAGAACTCACAGATTACGAGGTTTATTAGGGAAGCACAAGCTACAATTTGAGTTCAGGAAGAACACTCAGTCTCTCTCCCAGCCCACCGTCCCTCAGCCAAAAGTCTCTCACAGTCTCTTTCCCAGCAGTGCTGGTCCCTCGGTGTCTCACTCAG
>NW_006921603.1:7263254-7272662 GCF_000298275.1 Orycteropus afer afer | reverse complement strand
AGCAATTCCCACCTTGGAGTTTACAAAGACTTATGGGTAGAAAAGCCACACTAAGTAATTTACTACACAGCAGGGTGCAAAGTGGGTTTACAACCACCAGGAAGGGGCTCACCATCACCTGGGACAGACCCCTGAACTGGGAAACCACCCACTCCTTATCCACTCTACATTTATGCTTCTCAGAGAGAATAATAGTGGGTTTGCTTCGATATTACTAGGAACAGAGCACCTTTCTTGGACAGAGCAAACCTTCTTCCTGAGCCCATTTGTCTTTTGATTCATATGGCAGTCCCCACTTCTATGGCCAGGAGAGCAGTTGATTTCATTTCTGCCACAAAGTATTCTATATGAATTATGGGAAACCAAGGCAGGAAAACCAAGCAAAACAAAACTGGTGGTTCCACTTATCAAAAGCTAACTGTATAATAACATACTACACAGAAACGTGTTTCTATTTCTACATCCTGGTTTGCTGAGTAGCAACTGGGGTTTTAAAAGCTTGCAAGTGACCATCTAGATGCAACAATTGGTCTCTTCTTATCCATAGCAAATAAGAGTGAAAAAAACCAAAGACACATTGAAACAGCTACTCCAAGGGACTATGGACCATGCAAACCTCAGCCTACATGACCATGAGACCAGAAGAACTAGATGGTGCCCAGCTACCACTGTCAACTACTTGGAAAGGGATCAGTGCATGAGATCTTGGATAGAGTGGGAGAAAAATGTGGAACAAAACTCAAAATCATTTTAAAAAAAAAAAGACCAGGCTTACTTTTCTGATAGAGACTAGTGAAACCTCTGAGACTATGGCCCCTAGTCACCCTTTAGGCCTGGAATTGAACTCACTCATGTGGCTTCCAACCAAACAATAGACAGGCATATAAAGTGAACATTTACACCAGGTAGGTATACTCCTTAGAACAGCCAACCATGGGAGATCAGAAGTGTAGTATCTGCACAGGGAGATAGCTCAGAGGGCACAAATACATAGGAAAGATGGAGGCAGGGCAAAGGTAACCACAGGGAGGGAGTGGGAAGAGAGCTGTTGCATTATGGGGATTGTAATCAATGTCATAAAACAAAACTTGTATGAACTACTGCATGGAAAATGAATTTGCTCTGTAAACTTCCACACAAATCACAATTAAAAAAAAAAATTCTAAAGTTGACTGCATATGTCAGTGAGGTTTCATTAGTCCCTCCTTCTCTCTTCCCACTGTATCCACCTTAGTTGTTTTGTCCTTTCTATCTTCTTATGCCTCTCTCTAGGGTCATGCTTTCTTGGGCCAGGCTGAGAAGAAAGTTCCTCTGTCCTGTGGAGAAACCCAGTACAAAAGGCCTACCTCAGAGCAGTAAGCTGTAGACTTGGAAGGAAAGGATGAGGAGCATCTTTGGACTACAGAGCCCAAGGAATAGTTCTGCCACAGCCCATTGCCATTGGGTAATGATCATCAAGGCCACATGGTTCAGGCCTACTTAATTTAGACAGTTGTCACTAGTGGGGTTAGTAGCTGTCTTGAGATTTTGGTATGTAGATAATGGCTTTCTAAGTCTGCTTTCCTGCAGACTGAAGAAAAGTTCCATCATATATCATGGACTCACTGCTTCTTTCCTTAAAATATCACCCCTTATTTGGAAGCAGCTAATGTCAGGTTTTGATTGTGTTGACTCTTCAAGTTGGAAAGGCCATTAAATGTTATGTTCTCTAACTTACTTCCTTGCCAAAGTCATGAGATATGGTGACTCCCAAATATGTCTCATCATTAGACTTGCCCAGGGAGCTTTTGAAAATTACATATCTATAGGTCCCACACCTTACCTAGGAACCCTGTTGGTGCAATGGTAAAGCACCACACCAAACTTTAACTACCAAATCAGAATCTCTAGGGGAAGAAACATCCTGGGATTCTTAATCCTTTAAAGCTCTCCATGAAATTATGATAATCAGCCACTTTGGGGAACCAGCTAAACTTAAACTGAGATTGGAGGGAAGAGCTGGAGAGTATGATATTTCTTTGCACAAGTGATGTGTATTTGAGAAGGTTTCTCCAGAAATGGTGAATTTGTGCTCTGAAACATACATCAGGAAAATACTGTGCTGTAGGAATAAGGAAGACTAGAAGTAAGGAGAGAATCTAATCCCCCAACCTGCCACAAGGACTTTGATTTGCAAAGGTGCTGCAAGTAGAAACGAAATGACTGCTTTCATAATGAACTCTGGTCACAAGTAGCAGAGACCCTGCCTCACAGATACAAAATGGAAACTTTCTTCCAGTGATATGCTGGAGCTGGCCCACATCAGTTTAGGAGAGCCAACGGTTAAATATTCAGTGATTTTGCAAACCAGTTGACAAGTTAATAACTTGAAATCAACCATAGAGGAATTACTTATCATTTACTTATCAAATTGAAAAACATTACAAATTAAAGCCTCTCTCTCTCTCTTTTTCCTTTTTTTTTTTTTTTTTTTCCTAGACAGCCAATTGTTAAACTTTTACCAGCATACTTCTGACTTCTTATTCTTTGGGAATAAGTGCATCTGGCACATAAAGGGTTTGGCAATCAGCTATGCTCTCATGGAGGGGACCAACAGGAATGTTGAGCATGAAATGTCTTTCTCAAACAACTTGTAGGCAGGTGATATCAACAAGAAGGGTGATTTAAAAGAACATAAGAGGACTGTTTTGAGCATATGCAAAACTGCTGGGGACTCCCAAAAGAACCTGGGAGACTTCTGCAGGTAGAACAGGCCAGTCAAATGTGGACATACAGGCTACAGGGGAGGATTCTAGGAAGGTGGCATCATACTGGCAGTCTGCATACGTAGTCCTTCTATCAACAGAGTTTTTGGGAAACCAGGTAAAGCAGACATAAATAATGATACTGGAGTTATGAGCAGCTAACAAGAAGCGGCAAAAGGGAACAGGTTAAGAGACTAAAAAAACAAAGAAACCCACCCAGCTGGCAGAAAGGAGTCATAAGAAACATAAAGGAGGTTGAGGAAGAGAGAAGAGAGGGGAAAAAAAAAAAGAAAGAAAGAAAGCTAATGGAGCCATCTTTAAACCTACAGGTAAGGATTTTGAGGTTACAATAGAAACTCCTTCCCTGGATTCCAAATAGATCTCTACGGAGCCTCTCCTTAAACAACCCTGAAGATAGGGAGTTCACTGCCCTTTGTGTCAGTTTAGTCTATCTTTGGGACCCTCTACCTCCTAGAAGGCTCTTTCTCACTTTCAGAAGAAATTTGTTTCTTTATCATTTCACTGGGATCTCCCAGAACTGCTCCCAGTAGAAGCCATGTACAATGTGCCATGGTCCCTACGAAGGGAGTATTTCCATTGCAGAGCAATCTCTGGGGATTCTCCCCTGCCCGTAATCCCATTGGGGAAGAACTTTGTCCAGTTTTGTTTGTGCTCTGGATAATTCCACTTCCAATTCCACATCAATGCTGTGGTAAAATCCTGTGATACTGTTCACTACAGATTAGTAAATAAGCACAAGCAAGCCCAGGCTTGAAGGAGTTTTGGTGGTGTAGTGGATAGGATATTTGGCTGCTAACCAGAAGGTCAGTGGTTCAAACCCACCAGCCACTCTGAGAAAGGAAAATGGGGCGAACTACTTCCATAAATATTTATAGCTTTGGAAACCCAATGGGGGTCTCTATGAGTCGGAATAGACTTGATGGCAGTGAGTTTGTTTATGTTTTGTTTTGACGCCCATGCTTTCCTCACTTATTGGGTAATTCACCCCTGGCTGTGATGACAAAATAGCACTTCTGCCTGACTGTGTTTCTCTCTCACCCTGCCATTTAGTGTGCTCTCCATTACTCATGAGCACTTCCGATTTCTTCATGCCAAAACCCTTGCTGCCAGAGGCACAGAATTGATTTTGTGGTTTACACATTTTGAGATGCTCTCGTTTATTTATCTGAAAGCATTCTACCCTGGTCTGGGCATCAAACTGGGCCAGGCGGTGCAAGGTGTTAGGTTTCTAAGCTACATTGCTATGGAAACCATCAGGCTCTGGGATGAGGCCAAAGAGGAGCCTATGGTAAAATGAGACCTCTTCCGCATGGGCCTCCCACAGCATCTCCTTGGGTAAATGGGACTCCAAAGGCTAATGCCAAATTCTACTCAGGCCAGCTCCAGGCTTTGGAAATACTCAAGCTATTTGTAAAACTTAATTCCAATGAGGACTTTATGCCTTCTAGATGGGCATATCTTACTGAGCTCTAATTTCTTTGAGTAAAACAAATGGTGACATGGTATGGTGCAAAAAGGTGGGCTTTGGAACCTGACACACTTAAGTTCAAACACCAGCCCTGTTGCTGGACAAGTCACACAATCCCTTAGCCTCTGTTTCCTCATTTGTAAAATGAACTAAACAAACAAACAAAAAAAAAACCAAACTCACTGCTGGTGAGTCGGATCCAACTCATAGCAATCTCTCCTTGGGTTTCCAAGATGGTATCACTATAGAAGTAGATTGCCCAATCCTCATTCCAAGGAGTTTGAACCACCAGCCTTCTGGTTAGCAGTTGAATGCCATAGGCACTATGCTACCAGAGCTCCTAAAAGGAGCTAAAGTGAGAATTAAATGATAAAAACCTGGAAGAACTTTCAGCATATGTGACTGCCCCATAACTACAGTGTCCTCTAATGGTCAAGAGCTTCTTACTCACTTCTTCTGAACATTATTAAGAGGTTTCTTCATTTACTTGCTAATCTGCTGCCAAATCTCTTTGGCCCTTTTAGTAGGCAGAATAATGGCCCCCTAACGATGTCTATGTCCTAATCCTCAGAACCTGTGAGTATGTAACTTTGTATGGCAAAGGGACTTTACAGATGCGGTTAAGAATCTTGAGATAGGGAGATTTTCTTAGATAATACAGGTAGGCACCACATAATCACTGGCATCCTTATAAAGAGTGAAAAAAGGAAGCAGGAGTGTCAGAATGAAAAAGAGATTTGAAGATGCTACATTGCTGGTTATGAAGATGGAGGAAGGAGCCACAAGCCAAAGGATATAGGTGGCGTCTAGAAGCTGGAAAAGTTAAGAAAATTAATTCTCTCCTAGAGCCTCCATAGGAGCACCCATGTCAGAGTTCTAACCTTCAGGATGTAAGATAATAAATTTGTGTTGTTTTAAGTCACTAAATTGTGGTAATTTGTTACAGCAGCAGTAGGAAAGTAATACAGCCTTTAATTCTCTCCCCCCCTTGAAGACATACCAACCCCCTCCTCAAATTGGAGAATATCCCTGGAAACTCTCAGCTTGGTTCTGGCTCTATTGAGTAGCACAGCCAGCCAGCCCTGCAGGAAGGGGAAAAGGAAGTTAAGTAGGTAATATTTATTGAGTGCTTCTAAGTATATTACATATATTAAATTCACATAATCCTCTCAACACTCCTATGAGGTAAATACTTTATATCTACTCTTTTATAGATGGAGAATCTGAGGTACAGAGATATTAAATGATTTATATAAAGTCTATGCACTACTAAGCAGCAGGACTAGGTTTGAACCCAAGAAGTCTTATCTCCAAAGTCCAAATTCTAAACCATTACACAGTGTAGCAAGAAAGTCCTTTACCCTGAGAATGAAGTGCTGTAAGAGAGCCCTTGTTTTTTTCTCATCCAGAGACTCATTCTGTAGTCATGACCTGAGACTTGAAGAGTTATCTTTTCCCTCCCTTTGGAAACCAAGGAGCATTTCATTGGGGTGGGGAGGGAAGCCAGTCTACCAATCCCATTTGTATTGGTTTCCTAGGGCTGCTGTAGGGAGCTCTGGTAGCGTAGTGCCTAAGGCCTAAGACTGCTAACCAGAAGGCTGGTGATGCAAAGCCACCAGCCACTCCTTGGAAGGAAGGTTGGGCAATCTACTTCCGTAGTGATACCACCTCAGAAACTCAAGGAGGGGTCGCTATGAGTCGGGTCCAACTTGACGGCACATAACAACAACAACAGGGCTGCTACAAGAAAATACCAGAAATTATCATGGCTTATAAGAATAGAAACATATTGGGCCACAGTTCTGGAGGCTAGGAGGAGTCTGAAGTCAAGTTATCAGTTACGTAGATTCTTTCTGGGAGCTCTGAAGGGGAATCTGTTCCATGACTTTCTCCTAGCTTTTAGTGACAGCTGGTGATCCTTGACATTTCTTGGCTCCAGATCACTTCAATCTCTGCTTCCATTATCACATGGCCATCTTCTCTCTCTGCCTTTTAGAAGGACACCACTCAGAAGGGATTAGGATCCACCTTCTTCTACTATGACTTTATGTTAGCTGGTAACATCTCAAAGACCCTTGCTACTCAGTAGTCCATGGACCAGCAGTGCATCACAGCACCTTTGATTTCTAAACAAGGTCATGTTACCAGATGCCAGGGGTTAGAATTTTAACATATCTTTGTGTTTTTGTTGTTGTGTGCCATCTAGTCAATTCCAGCTCATAGCAACCCTATAGGACAGAGTAGAACTGTCCCATAGAGTTTCCTAGGCTATGATTTTTACAGGAGCAATCACCAGGTCTTTTCTCCCACAGAGCTGCTGGTGCGTTCAAATCGCCCTCCTTCCAGTTAGCAGCTGAGTGCTTAACCATTGTACTGCAAGGGCTCCTTACCTATCTTTCTGGAAAACACAATTCAATCCATAAGACCATTTATGGACTATAGTACTGTCAGAGCCCAGAAATCTTTCCAAGATGCTTCAAAACCAAACCAAACTTATTGCCATCAAATAGATTCTGATTCATAGTGACCCTATGGGACAGAGTAGAACTGCCCCATAGGGTTTCCAAGGCCATAAATATTTACAGAAGCAGACTGCCATATCTTTCTCCCATGGAGTGGCTGGTGGGTTCCAGCCACTAACGTTTCAGTTTGCAGCTTAGCACTTAATGATCGCCTCACCAGGTCTCCTTTCCAAAATGTGAGAAGTCCCAAAAAGGACTATTTGAGAAAGAGTGTTGCCTCATATACAAACCTCTCCCACTAGACTTTGCTTTTTGCTGAGTCCAAGAAAGAAGCTCTGGTCCCCTACAAGGTGCCTCTAACACAGGCATTAGTCAAGAGAAGACTGTGATGATGTGGTTGATGGGTTATGAAAAGTTAATATTTAAAAAATACTCCAAACATTAAGTCTGAGTAAGCATTTGTTTAATTTACTAATTGAGTTTATTTACCAAAGTTGAAGTATAATAGTGAAAGAGTTACATAAGGCAGTTCTTCTCAAACTTCAGTGTGCACACAAATCACCCAGAGATTTTGTTAAAATGTAGATATTGGCTGAGAAAGAGTCTAAGATGCTGTGACGCAGACAGTGTCAGTCCATGGACTACACTTTGAGTAGCAAGGGTGTAAGACACAGGTAACACAGGTGAAGAAGCAGTACTTCATTGTGGAAAGGGGCCTTGAGGATCCAGTGTGTATCCTGACTGCAGCTATGGGTCTGACTTTTCAGATCTTTCCCCCTTTCTGGGCAAGTGGCATTGGAAAGAAGACATCTTTTTGCTTGGGCAGGAGGGTGGCAATGGGCCATTTCCCTGAAGCCCTGGCTGTGTCTCAGGCATGAATGGGGTACTTGGCCAGGAGGTTAAGGAAGGAGTCTACCAGTAGATGCTTAAACCCTTCAAAGCCGCCCCATCCCTAAAAGATAAACGCCAGAGTCCTTGGGATTCACACCCAAGTCGGTGTGATGCCAAATCCTGATCTCTTTCCATCACACAGCTTCTTAAATATTACTGGCTATAAACAGATGGAGCTCTGGTGGTGCAGTGGTTAAGGCATTCAGCTGTTAATCAAAAGGTTGGTAGTTCAAACCCACCAGCTACTCTGTGTGAAAAAGTTTAGGCACTCTACTTTCATAAAGGTTTATAGTCTTAGAAATCCTGTGTGGCAATTTTACCCCGCCCTGCAGGGTCATTATGAGTCAGAATCAACTTGATGGCAGAAGGTTTGGTTTTTATAAACAGATGGCCCCCTACTTGATCAAACAGCCTGACACTAGGAAGCTCCTCTCTGGCCTTACATGCTCAGCTATAAAGTAAACCATCCTCCTCTCAGCCCCTCAGAGCCCCTTTTGTATCCCTTCTACCCACTAAGCCTTCACTACCCAAGTGTGATCCAGGGACCAGTGACATCAGCATCAACTGGGCCTTGTTAGACAAGCAGAATCTCGGGCCCCACTCAGACCTACTGAATCAGAAGATGCATTTTAACAAGATCTGCAGGCAATTTGTGTTTATAGTATAGTCTGAGAGACACTGGCCTGAGCCACTTCTATTCATGTGTTTGCCTCACAGTTTTCTCTTGGCCCTCAACTCAACTTCCCTTTTTTCCCCAAGCTGGTCAGACTGACCTAGATGCTGAATATAAATTTAGCCTCCTCTCCCAGCTCTCCTTGGTAACCTCCCCTTTCAGATGCTTCCAGTCCATTCCTCTTATCAGGGGCAACTCTGCAACTCCCTTCTTAAATTAGTCCCGGATGTATCAACTGCCCTCATAGAAGAACCTGTACAATACTTTCTTTCTTAATGAGAAACCATTATTAAGTCAGTGACATTAATAATTCACAATGTTGTGCAGCCATCACCACTATCTATTTACTTATTTCACTTAGCAGGGTGTTTTCAACACTCATCCATGTTGTAGCACATATTAGAAGTTTATCCCTTTTTATGCTTGAAAGGCTTTTAAGCTGTGTCAAGGCAAGCTTTTCCACAAGCATAGGGTGTGTTGTGTTTTTGGTTCTGGCCTTTGAGATTGCTGTACCCCAGAAGATGGGGTCTGCCTCAGTAGGCTAAAGAGGTGAGGCCACCATTTGGGGACACCTAAGTACAGAGCTCCTGTCCTTGAGGCACCTTGGATTATAGCAGGAAAATTGAGAGCAGCTGCTACAACTCAGCCAGACTGCCAGGTCATGGCTGGTCAGGTGTGGCTATTCCAAGGCCCTGGTTTTAGAAATGAGCCAGCAGAAGGTCCCTTTAAGTCCCTGACATTCTGAGCATAAATTTCTAATTTAACCTGGAGATAATGAATGATCCTACCTCCCCTGCCTATTCCCCATGGCAGCAGTCTTCACAGTACTTCACCAGGGCTTCTTAGCTTGAATTTTGTTTTTTAATCCAGTCTACTGCTTCTCTCAGGACACAAAAATGCATACAGAAAATTTGGAAAATACATGCAGAGACTTCAGTCAAAGACTATAAAAACTAGTTCACAAGAAGAGATGACCCAAATGTTTGATTTCTTTCCTTTCTATCTTAGTCCTGTACACCTACTATATATAGGCAATTATGTATATGTACTATGTATGTAGGAGCTCTGGTAGCATAGTGCCTAAGGCACTTGACTGCTAACCAGAAGGCTGGCGGTTCAAACCCACCAGCCACTCCTCAGAAGGAAGGT
>NW_006921603.1:7252819-7258615 GCF_000298275.1 Orycteropus afer afer | reverse complement strand
ATATATATATATATATATACCTTGCTGGGTTTTCTTTTGTGTTTCTCTAGACAACCCAATCTAACACAGTGGTTTTTTTATCGTTGGCCCATTGGTGGAGAAGGAGGAAGTGGCTCTTGCTCAGTAAGTGAAGTTGCCAGAGGTATGGGTGTGGTTGTGTCTTATGGGGACTGTTGCTGTCTCCCACTGAGTTAGACAAAAATTACAATTGAATAACAATCAAAAAACTTAAAGCACATGGACAAATAACACACCATGGAATCACACAGGAAGAGTAACCAAAAAAAAGAAAAAAGGGAAAAAGAAGAAGAAGAAAAACTGCAACATCTGGGGATTGGGCACTTAGAGAAAAAAGGTAGAGAAGGAGAATAATGAAGAAAAAAATGGGAAAAATGCAAAAAGAAAAACAAGCAATGGGGTTAATCATGAGAGAAAAGGGGGGTGGAAATAAATTAAAAATTAAAAAATTTTCAACGAGGAACAGGGAAAAGAAAAAAAGCTGAAAACTAGGACCTGGGAGGGGAAGAATAAGAATAATAGTATAAAGGACAAAAGTATTAATAATAATAGTTGTTTTAAAACAGAAAATTACAAGCAAACTAATCACCTGAAAAAAGAAAACGAAAAATAAATAAATAAATAAAGAGAAAAAAAAATATCGGTGGAGGACAGGGCAGGGCTCCCAGGCTCCGTCTGAGCACACAGACTGTGATGGAGTTCCTGTGGGCCCAGAAGGTAGGTGGGAGTGGGGGATGGCCGCACCTCCATTCACCAAACAGGTGTGAGGTATAAGAGTAACAAGAGGAATGTTGCACCTTTTCAGTCTTGCGGGTCCAGGTCTGGAGTGTCCTTAGGGTTGCTGGCAAGCAGAACCTGTTCTTAAGCCCCTGGAATCTGCAAGAACACTGTAACTTTAAATATCCAAAATTGTCAAGCCACTTGTGAACATTCAAAATGGCAGCATCCTCCGGACAGGCAAAAGTCCACAGCTCAGCCCACGTTTCTCTTCACCTTCTCTGTTTATTCCTCAGCCACCAGAGCAGTCCTCTGTGCAGTCCCTGGCTAGCAGGGTTGATTTTTAGGTTAATTCTTAGGTCCTACCGCCACTCGGCACTCTCAAAGCTGTCTTTGCCGTGCTGTCGGGATTGCTCAGGATTGCTGCCAGACCGCAGCTCCATCTGTCTCCTTTTTTGGTATTTTCATGCAAATTCTTCTGCTAGTTGGGGTTTAGTCCACTTCTATAGCCTTCCCTTCAAGGCTCAGGGGTCCAGGATTATCTTCTGTGTCTGTGTTAATTGGTTTCCCTTTTCTTTGTTGAAGAGGGTCTGTGCAGTCTTTCTGCCTAGTCTGCCATCTTACCAGAACTCTCTCCATTTTTATTTTTAATGGCAAAAATTGGAAAGTATCTAAATGTGATTATTCTAGAAACAATAGTTAAATAAATTTTGGCACATCTCCTAAAAGGAATATTATGCAACTGTTACAATTTTGAATTAAAATGCAAGATATGTAGCAGCATAAGAAAATGCTTATTTTATAATAATAAACAAAGAACATGATACAAAATTGCATAACAACACAAAAACCACGTACCCACAAAGAACTATTTAAAAAAAGAAAGAAAGAAGGAAAAGATGAGTTTCTGTAGTAGGATGGTGGAGTGCAGTGAATTACTTAATAAGACCCTCTAGCCGTAGCCTTTGTGAATCTTACAAAAATGATTAGGTGGGGCTATGCAAATAAGATGTTTCTGGCCCAGCAAGGGGATTGGATAGCCTGCTAGGAATGCAAATTATGTGCGTCAAGCCTCTATAGTAGTGGGACCATGCAAATAATGTGTCTAGGACACTAATGAAGGGATTGGTCAGTTTTGCAATCTGCTGAGCATAAAAAAGAACCAATCCAGAGCAGAAAGAGGACCTCACTACCACCAAGAAGAGGAGATGAGAGCAGAGTGCATCCTTTGAACCTAGGTTTCCTGTGCTGAGAAACTTGTAGACTCAGAACAAAGATTTGTAACATGTCAGGAGGAGAGCTGTTAACATCGGAAGCAGCAGCAAGCATGACAGAACCCATTGGCAGAGTAATAGCATCAGCAGAACCAGGAGACCAATGTGAGACAGCTGTGATGGGCTGCCTGGCCCACAGAGGGAGGCAGCTACGGTGGGTCTCCCGACCCACAGAGCAAGAAAGCTGAGCACCTTCAGGCAGAAGTCCTCTTAGTGGAGTGGGATGCTTCCAGATACTTATTTGCAGAGCTAAAAGAGCTTTGTAACACTTATGTGAGCAGGGCTGAGGGCTGAGGGCTGAGAGAAGCCTGTCCTCAAGGGGTTGAGAGGAGACTATCCTCAAGGGGCTAAGAGAAGCTTGTTTACAGATGACTTAGCGGAGCCTTGCATGGCCAAGAGGAGTGGAGAGAGCTGTTCTGCAGTGAAGAAGGGACACTTTACCTACATGCTTCCTGATCCTGACCCCAAGTTGTAACCCACTGATCCTGATCCTGTAACCTGTTACTGCCCTAATAAGCCACTTAAATGTAGGTTTTGAGTTCTGTGTGACCATTGCAACAAGTTATGGAACACAGGAGAAAAGCAGAGAGTATCATGACAGGGACAGCTGGTATCAGCTTTGGAAAAATGTTGAGGGCGGAGGTATGTTTGACCTCCACCTAATAGGAATCTGCCTTGTGCTGATGTTGATGGTGGTGAGCCTCCCCTCTCCTGAAGCTAGGTGAGGTGTGACACCATGCTGACATTTTTACAGATGGTAAAATTATGGATGATATTTTTCTACTTTTTTCCCAATACTTTCTAATGTTGTTATATTATTTTCAGCATTTAAAAATATTTATGAGAACATAAAAACAGTTTGCTGCTAATATACCAGTATACTGCTAAATAAGGATCTATATAAATTTTAAAAATTAAATAAATTCCTAACAAGGTACAGAGAACATTTTTCAAACATTACTCCACTCATCTGTAGACACATTAAAAGTCTACTAAATTTTCAATGATACAAATTATCTTTCAACTTGAAAGGTATGCTAAGACCTTTAGATAAATATAACCTTTTTTTTTTTTTTTTTTGGTGCCCAACATGATTATTTTAAGTAATTTTACAAAATCCATTCTACTCTTCCTGCACCTGGTAATTAAGTTCAAACATTCTGAAGAAGGCCGCCTCATCTCCCAGAGGCCCAGAAAGAATTTCAATTGCCATTTTTAGCTTCCAATTAGTTCACAACATAAAGTCACAATTTACTTGTGATTTTTTTTTTCCTCTAGGCTTTTTTTTTTTTTTCTCCCAACCAGTCTTCTACCCATATTGTAATTATGCCTGTTCAGTCTTATGTAAAACACTCACTCCTTTCAGGCAGGGCTTGCTACAATAAGACCTGGCTTGTCACCTCTCCATTTAATGACACCTACTTGTGAAGATGGTGATAAACAGCCCTTCTATGGTTCTGTAGGAGTTCCTGAGAGGTACAAATGGTTGAGTGCTAGACTGCTAACTGAAAGTTTGGCAGTTTGGACCCATTCAGAGGCACCTCGGAAGACAGACCTGACCATCTGCTTCTGAGAGTTTACAACTCTGAGAACCTTATGGAGTGCAGTTCTACTCTGCATAGTTGGGGTGGCCATGAGTTGGAATTGACTTGACATCAACTAATAAATGCAACTTTTGGAAAAGCACTCCAGCTGAGGACCACTCAGCCCTGGCTCCTTGACAGCTATCCATTAATGAAGTTGTATCACTCTGAGGTAGAACTTTAGGTCACCTTCAGAGTGGGAAGAACCTTTAAGACACTGAATGTGTGGTAATTATAATGTGTCTTGACACCTGCATAAGTTAAGTCATACTCCTGAACATGGGGAAAGGGCTCACCCAGAGCGTGAAGACTGTGTGTGTGTCAGATTTTTAGAAGAGGCATCTTTCTCAGGTCAGAACAGACCTGGGAGAGAGAACCACTAACTGGGCCTCACACCAGGAATCTGATTCTCTTCTTTTTGACCATAAAAATATCTAGATTACTGGGTGGATGATTTTATTTTTGCAAAAAGCAAAAACCAAACCAAACAAACAAAAAACCTGTATAAACGTGAATACAATGCAAAAACAAATAAAAAAATAAAAACAAAAAAGCCTAGGTGTAAATTCACCAAAATGATAATGATATTAATTGTTTACAACAGATTTCCCTGGACAGCATATGATTCCTGGTAGTTTTTTTTTTTTTTTTTTTTTAATTGTGATTTGGGTGCAAATTTACAAAGCAGATTTGTTTCACTCTCAACAATTCATGAATTAACTGATTTCATGGCCCTGATTACAATTCCCAACCACAAAAAAACTCTCCTCTCCTCTCCTGCCTGTGACTACCCCTTCCATGTGCCCTTCTTATCTATGAAGTCCTGTCCATTCAGCTTTCTCTCTGTGTGAATGCTGCCCCTCTGATATCTCATGACTGATTGATCTAAGGGGTGCATCTTCCTTGGGTACGTGGTGCATCTCACTGAGGTAGGTATTCTCCTTGTAGGTCTCTACTGTTGGGCTGAGAGCCAATCCACAGAAGTGAGTCCATTTCCAGGTCCAAAGTATAACCTGGGGCCATAGTCTCAGGGGTTCCACTAGTCTCTATCTGACCAGTAGTTCTGGTCATTTTTGTGTTTCTCAATTTTGTTCCACATTTTTTCCTTGCACTCTATCCAGGATCTCCAATGTGATTCTTGGTGGTTTTTATTTTCTTCTTTATACTTTCTTTTCAGGATTTTTTAAATTCTCCCTTAATAAACTTATAAAGTTGGTTGTTGTTTTTTTTTTTTTTTTCCTGTTTAGGAGAGAGTTTCTGCCTCAAGGATGTGTAGACAGTTCTAAGCAGGGGATGCAGGGGACCCAGGTCAGGTGCTATTAGTTTATGTGAGTCTTGAATTTAAGTGTGGGTGGTTATCTCACTACAGTGAGCAAAATGGAGCAGAACCTCATGACTGGGGGCTAAGCCACCTACATCAAACCTTGTATTCTCCAAAAGCCAGACTCTACTTGTTCTTTCAACTCTACTTTCCACTTGTAAAAGAGTTTTGAAATCCTAACATTTCCCTGGACCTAAAAGGAAGAGCCGTGCCCATCACCACCTCTATCCCATCCCAGAAGCTAGTGAGCAGTAAGAAGACAATATGAAAGACAGAGCAACAAGTTATGGCTTCAGTAGCCTCGCCTCCACATCAACTGAGCCTTTTTCCTTCCACAACTGAACTACGTTTTATAGGTATTAATAAACCAAAACAAAAAAACTTTTCTATTACTTGACTTCCTTGCAGACTCTGAAGAATTTCTCAATCCTTATCAGTTTACAACTCTGATTAATGGTAACAATTTGGTAGTGAGAACCTTCTGCTTCTCAAAACAGATATCCCAAAGTTTTGGTGGGTTCTCCTAGACTTTAAGTTCCCTTCATTACAGTGTTAACATCTTCAAGCAAATCTGCAAATAGAAATCTCCAGTTTCTCATCCTCCTGTCCTTCAGAGCTTTATGGAACTTTCCAGCAAAAGTAAAGATCTTTCAATAATTCAGTTCCTATTTAATCCCACAGAACCTTCCTTTTCTTGCTATTATAGGTGTTTTTATGTGTATCAGATCATACATACTCACAGAAACATACCCCAGAATACCAACCTTGGTCAATCAGACCAGAAGTCTTCACAGCTCTTCTCAAGAAAGTGAGGAGACAACCTACAAAATAGTGGTAACCTGCCAGGGGAACCCTGCTCACTGTACCAGAGGTTGAACCCCAA
>NW_006921603.1:7249304-7252719 GCF_000298275.1 Orycteropus afer afer | reverse complement strand
ACCAGCCACTCCTCAGAAGGAAGGTTGGGCAATCTACTTCCGTAGTGATATTGCCTCAGAAACCCAAAGAGGGGTCGCTATGAGTCGGGTCCGACTTGATGGCACATAACAACAACAACTATGTATGTACACACAGATGTATAACACTCTTTATAAAATGGGGATTATACTATATAGATAGCTTTTTTTTATTGTGGTTAAAATTTACCATTTTTTAATAGTACAAGGCAGTGATACTAATTCTTCCTAATGTTGTATAACCACTATCACTATTTAGTTCAAAAACTTTCTCATCACCCCAAACAGAAACTCAGTACCCATTAGGCAACAACTCTTCTCCCAGCCCTTGGCAACCTCTCATCTATTTTCCATGTTTGTGAATTTGCCTAATTTTATATTTCGTATAAGCGGAGGCACTTGTGTATCTGACTTACTTCACTTAGAGTAATGTTTTCAAGTTTCCTCTGTGTTATAGCACATACCAGAACTTCATTCCTTTCCATGGCCCAATATTTCTTTGTATGCATATACCACATTTTATTTATCCATTCATCTACATACATGAATTTTATATACTGATTTTTAACTTAATATACATTGTGAGTACTATCTCATGTCACTAAATATTCTTAGAAAACATATCATATTTTCATACCATGAAGGTCTGTCATATAGGTCTAGTCATTATTTAGCCACTTTGCTAATGTTGACTATTTCTTTTGTTTCAATTTTGTTCGCTCTCTTTAATTTTTGATTCTTTTGTCATGTGATTCAATTTTTTTAAGTTACATAAATCTTTCAATTATTTGTTGTTGTTGTAGTTATATGCCGGCAAGTCGGACCCAACTCATAGCGACGCCTCCTTGGGTTTCCGAGGCGGTATCAATTATTAGTGAAAATTTGTTGAGCAGCTACTAAATGCCAGGGTCGTCTATGCCAGGTAGTGAGAATGCAAAGACGAATGCTTGAGGGCTTCACAGACTTGTTAGGAGACCGGCCAGTAAACAAATTCATGGAGTGTAGTAAAGCCCATAGTTAAGGTTTCTACAAGGTGTGAAAAGAGAATCCTCAGTCACAAGTAACAGGATTCATCAAACCCCTGAGTGTGTAGATGCTAATTTTAGAGAATCCTGGGTAATGAATTCTCTCTAACATGGAAGTCATTCTCATTTCATATATGTCTTATCTTATGCCACCTCTATGCTTACAACAGCAAGGTATTTTATTTTCATGACATTTTCAACGTTTATCACAACTTCAGTATCGATACACAGCTTCCCAAATCTTTGAGGCACCAGCAATCCTCTGCAGTTCCCTATCCCACTTACCACATTTATCCAATAGGGTTTGAAGCCAGTGGAGGGACGACCAGGATAGGATCCATCATCCTGGGGAGCAAGACTGACGAAGGCTATGTGAGTAGTCTGAGTCCACCCAAGTCAGCAGTCTTCAGGGTAGGCTTCCAGATCCAGAATGGGATTGGCATGCAACTCAAGAGCCAGCAGCCCACTGCTATTAACTAGGCAAAAGTGATGTAAGTAGTGGATAAAAGGCTCAAGAGGCCTTGAGTTACCCAGGCTCTCACTGCACAACTGCACACTGACTCAGGAATCTGCTACTGGAACCATGAGGAAGCAACTCCTTACTACTCTGCGTACTTCTTATGCTGAGTGCAAACACATGACTTTATATATTCTGATAAGGTTTTTTAGTTGCCACACACTTCTGGATAGGAGGAAGGGAGATGGCTTAACTTATCTAGTGGCCGGGCTAGTGTTTAAAATCATGTGTGTCATTCCTGTTGTCAGTCTCCCAGAAAGAGATAGCTCCTCAGGCAGGAATATGGAATTTAGACATTGAACCTTAGAAAGGAAAATAATTACGATAGAGCAAAACTGATTGAGTGATTGCTATGTGCCTGCCAAGCACTATCATAAATGCTTATGTGTAAGAAGTGATTTAAAGCACACATAAATTTACAAATGGGTGTTATTGAAGGTAGTCTCCTTTACTTCAGGTCAACTGACTGTAAATGTTAACCACGTCTACAAAATACCTTCACAGGCACAGCTAGATTACTGTTTGATTAAGCCACTGGGCATCATAGCCTAGCCAAGTTGACTCAAAAACTAACCATCACATCTTGGAATAAAGATGAAGAATTATACACACTGAGAATACTGGATTATATAATACAGTCTGGTTGGACACTATTAGCATTGTTCAGAACCATTCCTCTCTTTGCCCACCACCTCTTTAAGTGCTCTCTCGCAATTTAGTTGATCACAGATCTCTTTCCTGTGAATCCTTATTAACATTTTGAGGAAAATTAATTTGAGATTGAGGTAACTAGGGAACACAGTCATCTTAAAATATTAAATAACCCTCATTAAAAAAACAAACAAGCCCACTGCCATTGAGTTGATTCCAACTTATAGCGACCCCATTGGGTTTCTGAGGCTATAAATCTTTACAGAAATAGATTGCCCAGTCTTGCTTCTACAGAATGGCTAGTGGGTTTGAACCACCAACTATCTGGCTAGTAGTCTGATGCCTTAGGAACTGTGTTAGACTGGGTTCTCTAGAGAAGCAAAACCAGTAAAACTTAGAGAGAGAGAGAGAGAGAGAGAGAGAGAAAGAGAAATTTATCTTAGGAAAAATGGCTCACACACTTATAGAAGCTGGCAACCAAAGTTCTTGGATCAAACATCAAGCTAGAGGCTTTTTCTAACTCACTCAGCTGCAGGGGTGGACGAGCTCAAGGTTGGCAGGCAGTATACTGGCTGTTGACTCCAATGAATGGCAACTCCAAGATCTCCAGGCCGAAAGGTGGATTGTTTGTTCATGGACTATTGTAGGCAACAGAATCCTGATCCACAGAAGAGTGGCTCTTTTCCCAGGATGTCCATAGATATACTGCAAGCAGGCCACACCCCTAGGTAAACTCCCTCTCAATGGATTGGCTGCTCAAAACTTATACATCTGATCCCATCATTGGAACAGCCCACATCACAATTGCTTAAGCCACACAGAATTGTGGTCCAGCCAAGTTGACACACAGCTCCAGCTATCACAGGCACTGTGCTACCAAACCCCCTGATTCAAATATAAATGAAATTTTCCATTTGTTCACTTGTCTTGGGTGTATAGTTATACTTTCTTCTAACAAGTTTTCATAAACTTTTAACTTAAATAATTTTTAAGTAAATTTGTCATTGATGGAATTTAGCTCCAAATAAAAGGGGTTAATCTTTAACTCCTAAATATGTAATGCATAGAAACATAAAAAGTAAACATGTGATAGAGAGGGAGAACAACATGGAACAGAACTCAAAATCATTTGGAAAAAAAAAAAAAAGAAAGAAAGGGACCAGGTTTGCTGCTCTGATAGAGCCTGGTGGAACCACTGAGACTA
>NW_006921603.1:7218361-7227671 GCF_000298275.1 Orycteropus afer afer | reverse complement strand
GAAACACTGCCCAATCTCACTCCAGTTCCACCATCCTTGCTGTACTTGAGCCAATTGCAGCCACTATGTCAATCCATCTCGTTGAGAGCCTTCCCCTCTTTTGTCAACCCTCCCCCTTACCAAGCATGACATCCTTCTCCAGGGAATGGTCCCTTCTGACAATATGACCAAAGTAGGTGAGAAGTCTGGCCATTCTCACTTCCAGGGAGCATTCCAGCTGCACTTCCTCAAGGACAGATTTGTTAGTTTTTCTAGCAGTCTATGGTACTCTCAGCATTCTTCACCAGGACCACAACTCAAAAGCATCAATTCTTCGGTCTTCCTTTTTCATTGTCCAGCTCTCACATGCATATGAGGCAATTGAAAATACCATAGCTTGTGTCAGGTGCGCCTTAGTCCTCAAGGAGACATTTTCACTCTTCAGCACTTGAAAGAGGTCCTTTGCAGCCAATTTGCCCAGTGCTGTACGTTGTCTGATGTCCTGACTTCTGCTTCCATTGGTGTCGATTGTAGAACCAAGCAATATGAAGTCTTTGACAACTTCAATCTTTTCTCCATTTGTCATGATGCTGCTTATAAACCCAGTTGTGAGAATTTTTGTTTTCTTTATATTGAGATGTAATTCATACTGCAGACTGTATTCTTCAATCTTCATCAGTAAGCACTTCAAGTCATCCTCACTTTCAGCAAGCAAAATTGTGTCGTCAGCATATCACATGTTGTTAATGATTCTTCCTCCAATCCTGATGCCATATTCTTCTTCATATAATCCAGCTTCTCGGATTATCTTCTCAGCATACAGATTGAATAAGTATGGTGAAAGGATACAACCCTTACACACTCCCTTCTTGATTTTAAACCATGCAGTGTCCCCTTGTTCCGTTCGAACAACAGCCTCCTGGTCTATGTACAGATTCCTCATGAGTACAGTTAAGTGTTCTGGAATTCCCAGTCTTTGCAATGTTATCCACAATTTGTTATGATCCACACAGTCAAATGTCTTTGCATAGTCAACAAAGCACCAGTAAACATCTTTCTGTTGTTCTTTGCTTTCAGCCAAGATCCATCTGACATCAGCAATTATGTCCCTTGTTCCATGCCCTCTTCTGAATCTGGCTTGAATTTCTGGCATGTCCCATCAATGCACTGCAGCAACCATTTTTTAATTATCTTCAGCAAAATTTTATTTGTGTGTGAAATTAATGAAATTGTTCAATCTTTTCCTCATTCTGTTGGACTACCTTTCTTTAGAATGGACACAAATATCAATCTCCTCCAGTCAATTGGTCAGGTAGCTGTCTTCCAAATTTCTTGGCATAGCCAAGTGAGTGCCTGCAGCGGGGCATCCATTTGCTGAAACATCTCGATGGCTCTTCTGTCAATTCCTGGAGCCTTGTTCTTCACCAATTCCTTCAGTACAGCTTCGACTTTTTCCTTCAGTACCATTGGTTCTTGATCATATGCTACCTCCTGAAATGGATGAATGTCGACCAGTTCTTTTTGGTACAGGGACCTTGTGTATTCCTTCCACCTTTTTTTGATGTTTCCTACATCATTCAATATTTTGCCCATAGAATCTTTCAATATTGCAACTCCTGGCTTAATTTTTTTTTTCCTCAGTTCTTTCAGCCTGAGAAATGCCAAGTGTGTTCTTCTCTTTTGGTTTTCTAACTCCAGGTCTTTGCACATTTCATTAAAATAATTTACTTTGTCTTCTTGAGTTGCTCTTTGAAATCTTCTGTTCAAGAGCAAGTTCCAGAGTCTCTTCTGACATCCATTTTGGTCTTTTCTTCCTTTCCTGTCTTCTTAGTGACCTTTTGCTTTCTTCATGGATGATGTTCTTGATGTCATCCTAGAAGTCGTCTGGTCTTCAGTCATTGGTGTCCATTGCATCAAATCCATTTTTTTAGATGGTCCCTAAATTCAGGTGGGATAAAATCATAAATTTTAAACTAGTTTTATGCAAAAAGAGAGAACTTATAAGCTTTTATAATTGAAAAGTCCCAGGGAAAGCGGGCTGGCTTCCAACTTGGCTAGATGCAGACAACTCCAATGATGCCAATCAAACTCTGCTGTGCTCTGACTGCTCTCCTCTATTCTTTAGCAAAATTCCCTCCCAACCATCCTGGCAAGATGGCTGCTATTAGCTCCAGACTTACAGTCTATTCTCTTAGCAGCTCCAGCCAAAAACATCAGTTCTTTCTTCCCAGGGACCAGAAGCACTCTTGCCCTGAACCCCATAGAAGAGAAGCTCCCACTTATCACAAACACACATACACACATATATGTATATGTATATATATATATTCCCAAAGGAAACCCTAAACATTCACTGTTGTATCTAAGACTCTTTAGGTTCCAGGAAAATGCTTCTCTCCCTCTCTTGTTCTATTTCTTCAAGTCACCTGCATCTCAGTGCCATGAAATTTTGACATAGTCAGATACGGACACTGTTTAGGAATGTGGGGATGATTTGAGTGGAGGAAGAGTTTAGGTAGGAGAAAAGATGGATTGTGTAATTTATCAAGTCCTTTCTCTTGCTTAGTATGAATATGACAGGTTCATGCATAATGAAATATTAACTCCCAGTACTGCTGAGAATCCTTTGTGTGAATGTGTTTCTTCATGTCCTAATGTATTGGAACAGTGCAAACCAACAATTACGGATATATTTGCAGTATCTGTACATAGTGACTGGAAAACATTTTACAATATTAAGCAATTCATCTTACTCCTAAATTTTTTATATACAAGTCTAGATGTTACGTGCACAAAATGTGATACTGACTTACTACATTGGCAACTAGAAGAACACTGAAAAACAGAATTGTGAATAGTTGTATTTAATATATATGTATTTAATAAGATGAAATTACAATTGCAAAATCAATTTAAAATTTAAGCTATAGTTATATACCTTTGATTTAAATTTTTATATTAATTAACTATAGTATGTATTTTGTATTTTATTTTCATACCAAACCAAACTAAACTCACTGCCATTGAGTCAGATCTGACTTACAGCAACCCCTCTTTAGGTTTCTGAGGCGGTATTACTGAGGAAGTAGATTGCCCAATCTGCCTTCTGAGGAGTGGCTAGTGGGTTTGAACTGCCAGCCTTCTGGTTAGCAGTCAAATTCCATAGGAACAAAATTTCAGAAGCACAATAGTTTTTTCTTAAAAAATACATTTTATTGAAATATAATTTATGTACAGTGAAATACACAAAACTAAAGTGACATGGGTCAGTGCTTTTTTTTTTTCCAGTGTTCCCTCCCCTCCTAATCCACAAAGAAAGTTTCTTTCCATATATGAACCTTTCCTTGACTTTTTACAATAATTAACTAATACTATATTTGTCCTAGAAGCACAATAGCTTTTTGAAAACATAAAAATATTGTTAACCTTTTAAAATTTCCTTTTCCCTTAATTCTATTTTTTATGAAAATATACTCAAATTTTTTTATCCATTGGAGCACTACTATCAATAGAACATAACTTATGTTGAAATCATGAATCTTGATGAAATTAATGAAAAATAATAATAAATTTTATGTAATACGTATCAACTTATTAATTATGTTTCTTTTATTACTCATCTAATCATCAGTCCACTAACAGAAAACCCAATCATGCTCACTAAAAATGCAATTCATTTGTCGTTGATAATTTGACAATATTCAGTCACATGAAAACTATAGCTTTAAATATGTTCGATATTGTCATTATGAAGGTGCATTTCTCACAGTAGGAGAACAGAATAAATTTTACTTACATCTTGATTTATAACTTTATCATTGTTAGACATATGGTGTATAAATCTCCATTTGTGCCCTTGCCAATGCCCTGCACATGCTAGAGGAGGGCCAACTTCCTCAGCAACTGAACAGAGCCTGAGAACTGAGTCTTTTCAGCTCAGATTGTGTCATATGCTTGTCCTTGAACCATTCACTCCCAGCAGCTGAATGCAGTGCTCTATTACAGAGCCCTAGTGGTGCAAACTGTAGTGTAGTGCCTAAGGCACTTGACTGCTAACCAGAAGGCTGGCGGTTCAAACCCACCAGCCACTCCTTGGAAGGAAGATGGGGCAATCTTACTTTTGTAGTGATACTGCCTCTGAAACCCAAGGAGGGGTTGCTATGAGTCGGGTCCAACTCGATGGCACATAACAACAACAACAAGTGGTGCAGCAGTTAAACTAAACACTCAGCTGCTAACCTAAAGGTTGGTGATTTGAAGTCCCTTAGCATCTCAGCAGGAAAAAGACCTGCAATCTGCTCCCATAAAGATTATAGCCAAGGAAACCCAAGGGGGCACCTCTACTCTCTCAAGAGTCAAAATGAACTTGATGGTATCAAACAACCACATTGACCAGCCTTGTAAACCTTGGATGGAATTAGCTCCCTCTGAGCTTTATAAAGTTAAGGTGAGAAGGATCACTCCCAGAGGCAATTTTGTTGTGGGTTCTAAGGCTTATTCATTTGGGCAGGGGGTACAAAATTAGGAATAAAATTAGAAATTGAAAGTAAATATTTCAAATGAGAAAATAAATAACAAAGCACAAACTCAAAAAAGGAAACATCATAATCATCACAACCGTCCCCAACATATCTGTATAATAGATTTCTTTCCTCCTACATTTTTTGGTTGAATATGCTTCAATCACCTCTTCATATGACAATGATTTCATATTAATTTTTAAAGAGAATAGGAAGATAATACAGTCCTTCTCTGCCATAATTGAGACAAAATTATTATTATTATTATTGATAGCTTTAAAATGTTCTTTCAGCTTCATGATTTGATTTTTGGTAATTTTCTGTATATTTTTATGATTATACCTACTCCTCACTTATGGACACAGTTAGGTTCCCAAGACCAGGTTGTTATGCAAAGATTAGTGTTAAGTGAAAATGGAGGATGACCACATCACCTCACCTCACCTGTACTGTCAACGTCCCACAGGGCCCCTGCTGCCACTGCTGCCTCCTCTCCCCTCCGCCCCCATCACCTCAGGAGAACTTGGCCCACACCGCACCCACAAGGGAGGGTGTTCCAGTCTTCCAGAGTCAGAGTGGCCCAAGCGCTCCCGCCCCCGCCCTATCCCCAGGGTCTCCACCCTCTCCTGTGTCACTGTATTTTCAGCTCATCCCCTCAACGACCTCAAAACATCCTTGAGAATCGAAAATCCAGAGCTTCCTCCAAGGCTGTGACAGCCAGGCTCCACCTCTGTCCTCACCTGGACCCACACAGGAGAAACAATCGAGGAAGTAAAGGGCTGCATAGCTGCTGGTCAGCTGGCAGGGGGTCCTGTAGGCCTGGGCCTGAGTGCTCTGTCTCAGGGCTCCTTCTGACCACGGCCTGGCCTTGCTGCCCATCGGGGCTGGGAGCTGGGAACAGACTCCAGGGTTCTGCTTCCTCCCTGGTGCAAGGGCAGGCCACTGTCAGGACACTGGCTGCTACTGCCTGGTCCTCAGCTTCCTGTGAGTACCCAGGACCTCCCCGGTAGCATCCTGTCCTCATCAACCTCACTCCAGCCCCAGCTCTTCTCGGCCTCTCACCCCTGCACCTGGGCAGCTCTGGGAGACTGTGCCCCTATGAGCTTGCTTTGCAGAACACACAAGGCCCAGGCTTCACCAGTCAGGGACCTTTGCCTTCCTTACTGTTGTTAATACCCCAAATAGTCACATAGTAGACTTTTTATTATTGTTATAAAGCCAAATAGCAAAATAAATAATGAAATAATTAAGTGAGTAGGTATATTTCCAAACCTGAGACATGCTCAAATTTCTTCTATGTATTAGGTGTGATTTCAGGATATTTTAAGTTTTCTTGTCCAGAAAATGATGTTAAATCTTTGAATTGGCAACCATCATTTATCAGTTTGTCATCATTGTCCTCTTGTCAATTTGGATAAATCACCAGAGTGAGCAGGAGGAGTATTCCTAGAAGCCATTCCTACATTAGAATGCTAGCAAATATACACAGAAATGATTGAACCACACAAATACATTTATTTAAATTTAAACTAAATGTATCTCCAACTCAACTTCCCCTAGCTGAATTGGAAAATATGCCCACAGCCCCTCCAGTATCTCTGACAACAAGAAAGAAATGGGATGCAGGAAGGCAGAATGGAAAGAGACAGTGGTCTTAAACAATTGCAGTTAAAATATCTCACTCTTGGAAATATTACAACATGTATGACTTTGTGACACATTGCTAGGGCCCCTCCCAGGGTCTTGAAAGAGATCTGTGAAAATGAGAGGGTTAGAGCCCTAAGCTTCATTAACTTCATAGCATATGCACTTCTGGTGGCTCCTCAAGGAAATTTTGACTGTTACCTGAAGGAAGTGGAATGGATTCTGGCAGGCAAAAACAGTAGCTGTCCATTACAATCAATTTGGTTTTTATCCTTTCCATCCAATAGGTCATTTTTTCCCCCTGAGAACAGATATATTTTCTACAAAAGATTTTTGCAGCTCTCATTTGTAATAACACTTCGTTTTTTTGCTTTTGCTCTTCTCTGACTAGAATATCCTTACCCCATCATTATTTGACCAAGTCACTCTTTTTACAAGGCCCAGCCCAATTGCTACATTCTTCATCTCTGATCTCCCTGTCCCAGGGTTTTCAAAATCTTTTCCTTAGAACACTATCCCCTTGAGATGCTAAAAGAAAAGAAAGTGTTCTGTGGCCAAATGGGTTTGGGAGAAATTATGTGATTTCTCTCTCTTTTAAGTTAAGAACACACATTAGCACTTTGGGCTCTGAGAAGTCTTAAATTAAAGAATAATTATTATTGAGAGTTTACTCTATGCAAAGCTGTTCTAAATGCTTTGGATGTCTTACTTCATTTAATCTTCACTACGAACTATACAGGATAGCTTGATTTTACAGATAATGAAATCATGGGGTTGAATAATTTGACCAAAATCGCACAAAGGGTAAGTAGAAGATTCACAATTTAAACATAGACACCCTTAGTCATTGCACTATAAAACCCAAACCAAACCCATTGCTGTCTAATTGATTCCAATTCATGGCAACCCCATGTTTTTCTTGATGTCATGATCATCTGGTTTTCAGTCATTGGTGTTCAGTGCATCAGATCTATTCTTCAGGTGATCTCTAAATTCAGGTGAGATATAATCAAAGTCATATTTGGGCTCTTGTAGACTTGTTTTGTCTTCAGCTTCAACCTGAACTTGCATATGAGCAATCAAAGGTCTGTTCTGCAGTCAGTTCCTGGCCTTGTTTTGGCTGAAGATACTGAGCTTCTCCATTGCCTCTTTCCTCAGATGTTGTTGATCTGATTCCTATGTATTCTGTCCGGCAAGGTCCATGTGTATTGCCATGGTTTGTGTTGTTGAAAAAATGTATTTGCAATGAATAAATTGTTGTTCCTGAAAAATTTTATCATGCCATCTACAGCATCATTTCTATCATCAAGGTCATATATTCTAACTACTGGTGATTCTTCTTTGTTTACAACTTTCACATTCCAATCACCAGTAATAATCAATATATCTAGATCTCATGTTTGGTTAATTTCACAGTGCAGAAGTTGGTAAAAATCTTCAGTTTCCTCGTCTTTGGCTTTAGTGGTTGGGGCATAAATTTGAATAATAGTAGTATTAACTGAACTTCCTTTTAGGCGTATGCATATTATCCTATCACTGACAGCATTGTACTTCAAGATAGATCTTGAAACATTCTTTATGATGACGAATGCCAAACATTCCTCTTCAATTTGTCATTCCTGGCATAGTAGATCATATGATTGTCTGATTCAAAATGACCAGTCATACTTTGTACACATTCCAATTATTAATGGATGTTTGCATCTGTTTCTTCCCATTTTGAGTCGTGCCCCAAAAGCAAATGGAGGTCCTGAAAGCTTTACTACACCCACATCATTAAGAGGCAGCTCTTCCCTGATCATATTTTGATTGCCTTCCAACCTGAGGAGCTCATCTTCTGGCACTATATCAGACAGTGTTTCAAGGCTATTCATTAAGTTTTCCAGTAATATATCAGACAGTGTTTCACTGCTATTCATAAGGTTTTCACTTCCAATTCTTTGAGAAGTGGATGGCCCTTCCTACTTCCAAATCTATCTTAGTCTGGAAGCTCTGCTGAAACCTGTCCACTATGGTTGACCCTGCTGGTGTTTGAAATACTGGTGGCATAGCCTGTGGCCTCACAGCAACATGCAAGCCACCACAGGCTGACAAACTGATAGACGGGGTTTTATGTTAGCAGTCAAGTGCAAATCATTTGCATCACCCAGGCACCTCATGGCACTATAATGCCCATTTAATTTTGTTTATAGAAAGACTTACTAAAATATTCAATGACAGACCCCTTTTATGCACAATCTTTATTAAGTCACCCATAAAAATAGCCCCAAATGACCAATACATACTTTAACTGTACCACTTCTAGGCCCCATCCCATCTGTCTTATAGCAGTCATTTTGTAGGTTTCTCATTCCTCCAGTAGGTTATAAACCCCTTCAAAGGGATCTTTTATCTTAGTCATCTTATTCCCATAATATCTGACACACAGTAGGTATTCTATAAATGTTGACAGAAGACATATGGATAGCACTTTAAGCTTCCCCAGTATGTATTAAAATTTAAAACAAATCCAATAAATTAAATGCTAGAAAATGGAAAGTAGAAGGCTTTCTACAACTTTCCCAAATTCTTTGATATCACTCCACTTCTGCTGTTTACCAAGTGGATAAGAAAATTTAAAACAACTACAAGCTATTTTAATAGTCACGCTTAAATTCAATTTAGAATCAGCACAGAGAAATATTATTTTTGAAGGTTCATAACTGAAAAGGACTGGAAAGCACATTAAATTAAACTCACAAGAAGAGAGCAATACTCTTATATTTGCAGTTTTGAAAGAGGAAATACATAAGCATTCTTAATAATGTCTAATGATTCCCATAGCATAGGAACATAAAAATATATTCATTCTAGATGAGAACCTCTCCATCCAGGTTCTTATCCTTTACCCTGCAATAAACAAAGTGTACCTTCTAAATGCTCTTTTGTAGGAGCTACCAATGCAGAAAGAATTTTAATTTCAGAAGGTTCAAGTTCAAATCATGAGTCACTTCTCGGTTTCAATCATTATTCTGGTATGCTTTTTATTGGAAAAAAATGAATATTTCTTAGTACAGCATAAAAAGAAAAAAGAAAAAAAAAAAAAAAAAAAAAAAAACCTCTAAGCAATTGGCACACTCACTTTCAAGAACTTAATCCAAACACAGCCTGGTACCAACATAAATAAG
>NW_006921603.1:7217563-7218261 GCF_000298275.1 Orycteropus afer afer | reverse complement strand
TCTGTTCTGAGAGTGTGTGTCCATATCTGAGTGTTTGCATACATGTGTGTATGCACATATGAGTAAATGAAGAATTTTGAAGATTAATGCTTTATTACATTTATTTTCACATTAATGTTTACATCAAATTATTTTAAGTAGTTACAATAATAAATACTGGTTTAAAAATAAAAAAGAACATTTAGCATTTTTGTATCTTATAATCTTTCTATGCATATTTTTACATAATTTTAATCATGAAGTAAATCATTTTTGTACTTTGCTTTCCATTTGAAATTATAGCTCAATTTTTTTAATGGCTGCATAATATTACATTATATGTATGCACTCTAATTTAAGGAACCCTGGTGGCTCATTGGTAAAGTACTGGACTGCCAACTGAAAGATCTGCAGTTCAAATCCACTGGCTGCTCCACGGCAGAAAGATGTGGCAATCTGCTTTAATAAAGGTAACAGCCTTGAAAACCCTATGGGGCAGTTCTACTCTGTCCTATAGGGTTGCTATGAGTCAAAATCAACTCAAGGGCACACAACAACTCTAATTTATATAACTATTTCTCTATTATTGGATATGTAAGTTATATTTTATTTTTCAGATTTATTAATAATGCTACAATTATCTTTTGGTAAACAACTTTTTCCATATGTCAAGTTTTACCCTTAGGGTACTTGTCTAAGACTTTGTTGTTGTTGTTGTT
>NW_006921603.1:7213153-7217310 GCF_000298275.1 Orycteropus afer afer | reverse complement strand
GAAAAAAATGAATATTTCTTAGTACAGCATAAAAAAAAAAAAAAAAAAAAAAAAAAAAAAAAAAAAAACCTCTAAGCAATTGGCACACTCACTTTCAAGAACTTAATCCAAACACAGCCTGGTACCAACATAAATAAGCCTTGTCCAATTTTGCAAAGTCTTTTAAGAAAACAAGATGGCTTACATTAAAATTCCCTTAACCATATTATAAATGTATCACATGTCACAAATCCATATTACACTATTTTGGTTGCAAAGAACCAGTCCAAATATTTCATGTGGATAGTGCTGGAAAGCAAAATTCTCTGCAGGTAGCAAGATGTTGACCAGAGCTGCCTGCCAGGGTAGCAACCCAGTTGTGAAACGAAATCCATCCTCCACAGGGCCTCTGGAGAGCTCTGCCACTCCTTGCATTAAGCCATTTGGTGGCTCTGTAATCCTTCAGAACAAATCCTAGGCCAACAAGCTCCTCCATGGCCTGAACCCTTCTTTCTTCTTCAGCTTTATTTCTCACCACTTTTTCCATACAGAATTGATTTGAGTTTCCTGTATAACCCTTTTTTATTTTATACCTCATTCTTTGTGCCTTCCTCTGACTCTCCTCATCTCTTCAGCACATTGTTGTAAGTTGCCACTGAGTCAGTTCCAACTCATGGGGACTCCAAGTGTACAGAACTTCTCTATAGGGTGTTCAGGGCTCTGACCTTCCAGAAGCAGATTGCCAGCCTTATTACTGGGGTGCCTCTGGGTGGGTTTGAACCCCCAACCTTTCAGTTATAGTCCAGCATTTAACCATTTGCAGCATCCATGGACTCCTACTCAGCCAGCAAACTACTGTTTATTATTCAAAACAATGCTCAGCCCAGTAATTCTACTCCAAGATATATACCTAAGAAACATGAAAACACATGCCCACACAAAAGCTTATACATAAATGTTCATAGCAGTATTGTTCATAATTTCCAAAAGAGTGGAAACATCCCAAATGATCCTTAACTAATGTATCACTAAACAAAATGTAGTATATCTATACAATGGAACATTATATGAGAATATAAAGAAATGAAGTACTGATACATGCCACAACATGGATGAACCATGAAAACATCATGTAAAAGTGAAAGAAGTCGGTTACAAAGGATTACATATTGTATTATTCCATTTATATGAAATGTCCAGAAGACAAACTATACAGAAGGAAAGTAGGTTGGTGATTGCCTAGGGCTCATGGACTTGGGGGGGGGGAAATGGGGAATGACAGCCACAGCGTACAGGGTCTTCTTTAGGGGGTGATGAAAATGTTCTAAAATTGATTTGTAGTTATGGCTGCACAACTGTGTGAATATACAAAAATCCATTAAAATGTACCCTTTAAATAAATGAGTTGTATGGTGGTGTAGTGCCTAAGACACTTGAGTGCTAACTAGAAGGCTGGCAGTCCCAATCCACTAGCCACTCCTCAGAAGGAAGGTTAGGCAATCTATTTCTGTAGTGATACCCCCTCAGAAGCCCAAGGAGGGGTCGCTATGAGTCGGGTGGACTCCACAGCACATAACAACAATAGTATGTAAATTATATCTCAGCCGTTAAGAAACAATGTTCAACCTCCTCCCCTTCTTCCTCCGCCTCCCCTCAGGCTAGTGCGCATGCGCAGGAGGGGACCTGTATGAACCTGGCTGAGAAGCACACACGAAAAAGAGTAGCTTCAGACTGTAGGTCACCAAAGCATGCCCTACCAATGTATGCAGACGTCGACCACTTTGAGCAATTTCTTCTCTGGGGCTTTGGTCCTTGAAAACCCACCGTGTGGGAGCTCCCTGAGTCGTGGAAATCTGAGGAGTTTCTTAACATCTCCAAAAGAGGGATGGGCTTCGCCTTGGAGAGGAGTGTCTAAGATAATGTAAGTAGATTTTCAGAGTTTTTCACCAAAAGTAAGATGGGATCCTAACAAGGCACGCGAAGTGCCATGCTTTCTTTCACCGTCCCTGAGAATGCTCAAGCAGCTTCTCCTGAAGAGCAAGCCTGTGCCCATAGAGCACAAAGCAAAGCGGAGTTCGGCCCTGGACGTCAGCAGAGGCTTTCAGGACAGTGGTTTGACCTTCACTGTTTTGCTTTAGTGTCTAAAATACCATCATCCCTTGAGCTCAAAGCTTGTGCCCCAGATGTTCCCTATTAAAATTCAGTAACAAATACGTACTGAAACAGGAATGAGGCTTCGTCCTACGTTGTTATCCCCTTGAACTTTCAGCTTCACTGGGGAGGAAAGGAGGAGTTGAGACGTCCTCTGATGGTGGCCAGTTTACAAGGAATGAGACGCATCCTTGACCCAGGGCCCCAAAGATCAATCTTTCTGAGTCCCACTCTTCCCAACTCTTTTCACCTGAAGGCCGCCTGCTCTGTAGGCTCTTCCAAATTGCTTTTCCTAATTTATACTTTCCTTATCCCCTATCCTTTCCCCCTTTCTGCCCCTTCCCTCCCCTCTCCCATATATGGTCATCTGGGCATGCAGCTTCCCCAAAGCTTGTATTTTTAAATTTTCATTTTCTTCAGAAAACACAATCCTCAGGAATCACCACCTCTGGGAAGCTTTCTCTTAACTTTTTTCTGCCAATTCTGTAACTCCCTCCTCTGGTTACTTCTATCCTTTATAAATGAATTTAACCACTGATTTAGAATAATAACAGCTGTCATTACTGAGCACTTCTGATGTTCAAGGTTCCATGCCAAGCACTTTATACCCAATATCTTATTTAATATTTTCAATAAAAAATATGAGGTAATGATTATTCTCATATCAGTGTAACAAATTTTAAGTGCTTTGTCATTCAACAGGTCAGTGCTCAGTAACAGAAGGTAAATTCTTGTGGTCCCCATGTCTATTGTGGGCTGTTGGGATTTTTTTGTTTGTTGCAAACTCAACAGTGTTTTTAACAACTTTAGTTGGCAATGTTTTTAAATCAGAAGACTTTTAAAAAAATAATTTCACTAGCCTTTCTTGAAAATTGGAGGGTCCAATAAAACATTTGACCAAAACCTTTTAAACTTCAGAAGCACTTTTTAAATCTTGTAGTAAGTAGTCTCCAGTATTCTGTATTATCTCATACTCAGCTTACTTTATTCATTTACAGTTAACTGCCTAGCACTTGTGAGCATTAGAGTTTATGACCAGCCATTGCCCCTGGGCAAGAACCATGTCCTATTCATCTTTGCATCCCTAGCACCTGCAAAGTGCCTGATAAACAGAATGGACACAATAAAAAACCCTGTGCTGGTACCTCTCCAACATTAGGAATTGTGTTCTGGGGCATATTCCTGAGTCATTTTTCTTTTTACCATCTAATAAATCCCCAGGTCATTTCCTTGTATTGGACCCTTGTGAAATCTTTTCCAAAAGCATCCATCAAACCCTAACCTTCAGAAGGAAATAAATAAACAATGCACAAACTCACTGCGATTGAGTAGATTCTGACTCACAGTGACCCCATTGGGTTTCTGAGGTGGTAAATCTTTATGGAAGTAGATTGCCTCATCTTCCTTCTGTGGAAAGGCTAGTGGGTTTGAACTGCCAATCTTCTGGTTAGCAGTCAAAAATAAACTGGTATAAAATTTTCTCCCTCATAAAAACATCAGGAAATGGTACCAAATATAATGAACAAAATGCTGAATTAGTTGTACAGATCATAGAATTGGGTCCCAAGATCAGATTCAAATTTGGTAAGCTTTGAATAAAGTACATGTACATGTACAATAAAACATTACTAACCTGGGCTCTATTATTTTACTTATCTATTTTGGACCAGTCTGATCTAACATGAAACTGACCTGTGAGTGTTCTATCAGGGTAGATTTTGCCAACCAAAGTAATAGCATACATGAAATTTGCAGGGGTGGGGGTAGGGAGCGGATTTAAAGCCTTCACTGAATCTATTTATGACTTATGTGCAAATTGTAATGATTAACATGAATCCTCAATTACTTAAAATAGATCCAGTCAGACACCATGAAGCATTTTATTGGCACTTGGTACTTACTTCAGTGAAAAAATAAGTTCTTGAAAGAAATACCTGGTTATTTCCTTAATACTTCCTAAATTCAATCTTTTTACTAATTTGCTAATGGTTCACAACTGATATTACACACACACAGTTATTTTAATC
>NW_006921603.1:7195190-7204068 GCF_000298275.1 Orycteropus afer afer | reverse complement strand
GGCAGTGAGTATACTTGACTAGTGTGGGTCCTGATTTCTTCTGAGTGGAGGCTTATAAAGGGGATTTCAGACACAGAAATAGGGACACACAAGGGGAAGACAGATACAGTGTGAAGATGTATCTATCTTGCCAAGAGACACCTGGGGCTACCAAGAGCTGAAACAAGGAAGGGTCTTACTTTCAAGCCTACAAAGAGTGCATGGTCCTGCAGGTGCCCTGAATTCAGATTCCTAGTTTCTGGGACAGTGAGACAATAATTTACATTCTTTAAAGCCACTCACTTTGTGGTTTTTTTGTTACAACAGCCTAGAAAACTAAGACAGATGTCCTTCATGCTATACCACTTTTTTGTGCTCCTGTTTATGCAACTACCTTTATTCTGCCTCTCTGTTCCCCCTTTCTCTTTAGGCATATAGTGTGCCAGCTTTTTTAACAATAATTCCTACTGGACAAGAACACTCCAGGAAGGAGCTAATTTCTTGAGCCGTATTTAGGAAGGATTGCCTTGGTGACCTAAATGGTTAAGTACTTGGCTGCTAACCAAGAGGTTGGCATTTTGTACTCACCCAGTGGCTCCAAAGGTAAAAGACCTGGTGATCTGCTTCCATAAAGGTTACAGCCAAGAAAACCTTATGGGACAACTCAACTCTGTCACATGGGGTCGCTCTGAGTTGGAAGCGATTCAAGGCTACCTAATAGCAACAACAACAGCTAAAAGGGAAATTGGGCTCTTCCTAGAAAGGATTTGCATGTACAGTATTCCCAGGAGCTTCAAGGCTAATGGAAGGCCTGAGGGTAGGTAAGGACTTCCTGCATCCCTTCGTCTCACCAATAAGGATACTTCTAGACTGTTCTGGAAGAGTTGTTTTAGTTTTACTGACCTATATTTATTTTTCCTGATTGTAAAAGTAATATGTGTTCTTTGTTAAAAATCTGGAAAGCATTATCACCAAAAATATAAAGAACAAAATGTCCCAGAATTGTACCCCCAGATCAGGCATTTACTTGGAAGACTCTGAAGAGCTCATGCTCACATCTTGAACTCCTGTAGAGTCAGCAGCCCACTGGGTCCTGCCTATCCCTCTTTGATTAACTTCCAGAAACTTATACTCAACCATTACCAGAATTGGAACTAGAAAAAGCTGTTTCATCACACATAAACTCAGAGGGCTTTCAGCAGCCCAATCTAGCAGTTCTCCCCCCTCATCAGTTAGAAGATAGCACACTTCCTGTCTGTGTTTGGAATCCAGTGGTATTTCCTGGAATTCAACTACCTTCCTCTCTGAACAGAGGAAAGAGACAGTTTGGAAACCCATGCTCCCCAGAATGGGAACTCAGTTATTGGCATAAATGTCTTTATACTGTTTTCCTTGAGTATAATTATTAAGTACCTTCCGTTTTGCTTTTGGTTTGTATACTGCTGACCAAACATTTAACTCAGGTCAAGTTTCTGATCTTTTCTTATGCAACTTAATTTTCCTTGAACTCATACAGCTTTCAAACTAATTTGTCTGTGGGAGACAGTATGGCACAGTGGTCTAGGGTGTGGGCCCTACAACAGCTTACTGTGTGAGTGCAGCCATGAAAAAATAGGCACTTTTGTCCATGGATTATAAGACTGATAAATGGTACGGATGACAAATGCCTTTGGAAGGCAATCTGGCAATATCTATCAAAGTGTATATATTCTTTGATACACTGAAATGACTATTGGGATAGATCTTATCACATAGGAAATGAACATGCATATTATATTTATTACAATATGTTTTCTAACAAAATATTTGGAAACAACCGGAATGTCCATCAGAAGGTGTGGTGGTTAAGTTTGTGTGTCAACTTAGCTGGGCCTGGTTGAGTAGCTGAGCAGCTGGATGTAGTATTCCCCATGATGAGTGGTAATCAAATCCATGGTGGAATCTACTGTGAGCAGCTGAGTAACTGCCTTAGGGCTGTGGTCTGCTTCCCATATATAAGGAGAAGCCCTGGGGAACAGTCTCTAACTTATAGCACGCTTGAACCCTGTGTGTATACCTGTGTTGTTGTTCAGCAGCCTGCCATGCTCTGCCGACCTTGGGACTTACAATGGACTTGAATGAATGGCCTATGGTGTGGTTTGGTAACATGGGGACTGTGCCTTTGCATTTGTCAACCTTGGGCTTGTCAGTCTCAGTAGCCAGCAGCTGTCTGAGTGAAGAAAAGCTTCTAGCTTCAGTGGGCCAGGAGCTGGAGGCAGAGCTGAAGCCCAAGGCTGAGGGGCTTTCACCCAGCCCCTAGAACCTGGCAATTTGAACTCAGACTTAAAGCCTCCAAATTTTAAGAATAAACTCCTGTTTGTTAAAGTCATCCTATTTGTGGTATATTCCTGTCAGAGTGGCACTAGGTCACCAGAACAGGAGACTGCCGAAGTAAATTATGGTGTAATCACATACAGATGTTAAACAAATAATATGGTAGGTGAAAAACTACAAAGAGAATATATATATAATGCACATTATATAAAAAGGAATGGATCTTCCATTAAAATAATAACTTTTAACAGTTGCCATCAAGTCAACTCTGACTCATGGCAACCCCATATATGTCAGAGAAGAACCGTGCACGGTAGGGTTTTCAGTGATTGATTTTTTTGGAAGTAAATTAGCAGGCCTTTCTTTCCAGCCCCTCTGATGGACTCAGCTCTCCAGCCTTTGGTTAGCAGCAGAGCATGGTAATCATTTGCACCATCTGCAGACTCTTCTTTTATAATATGTAGTACATATTATATATTCATAGTGTATCTTCTTCATACATTATACCTAAGAAAGGTAGCTTAGAAAGAGGTTAAGGACACAGACCCTGGACCCAAATGACTCAAGTTTGAAACTTACTTCCACCACTTACTATTTGTATGATCTTGGATGAGTCACTTAACTTCTCTGCGGCTCAGTGTAACCACTATAAGATGGAGAAAATAATAGTATTTACCTCATAGGGTTGAAAAGAAATTAGATGAGTTAACATGCATAAAGTACTTAAAACTGGTTTATACACAGAGCAAAGTACCATGTAAGTGTTAGTTCTCATTATATATTATTAAATGAAAAGAACAAAGCGTGAAAGTGTATATTACACTACCTTTTGTTCAAAAAAAAGAGAAGGAGAAAATAAGAACATGTCTATTTATTTGCTCTGCTCAGCATGCTGAAGGCTTGGAAAGATACGAGAATCTAATGAGAGTGGGCATAGTGCCTAAGGCACTTGACTGCTAACCAGAAGGCTGGCAGTTCAAACCCACGAGCCACTCCTCGGAAGGAAGGTTGGGCAATCTACTTCTGTAGTGATACTGCCTCAGAAATGCAAGGAGGGATCGCTATGAATTGGGTCCGACTCGACAGCACATAACAACAACAACAACGAGAGTGGTTAAATGGGAGAAATACAGGGTTGCAGGCAGATGAAATCACACTTCTTAATTGCATACCTTTGTATGTCTTTTTGACTTTTTGAACTATGTGAATTTAATGCATATATATATGTTGGAGACCAAGAATAAGACCCCCAAAAGAACATGATTGCAAGGCACATGTTCTAATTACAGTTAAGAGATCCATAGTTGAATGCTTGCTTTGAGAGATGGCAAGGCCTCTTCTGCGGTTGAATGAATGAATGCTTGACTTCAGAGCTTTGTGTTCCTGGGGCGGAATGTTGCCCCAGCAGAATGTTTGCTAACCTGTCTCTCTGGAATAACATCTTGCCCAAAGAATAGTACACCTTTGAAACCATTCTTTAGAATCATGCACCTTAACAATCATATTATGTTTTAGAATGACAATTTTAGTGATTATTTGCTGTTTTTGTTAGAGATATTAACCCAACTAATCATCCATTACTTTTGAGCATGGGATAAGACCTCAGAGTGCAGGAAAGAGTAAAATTTTAACTTTTAGAGAATACTTGATTGTTATAAGTAAATATGTGATTGTATTGTAAAAGAAAAATTGATTGAATACTTGATTGTTTTAAAGAAATATCAGAGAATAACGATGTAATTGTATGCTTATGTATAAGTAAAGCAGAGCGGACACATCAGGGGTCGCTCTCACAGAACATGCAGGGTGTCCGCCTGGCCCCCGTTCCTTGAATAATAAAAAAGAAAACCATTAATCCTTTCATGTCACTTCATTTCGTGACCTGTGTGGTTTTGCCAGATGTGGCATATATATGTATATGTATATACATGTTTTAAGTTAATAAAAAGTTTAGATCTTGGATCCAGGGTGAATCTGAACTCTGGCTCTGGCTCCCACTTGCTGTAAGGCCTGGCATAAAGTCTGTAATTTCCCTAAGCCTCAGATTCCTCCCTCCGTAGGAGGAGTATGCCCAGTAATTGCAATACACAAGTGAAGTGTTTGGCATTGTGCTGGCTCATGGCATGTCATCAGGAAGTGTTAGAGCCCATACTTGCTCTTGACTTTTTTTTTCCAGGTGTCCCAAAGACACTGATTCTCTTCGTCAAGCTGTCCTTCTTCCAGGACATAGGACATGATTATCTGTGGATGGAGTAGAAAAGGACATGGATAGGAAGGACAGACTTTGGCATGAACACTAAGTTAAGTTCAAATCTCAGCTAAGTTAACTCATACCAACAGCATGGATTTGTGCAAGCATCAGCCCTCTGAGGCTTAGTTTCCTCATTTTTAAAGTAGAGTTGATGGCAATATTAAATAATAACCACCTGGTAGGGTTGTTGAAAGGACTAGAAATAACTTAGGGAAGTGCTCAGAACAGAGGAGACACCGAGTTCTTGGATGCTATTATGAGGAGGAGGAGGAAGAGAGAGGCTGGGAGACAAGGTGATACAGCTTTTATTCCCAGATCTTTCCCTTCTCTTCCAGCATTTTGAGTGGTTCACTTCACTCACTGAAGACTGGTTAGTGAGTCTTGCCCTTTGAGGCCCCCTGGGGAACATAGATCACCTGGGTTAAATGGATATACTAATGAAGCGCTGCTGTTGACTCGGATCCGACTCATAGCGACCCCTCCTTGGGTTTCTGAGGTGGTATCAGGATGGAATTAGATTGCCCAGCCTTCCTTCCGAGGAGTGGCTGGTGGGTGTGAACTGCCAGCCTTCGGGTTAGTAGTCAAATGCCTTAGGCACTACTCTACCAGAGCTCCTAGTGGACATATTATTGTATTTTAAAACCTGTTGTGGTCAGTTTGACTCTGTCGTGGCAATGCTGTATGTGTCACAGTAGGTTTTCTTTCAGTGGCTGATTTTTCAGAAGTAGATCTCCAGGCTTTTCTTCCAAGGCACCCCTGGTTAGGCTCTAACCTCTAACCTTTTGGTTAGTAGCTAAGTGCTTTAACCGTTTGCACCACCCAGGGACTCCACTTTCACATTTAAAGGTACCAAATAGGCCAATTTTTTGGTAGTCATCAGTCAGAAAAGACACTGTAGGGTGAGCTAAATAAGTACAATCACAATCTTTGAGCAGCATTGTGTACCAGACATTGTTCCTGGCACTAAGGATACAGGCACAAAAAAGAGAAACAAGGCCCCTGTTCTCATAGTACTTACATTCCAGTGGCGGTGAGATGACTCCAAACAAATAAACACAGAAAAGTAGGACAATATATATGGGTGGGGGCCTCCTAACTGAAGGAGTTAGGGTAATTGGTTTAGGTTTTGAATGTGTTGTTTTCTCACTGAAGATTTTCTAGTCTCAAATCTAAAACATTGAAGACTTAGACCATTTTTTCATCTGAGGAGTTGGAGAGGAGGAGTCCCATTTAAGTTCAATGACCATTTTAAATTCATAAGGGCCCGTTCTCTCAATTGGCCTGGTAGTGATTTGACTAGAAGATCACCAAAAAAAAAAAAAAAAATCCCAGACCCATTGCCACCAAGTCAATTCCCACTCATAGCAACTCCTATTGGGTTTCCAAGGCTGTATGTCTTTACAGACGTAGATTGCCTCATCTTCCTCTGGCAGAGTAGTTGGTGGTTTAAACCATTGACCTGGTTAACAGTCAAATGCCTTACCTACTATACCAGCAGAGCTCCTTAGAAGATCACCAAGGTCCTCTCCAATCTTGACTCTCTGGAATTCATTGCTAAATTCAGCTTCAACCATAATATCACTCTGATGTTATTGCAGAATTAACCAGAATATCAGTTTTATGTCTTTGCAGACTTTTATCTTTTATTTTCCCTCTTGCTAAAAGCTATGTGTGGCTCTGTTTTATGGAGTCAAGTTTTTACTATTCCAGAAGCAAAAGGTCTCATTTTTGGCAAGATGTGAATAAGCAAAACCCTGTGTGTGTCTACAAAACTAAATAGTAATTGCAAAGTATTTCTTATTATGAGCCCGGGATGGTTCTCAGATGATAAGATATATAGTTTTAATTTCATGATTCTTTTGAGAAATGCAGGAAAGTAAAATAAATCTTTTCTTTTATATACAGGTGCCTCAGGAAAAACAGAATTTTATGTAAAAAGATGCAGGTGGTGATGTAACAATATATAATAAGCCCCCATAAATTTTGGAGTTCTCCAAATTGGCTTTGAGCAAAGGACCTACATATTTGCAAATTCTGTTCCCTTTCTCTGGAATACCCTCTTCCTCCCCATTCCCCCATACCCATCCCACTTGAACCTAATTCACTTAACAATTTCTAATTTTCCTTCTATTGCAACTGAGACATAACTTTCTCTGGGAAGCCTTCCTCAATCTCCCCAAGACTAGGGTAGTTGTGTCTCATGTCTCCCTTGGCAACCTGAGTCTTTGTCAAACTATATAATCTTTACCACACTATTTAAATAAAATGCTTACCCACTCTTGACTTCAGATGCACAGAATCAGTTGAAAAATGACCCTTGGTTCATAACACACTATTTTCATTGACTTGACTGCTAACCAGAAGGCTGGTTCAAACCCACCAGCCACTCCTCCAAAGGAAGGTTGGGCAATCTACTTCCCCAGTGATACCACCTTGGAAACCCAAGGAAGGGTCAATATGAGTCAGGGCCAACTCTACGGCACCTAACAACAACAACAAACACTTTGTCCTGTTTTATATGCATTATTTTATTTTATCTATTTATTTACAACAACATTGCTCAATAATACAAGATACGTACATAGCTTTACATGTTCTAATAGCCCCATTTAAGAAGTAAAAGTGAAACTAATTTTTAATATATAAATTAAATTAAAATATTAATAATATTTTAACTGAAATATTAAATGTTACCACTTCAACATGTAGTCAATGAAAAAGTTATTAATAAACCTTTTACATTCTTTTCTCCACAGTAATAAGCTTTCCAAACCTGGTATGTATATTTTGTTTGGTGCATGTTTCAATTAGGTCTAGGCACATTTCAAGTGGTCATTAGTCACATGTGGCTACTGTTTTGGACAGAGCAGATTTATAACATAATCAACTTCGCTGAACTCACTACTCAGAACAAAAACTAAATTACCAGTAACTTGTATCTACCTATGGACTCTTCCCTCCTCCTGCTTGTCTGCCTTCTCAATTAGATTCTGATTTCCCAGCAGATAGAGCATGTACATTATAGATGTGTGTCTCGTTGTCTTCTCAAAGTATGACTGCCAGTCCCCTGGAGGGCCCTGAGACTCTTTTGGGTCAAAACTACTTTTATTATATATTAAAGCGTTATTTGCCATTTTAACTGCATTGACATTTGTACAAGTTGCAAAAATAATGGTGTGTAAAATTGCAGGTGGAAGTAGCACAGATCAAGATAGTGGCACCAAACTGTATTGTTGTTGTTGTTATGTGCCGTCGAGTTGTCTCTGACTTATGACGAGCTTATGTACAACAGAACAAAACACTGCCTGGTCCTGTGCCAGCCTCACAATCCCTGCTATACCCATCACTGCAGCCCCCACATCAATCCATATGACTGAGGGCCTTCACCTCTTTCATTGACCTTCCACCTTACCAAGCATGACATCCTTCTCCAGAGAACGTTCCTTCTGACAATATGACCAAAGTAGGTGAGACAAAGTCTGGCCATTCTCACTTCCAGGGAGCATTCCAGCTGTACTTCTTCCAGGACAAACTATATTAGTAGTCATTATAATTTCCAGAGCTCTGCACTTTTGGTTAAAAACAAAACAAAACAAAACAAAATGTATCCTTGATGAAACAGTAAAATTTATTAATTTTATGAAATTTAACCCTTAAACACTTCTCTTCTTAATGTTGTACATAAAGCACTCCTACTCCACACCAGAGAAAAGTGGTTATCCAGGATGAACACTTGTGCAGTTGTTTGAGTTGTGAGCTGAACTAGTCGCTTTTGTCACATAATACCATTTTTTACTTGAAAGAACAACTGACAAACTATGGCTATTCAGACTTGGGAATTTAGTGGGCATTTTCTAAAAAATAAAGCAAATCTGACACTTCAAAGAAAACAACTGACAATAGTTGTTGCCAATGGTAAAAACTTAAGCTTTTAAGTGAAAACTCAAATTTTGGAAAATTTACATCCACTGCTGTAAATTTCACAGATGCACAATACTCAAAGACTTTTCTGATGAGATAAGTACTGATATAAACAAGTATGATTTTTGTTGTAGTCATTATAAAGCAGTAGCAAAATTTGGGTGATAGGTATAACTCAGGGAACCAGTATTTTCCAAATGACTATGTATGATGTTACAAAATCATGAAAGATCTATTCGAAGTTCAAGACAGGCTGCAGTGCAGTAAATTACTTAGTATGGCTTTTCTACCCATAAGTCATTGTAAACTCAGTGGTGGAATGAGCAACTGAGGAGCTCCTGATTGTAAATGTTATCCACCTGGGTTATTTCTGTTGGGCATGGCACAACACAATGTTATGGGAGGCTCTCTCTC
>NW_006921603.1:7184287-7194955 GCF_000298275.1 Orycteropus afer afer | reverse complement strand
GAACCTGAATTGTAGCCTGTGGTGCTTCCCTAATAAACCCCATAATCTGTGAGTTCTGTGTGGCCACTGCAGTGAATTATCGAACCCAGGAGAGAGGTAGTGGGTGCTTTGGGAGGAACGGTTGGAGAAAGGGCTGGAAGGAGGCAGCATGTCTGGCCTGGCAGGAATAGGCCTTGGACTATTGATGGTGATTCTGTCTTCCTCTTGTGGGATTAGAGGAGGTCAGAACAAGTGGCCTCCTTGCCGTTTTTGCACAGGCCAATGAATTTTAATGTGGCAGAGAGCAAAATGTTCACTGATAGGGTTTCAAATTGTACTTTACAACTAACCTTTAAGAAACTACCATTTTTTGACTTTTGGCATAGTATCAAAGATTACCCACAATTACCTGAGAAGGCCATTAAAATGCCCTTTCCTTTTCCAATTACATATGCTTATTATTTCCTCATATACTTCCAAGTTAATTCTGACTCATAGCGACTCAATAGGACAGAGTATTACTGCCCCATTGGGTTTCCAAGGCTGTAAAACTTTAAGGATTAGGCCAGGCATTAAAGAGGTTTGCAAAGATGTAAAACAATGACACTCACTAGTTTTTTTGTTGTTGTTCTGAAAAAACAAAGCTTTTTCATGAAACATGTTAATGATTTTATAATAGAATAGGTTTATTATTATTACTTTTAAACAAATTAACATTTAAAAATTTCTCTGTTTTAATTTCTAATCCAGTAACTACTGATAGATATAACCCATATAGATAAAAGCTCTTGTGTGTGTGTGGTGGGGGGGGTGGGTAACAACTTTTTAGACTGTAATACATTTCCTAATATATAATGCGTTGTCAAAATATATTTACTACCACCTTAGCCAGGGAGCTCTGGTGGCATAGTGCCTAAGACATTTGATAGCTAATCAGAAGGCTGGTGGTTCAAACCCACCAGCTACTCCTCAAAAGGAAGATTGGGCAATCTACTTCCATAGAAATACTGCCCTGGGAACCCAAGGAGGGGTTGCTATGAGTCGGCAAGTTTACAGTGATGGAACATACCAAAACCATATGCCCCTTGATGTGATGCCCATCATTTTTCTGGGATACAGACAGAAATGTACATCCTGAATCTAATAATGGAGAAACATCAAATAAACCCAAATTGAGGGACTTTCTTCCAAATATTGTGTTTGTACTTTTCAAAAATGTCAGTGTCAGGAAAGACAAAGCAAACACAAGAAACAGTTTCAGTTTAAAGTAAAGAGACATGATAACTGAATGCTACATAGCATCTGAGATTTTTTTTTGCTATTAAAAAATATTAATGGCAACTAGAAAAATCTGAATAAAGTCTGTAGATTAAAAAATGATATGTGTTCATGTTTATTTCCTGATTTTGATCCTTGTACAGTGGTTATGTAAAAGAATGTCCTTATTTTTAGGAAATAGACACTGGGGTGAAAGTGTGTCATTTCTGCAACTAACGCTGAAATCATTCAGAAAACAATATGAAAGAGAAAATACAGCAAACATAGTAAAATGTTAACATTTGGTGAATCTGGAAGAAGAGTATTCAGGAACTCTTTGGATTATCCCTGCAACATTTCTGTTCATCAGAAATTAGGTCAAAATATACTTAAAAGAAAAAAAGCTTACTCAATGAATGCATAAATGAATTTTTTCCTAGATTCTCTAGTTTCTTGAGCTTCAGGACCTAGGCTAGAGTGCTAAAAGGATGAAATGAAGGAAGAAGAAAAGTCACTTAATGGTTAATATTATTACATCCTTATATTGCATTAACAATATGTACTCCAAAGTTTACCTTGTTTTGTAATTTTTCCTTTCATTTGAGCACAAGGCCTTTATAGCCTTCAAGTTTGGATTTTCATTATATGAAGGACTACTGTCCAAATTATTTTGTTTCAACTTTGATGTGGGTGGAGGATGATCATTGGGGAGCTTCTAACACTGAACCTGAAGAGAAAAAGTAATTACAAAATTACTTGGAAGACTTTGGAGAGGCACTTAAGTAAAATCTTAGCTATTTAGGGCACTTTATAGGGAATGTTAACATAGTTGCTTCTCATTCCCAGTAGGCTCTTGATAGCTGGCAGGGGCAGAGGGGCACCATATCAGTGATCCTTCATTCCACCTTTCTGATCTTAAAGTGTGTGGCTTGCCACTTGACTGCTTGTTGTTGTTGTTGTTATGTGCCGTCGAGTCGGCCCCGACTCATAGCGACCCCTCCTTGGGTTTCCGAGGCAGTATCACTACGGAAGTAGGATTGCCCAACCTTCCTTCTGAGGAGTGGCTGGTGGGTTTGAACCACCAGCCGTCTGGTTAGCAGGCAAGTGTCTTAGCCACTATACTACCAGAGCTCCCACTTGACTGCTAGGACAATGAAAAAGGAGTCTGAACTTCTAGGACTGGCTGGAAATGTATGTGGTTAAGAGTCTAGCCTTGTGTATAATTAGAAACAGATCTTGGGAGTGAGCAAGTGATTCCAACTTTTTTTTTTTAAATCACGCCCTGCCTTTTCTTAAAGTTTCAAGTCTGCAAAGGTAGACTCACCAGCCTCCCTCTAGTGGTCCTGAGTAAGATTGCCTTGGCCAGAGCAGCCATTATGTTTCTGAGTGTAGTTTCCCTATAAAGGAAGGGGCTAGGAGCATTAATTTCTTTTTTTTTAATAGCAAGAACCATAAATTTAGTACATCTAACCTGGGTAAAGGACATGATAATCCAGAGAAGTTAAGGAAATCTCCCAGAGTCACAGAGCAAATTAAGGGGGAGGCCAGGACAGGAAGGTCAGTCAAAGCCACTGCCAGTGCCCCTTGCAGGATACCTTGAGAGTGTACACATGGACTTACCCAAAACCAGACCAGTTGCAGTTGAGTAGATTTTGACTCTTGGCAAAACCCATATGTGTCCGACTAGAGCTGTGCTCCATATGGTTTTTCATTGGCTGATTTTTGGGAAGTATATCACCAAACCTTTCTTCTGAGACCCCTGGGCCTCTGGGTGGACTTGGCGCACCAACCTTTTGGTTAGCAGTCACACACATTAACTGTTTTTACAATCCAAGGACACCCAAACATACTGAGAATTCTCAAAGCCATACATAGAATAAAATGCAAAGCCCTTACAGTGCACCACCTACAATGCCCTTCATATACCACTCAGTTCATTCGCTAACACTCCGCCCCCCCCCCCGCCATCCCCTGGCTCTCTGGGCTTCAGCTATCCTGTTTTCCTAGAAGCTTCCTATAAATACCTCACTTAATCCTCACAACATCCCTATGAAATAGATTGTCTCCTTTCTACAAATCAGGAAATTAAGTCCATTAAGATTAACTAATTTCTGTGGGATACAACTATTAGTCTCTACTATTCCAGAGCAAAAGAGAAAAAGGGAAACCAAAGACTCAAAGAAGAAACAACTCTATAGGACAAAAAATCTACATGAACCACAGCACGGCCTCATCTATCCTAAGACCAGAAGAACTAGATGGGGCCCAAGTACCACCAACAACTCTTCTAATCAGGGCCACAGTAGATGGACCCCAGTAGAATTGGAGAAAAAGGTGGAAGAGAACCTTAGATTGCTTTAAATAAATAAATAAAAAGGACCTACTGGACTGCTTGAGACTGGAGAACTCCTTATGATTAAGAACTCCTCAGATTTTCAACTGAAATGAACCCTGATGTCACTTTGTAGCTAAATAACAAGTTGGCTCAAAAAATAATGAGTATCAGTCTTAAGTATTGTGTTCCTTTAAAAAAAAAACACCTGAATGTGACCAAGGAGCTCTGGTGGCACAGTGATTAAAGCATTCCACTAAAGCATTTGACTGAAAGATCAGTAGTGTGAACCCATAAGCCACTCCACAGGAGAAAGATGAGGCAGTCTGCTTCTGTAAAGATTTGCAGCCTTGGAAACCCTACAGGGCAATTCTACTCTGTTCTGTAGGATCACTATGAGCATAATCAGTCAACAATCACTTTAAAACAAAGATGAGAATATAAGGCAGCAGGGGTACTGGATTAATGGAAATGGAACAACCAGAAGGGACATAATGAGAATGTTCATACATTATGAAGAATGTAGTCAATGTCACTGAACAACTTGTATAGAAATCGTTAAATGGAACCTAAACTGCTATATAAAACCTTTATTCAAAACATAATAAAGTATTATTGGGAAAAAAAAAAAAAAACAACAACTTAAGTAATTTCCCATGATCAGGCAGGTAGCCAATCTTAGAGGCAAGGTTTGAACCCAGAGTCTGACTCCAGGGCCCTCCCATGGCACTACACTGGAGTCTGGTGGGCTGCTGTGCTTCTGTGGTTCATGCTTGCTTTGTTGTTAGCTACTGTCAGGTGAGTTCTCAACTCATGGCATCTGCACAATCAGTTGGGGCTCAGACCATTGTGACCCATAGGGTTTTTCATAGGCTAATTTTTGGAAGTGGATCACCAGGACTTTCTTCTAGTCTATCTTACTCTGGTAGATCTTCTGAAAACTGTTTCATATCATAGCAACATGCAAGCCTCCACTAAGACACGGATGGTGGCTATGCTTGAGGTGCACTGGCTGAGAATCAAACAGGTGTTCCCCCACCCTTCTCATGGAAGGCTAGAATTCTACCACTGAACCACCACTGCGCTCATTCATGCTTGTACATGAGCCCAATTAACTATGCTTCACTTACTAAGCCCTACTCTAGACACTACAGGGATACATGGAGATGAAGTATTGACATGTGTTGTTGTTGTTCTTATGTGCCATTGAGTCAGACCCGACTCATAGCGACCCCTCCTTGGGTTTCTGAGGCAGTATCACTATGAAAGTAGATTGCCCAATCTTCCTTGAGGAGTGTGGCTGGTGGGTTTGAACCGCTGGCCTTCTGGTTAGCAGTCAAGTGCCTTAGGCACTACGCTACCAGAGCTCCTATTGATATGTAGATACTAGGATTTACACATTTAGTTGGAAAAAAAAGGTACAAAGTCAGTTACCTTTGCCGGGGAGGAGAAAGAAAAAGAGCATAAAGGGGCTTCCGAGGGCTAATAATGTTGTTTCTTAATTGAATACTGGTTACAGTGTGTGCGAAACAGTTTATGAAAATTCACTGCTGTACACTTGTGATTTGTGCTCTTTTTTTCGTATGTATTATATCTCAAAAAAGATTTAAAACAAAGTCATGAAGTCAGGACTCGAAGGGGAATGTAGGATCTACAAGAGACCACAAGGAAGCATCCCCCACAGCATGTGACCTTGGGACCATTCTTTGCTCTTCTGAGTAGTTGCATGACTAATTCAGGGCTATGAGATGGGTGGGTGAGGGGATAAGGTTTTTCTGGGTTTTAGCATCAAAAGTTCCAAGGTGAGCCTACCTCAGACTCAGCATGGCTATAAAGCACAGAGTTAAACAAAAGTTTTAAGTAACATTCTAAAATGTTGCCAATATGGTTAACTCAGAAGAAAAAAAGAATCTTTCTTCAAATAAGTGCGGAAAATCCTGGCCTAAATAAATTTAATCTCCTTTCTTTACTGTAGGGAGCAGTAAAGAAAATAGTATAGTGTAGTGGTTAAGGCATTTGGCTACTAACCAAAGGGTTGGTGGTTTGAACCCACCAGTTGCTCCATGCAGTAGAAAGGTGAGGCACTCTGCTTCCGTAAAGATTTACATCCCTGGAAACCCAACAGGGGTCACTATGAGTCAGAATAGACGCAATGGCAGTGAGTTTGGTTTTGGTTTTTTACTTCAGGACTTGTCATAACCTTTAGTATACTAATGTGAACGATCGGTCTCTAAGAGGGAGCAATTTATTTTTAAAAATTCATTTTGCCATGGAATCCTTAGAGTTTTTTGTTTTGTTTTGTTTTTTGCTTTTCATAATATCATTTTCCCAATCAATGTTGGAAGGAACACATTTTGGGCAGTGCTATTCTAGAATTCTGATTTTCAGACCCAGATCACCTAAAGACTATGGATACTGAAAGTCATCTTTCAAAACATTCTTTGAGCTCTTTCCTGGTTACTCCCACTATCCCTCAATAATCTAGAAGGGTAGTTCAAAAGACCAAATAATAGATCCCATTAGCTGAATATCTGGATAACTGATGCAGAGCAGAGGAAAACTGGGGAGCAGAAGAGGTTTGAGACACAAAGTGGAAAAATTGTAATTACTTGACTTTCAAGTTATCCTTAAAAAATCTCTTCATAAGTGAAGACTCCTTTGGTTGCAATTAATTAAACCAGAGTGATTTGGTTGAACAAAATGATTATTTACTATGAGAATACAGGATTTTCTCTTTGAGCCCAGGGGCGGATGACTGTGGGCCTCAAGAACATATTGGAACCAGAGAGCTGAAAGCCATCACGACACCCTCTCCATCACTGCTCCTGAGTGTCCCCTTCACTCTTATCTCTCCCTTTATTTGCTTCTTGGTGAATAAGATGAAAATATGCTGAACAACAGTTCCAGAGTTTGCATGTCACTGCCCCATCAACTGGAGACTCAATTCCAAATTCCCCAGTGTCTTCGTTTCCTAAGGCTGCCATTACAGTTTACCACAAGCTGGATGGCTTAAAAGGATAAGAATGCATTCTTTCACAGTCCTAGGAGTCAAAGTCTGAAATCAAGGTGTCAAGAGGACTGTGCTCCCTCTGAAGTCTCCAGGGAAGAATCCTTCCTTTCCTCTTCCAGCTTCTCGTGGCCCCGCACATTTCTTGGTTTGTGGCCACATAACCCCAATCTCTGCCTATTTCTGCCTTCACATGGCCTTGTTCTCTGCCGTCCCTGTGAACTTTCGCTTCTTATAAGGACAGTAGTCATTGGATTTAGGGTCCACTCTAAATCCAGGATGATTTTATCTTGATATCCTTAACCAATTATATCTGCAAATACCCTATTTACAAATATAGCCACATTCTGAGCTTCCAAGTAGACATGAACTTGGGGGAAGTGCACTATTCAACCCGCTACACTCAGGAAAGAATTTTGGTCAGGCTACTAGCCACTCACCTGTCAGTTTGCCATACTCCGCTGGATTGCATGTGGCTGTGAGGCTGGATGCTATGCCATCAGTATTTCAGTATCAGCAAGTATTTGGTGGACAGGTTTCAGCATAGCTTCCAGACTAAGACACACTTGGAAGAAGGAAGGGGCTTTCCATTTCTCAAAAAATTGGCCAGTGAAAACCTGATGAATAGCAGTGAAACACTGTCTGATATATTACTGAAAAACTTTATTAATAGCCCTGAAACATTGTCTGTGTTGGAAGATGAACCCCTCAGTTTGGAAGGTACTCAAAATACAACTGGGAAAGAACTGCCTCCTCAGAGTAGAGCCGACCTTAGTGATATGGATAAAGTAAAGTTTTCGGAACTTCTAAAAGCTGATGTGGCATGACTCAAAATGAGAAGAAACAGCTGAAAACATCCATTAATAATTGGAACATGGAATGTATGAAGTAAGAATCTAGGAAAATTGTTGTTGTTGTTGTTATGTGCCATTGAGTCGGGCCCAACTCATAGTGACCCCTTCTTGGGTTTCTGAGAGGTATCATTACAGAAGTAGATTGCCCAACCTTCCTTCTGAGGAGTGGCTGGTGGGTTTGAACCGCTGGCCTTCTGGTTAGCAGGCAAGTGCCTTAGGCACTATGCTACCAGAGCTCCTAGAAGAAAGGCTTCCCTGACTGGGAATCGAACCCGGGCCATGGAGGTGAGAGCGCCAAATCCTAACCACTAGACCACCAGGGAGCATCAAGAAAATTAGAAGTTGTCAAAAATGAAATGGAACGCATAAAGATTGATATCCTAGGATTAGTGAGCTGAAATGGGCTGGTTTTGGTTATTTTGAATCAGACAACCATATGATCTACTATGCCAGGAATGACAAATTGAAGAGGAATGGCATGGCATTCATTGTTACAAAGAATGTGTCAGGATCTATCTTGAAATACAGTGCTGTCAGTGATAGGCTAATATCCATATACTTTTGCAATAGATGACATATTGCACTGGACAAATCTTCAAAAGACCTCTTTAAAGTGCTGAAGAACAAAGATGTCTCTTTGAAGACTAAGGTGCACCTAACCCAAGCCATTGTATTTTCAGTTGCCTCATATATAAGTGAGAGCTGGACAATGAATAAGGGAGACCAAAGAAGAGTTGATGCTTTTCAATTGTGGTGTTGGAAAAGAATGCTGAACGTACTGTGGGCTGCCAGAGGAAGTAACAAATCTGTCCCAGAAGTGCAGCTGGAATGCTCCTTGGAAGTGAGAATGGCCAGACTTCACCTCATCTACTTTGGTCATGTTGTCAGAAGGCATCATTCCCTGGAGAAGGATGTCATGCTTGGTACAGTGGAGGGTCAACGAAAAGGGGAAGGCCCGTGATGAGATGGATTGAGACAGTGGCTGCAACAATGGCCTCAGGCTGAGCAAGCATTATGAGGCTGGCACAGGACTGGGCAGTGTTCCATTCTGTTGTACATAGGGGCGCTGTGAGTCAGAGCCAACTCCATGGCACCTAACAACAACAACTGGCCACTAATTAGGTCAGTGGATATGTCACATTGTACACCACTTACTCCTCAAACTTGGGGATCCAGATGTGCACTACGGACATCCCCATGAAGATGGGGAGCTTGGCAGACCATATTATAGACATCTGTTCTAATCCAAGGATTTATTGGATATGTGGCTGCTTTTTAGAAACACTTCCTTGGCTTCTATGTAAATAAAGAAATATAATTGCTTTTGATGATACAGGAAACTTCAATTCCTCAGAATCATGATCTAAAACATCAACTCTCCTCTATTGACCTGAATGCATGTAATATAAAGGGAATACACGTGGGTATGACTGTACTGGCCATCTCTGAAAAGTAGAGATGGAAAAACACGAGAGAAGCCTACATTTTTGGAAATGTTTGTTTCTTTCCTCTAAAATTTTAATCTTTGAAAGGAAATTTGATTAAGTAACGGTAATTTGTTTTTGGCAACTGTTATTTGAACTTCACAGTGCTGGATTTCAGTTGTCTTCAACTATTAACCAAAATCCACTGCTGTGGAGACAATTCATAGTGACCCTATAGGGGACAGATAGAACTCCCTCATAACGTTTCCAAGGCTGTAAATCTTTAAGGAAGCAGACTGCCTCATCTTTCTCCTGTGGAGCCACTGGTGGTCTTGGACCTCGACCTTTTGGTTTGCCAGCGAGTGTTTTAACCACTGCACCACTAGGGCTTCTTTCTTCAGTTATTACATTCTCTATACTTAATACTTCGTTTTGAAAATGGATGAACTTCAGAAGTATTTTTCTCTTGCTTTGGAGATTTTGCACATTGGCTCAAAAGGGTTTTATTTTCCATTTTAATTTATACAGTATAAATACAATGTTGGACTTCTTGGGAGTTAACAGTTTCACCATGCAGATGTTTCTTGAAAGCCTTTTCAATTCATAGTGTTGGTTTAAAAAAAAAAAAATTTATTAGCCTGGCTGACTGCCAGAAAAAAAAAAAAAAAAAAAAAACCCTACTACTCCATTTTGCATAGAACTGTAAGATTTTCTTTCTTTCCCTGGTCTTTCCCCACCCCCACCTATGTGACTATTAGGATTAAAGATGCCATAGTGACATCTTGTGGTCAACCACCAGAGATACAGCAAAAAGTGATAGGCATGGCCTAGTTCATTCTCCCACAGTATTTCTTGATTTATTTGATTTTATTTGCCATTTGCCTCAAATTGCTCTTCTGTTTCCAGGTTGTTCTGATTTACGGAAATATTCAACTTTGCCCTCATAAAAAGGATAAACACGCTGTATTCTGGAAAATGAAGGAGGGACATAACTCTTGCTTTAGCTTTTTGTTGAACTCCTTGTAAAAACGATGTTGTGCGAGTTGCTCAATAATAGCTCTGAAAAATAGTCAAACCTTTTCCCAAGAAAATGATAGGAAACAATGACTCTGAATGTACTTTCATTCATTATTCTAATTCTGATTTTTCAGAAATTGATGGTTTGTTTACATTAATATTTAAATTAATATTATAAATACAACCTTAGAATTTGTATCCCTTCTCCGTATCCAGCATCAATGGAGATAAAAATATGTATGCTTGATTCTTGACTTTTAAGATAAAATATACCAAATATTACGCAATAATAAAAAATTATGCTTACCAAAAATTTTGCATAGCATAAATGGAAGATTTATAACCTTAAAAAAACAAGGTAAAAAATTATGTATGATCTGATCCTACACACATATCGATATATCAATGTGTATATGTGTTTGTATGTACGTGAGTATGAGTTTGTATGCATAAACCCAGTGGTTGGCCAGACGGTTATGTGCTCAGCTGATTGGCCCACTCTGGCTCTGCCAGGGGAAGACCTGGCAATGTGCTTCCGTAAAGATTACAGCCCAAGAAAAGCCTACAGAGCAGTTCTACTCTGTCACCTGATGTCGCTGAGTCAGAATCCACTCGATGACACCCAACAACATATATATCTCTACACAAGTATGGATGTGTTTGTCAAGGTCTCTGGCCATGTAGATAAGGGTGCAGACACAGAAGTAAGCCCAGAAGAAAATAGACATACTAATAAGTCTTAAGGAGCTCTGGTAGCATAGTGCCTAAGGCACTTGACTGCTTACCAGAAGGCTGGCG
>NW_006921603.1:7177086-7183852 GCF_000298275.1 Orycteropus afer afer | reverse complement strand
AAATGAGCATATGTTAAAAATCATAATCAGGAAAAATACTAAGGTTTTTGTTTGTTAAGGATCAAGGTTCTGTTTGTTTGTATGTAAAATAACTTCAGGATAACACAGAGACATGGTAACAGTCACTGCAAAAGTGAGATGCATAACAATGCAGAGATGTGAGAACCTGAGTTAATCACAAAGAGCAGAGCCATTTATAAAGGGTTGAAATGCTTGGAATTCCAGAAACAATAAGGGCCATCTTGTCTTTTTGCTGCCTTCTCTGTGGAGCTGATCAAGATCCCCCTGGGGTGTTTGAGTCTACTTTCTGCAGGAGAAGATTGCTAAAGCCTTCAGAGAAATTGTAATTTGCTTGTCTTTGGTGCCAAATATGCATATAACTATTCAGGACCTTTACTATGTCGGGGGAGCTCTGGTGGCTTAGTGCCTAAGGCATTTGACTGCTAACCAGTAGGCAGGTGGTTCAAATAAACCAGCCACTCTTTGGAAGGAAGGTTGGGCAATCTACTTCTGTAGTGAAACCAAAAAGGGGTCACTATGAGTTGGATCCTACTTGACGGCAGTGAGTTTGGTTTCTTGGTTTAGTATGTCAAGTGCTATGCCAGGATCTTGACATAAATTAAATCTCATACTTTAAATTCTACAATGTATTTATAAATGTGAGAAAACTGAGAATTTGAGAAATTGAGTGCCCCAAACCACACAACTGGTAGGTGACACAAATGGGATTTAAAATCAGGTCCCTCTGACTCTAAAGTCCATGCCCTTTACACTACACCTGCCTCTTGTCACCCTTTCAGCAGGTAAAATAACCCCCACACACTTTTTAGTGAGCCAGTTTTCCAGAATCTTGAGATAAAGTTCCATTAAGATCTGTTTAAATATATCCTGGGGAGAAATGTCTGTCAGTTGTTAGTTGTTGTTGCTGTTCTGTGCTGTTGAGTCGAATCTGACTCATAGCAACCCCTCCTTGCGTTTCCGAGGCGGTATCACTACGGAAGTAGATTGTCCTACCTTCCTTTCAAGGAGTGGCTGGTGGGTTTGAACTGCCAGCCTTCTGGTTAGTAGTCAAGTGCCTTAGGCACTACGCCAACAGAGTTCCTATGTCTGTCAGGTGCCCGTCAAATTCCACTGTTTATGGTGGGGATAATATTGAACTGCTCCTAGTGTTTCCAAGGAAGGGAGAGAGATTTCTGTTCTTCTTAGGAAGGAGTGATATTTGGATAAACAATTCTGGTTGTTTCCTCTACCGCCTAAGGAGCTCTGGTGGTATAACCAGTATACTGGTTAAGACATTTGGCTGCTAACAAAAGGTTGGTGGTTTAAAACTACTACTGCAGAAGAACAATGAGGCAGTCTGCTTTAGTAATGATTTACAGCACTGAAAACTCAGTGGGGGTCTGTTCTTGTTACCTAGTGCCACTCTGACAAGAAATGTACCACAATGGGATGGCCTTAACAAACAGGAGTTTATTCTTACAATTTGGAGGCTTTAAGTCCAAGTTCAAAGTGCCAGGCTCTATAGGCTGGGTGAAAGCCCCTCAACCCTGGGTTCCTGCTCTGCCTCCTACTCCCGGCCCATTGGAGCTAGAGGCGTTTCTTCACTCAGACAGCTGTTGGCTGCTGAGGCTGAGAAGCCCCAAGGTTGACAAGCAAAAAGGCACAGTTCCAATGTTACCAATCCACACGGCAGGCCATTAACTTAAGTCCAGTGTAAATCCCAAGGTCGGCAGAGCATAGCAGGCTGCTGAGCAATGACACGGCTACATGCAGGGTCCAAGCGTGCCATAGGCTAGAGACCATTCTCAAAACTTCTCCTTATATACAGGAAGCAGATCACATACCCAAAGGCAGCTACTCAGCTGCTCACAGTAGATTCCACCATGGAGTTGATTACTAATCTCATCATGGGGAATACTACATCCAGCTGCCCAGCCACTCAACCAGGCCCAGCCAAGTTGACATACAAACATAACCATCACAAGGTCACTATGAGTCAGAATCAACTCTGGCAGTGAGTTGATTTGGTTTCAGTTCTCTACCCCCTAATTCACTCATTCCCATGTTGTTGTTGTTGTTGTTGTTATATGCTGTCGAGTCGGCCCTGACTCATAGCGACCCCTCCTTGGGTTTTCCAGGCAGTATTGCTACGGAAGTAGGATTGCCCAACCTTCCTTCCGAGGAGTGGCTGGTGGGTTTGAACCGCCAGCCTTCTGGTTAGCAGTCAAGTGCCTTAGGCACTATGCTACCACATCTCCTAAGATAATGTTATATTTGATTTGTGAAAGTCTGATATCCACTGGATGGCACTAAGCAAAGGACAGGACTACTAGAATAACATACATAAAACTATCAGTCCACTCTAAGCTAACCAATAATAATAATAATAATAATAATACAAAAAACTCGCTGCTGTCGAGTCAGGTCTGACTCATAGCGACCCCTCCTTGGGTTTCCGAGGTGATATCACTACAGAAGTAGATTGCCCAACCTTCCTTCTGGAGAGTGGCTGGTGGGTTTGAACCACCAGCCTTCTGGTTAGCAGTCAGATGCCTTAGACACTATGCCACCAGAGCTCCCAAGCTAACCAATAAGTGTAATAAAATGTCAATAAAATGTTAACTATCTTAACTAAATAAGTTGATTCTACAGTTTAAATAAAAAGCAATAAGATAAAGCAAAGAAAATCAACAGAAAATTCTGAAAAAGGAGTATTATAATGAAATATTTTTCAAATCAGAAATTAAAGCATACTAAAAAGCTGTAGTGATCAAAAATTTGTGATCCTATGTAGCGGAACTCTGGTGGCATAGTACCTAAGGCATTTGACTGCTAACCAGAAGGCTAGCGGTTCAAACCCACCAGCCATTCCTTGGAAGGAAGAATGGGCAATATACTTCTATAGAGATATTGCCTCAGAAACCCAATGAGGGGTCACTATGAGTTGGATTCAACTCGATGGCAGTGAGTTTGGTTTGGTTTTGCATCCTATGTAGACAGAGAGATCAGTGGAAGAATATAGAAAGTCCAGAAACAGATCCAAAGGCATATTGAAATATAGTATATGATTAAAGATTAGGAGCTCTGGTAGCATAGTGCCTAAGGCACTTGACTGCTAACCAGAAGGCTGGGGGTTCAAACCTCCCAGCCAGTCCTTGGAAGGAAGGTTGGGCAATCTACTTCCATAGCAATACCACCTCGGAAACCCAAGGAGGGGTTGCTATGAGTCAGGTCTGACTTGATGGCAAATAACAACAACAAACATAAAAGATTGTGTTGTTAGATGCCATTGACTCAGTTCTGACAAGTAGTGGCCCTGTGTCCACAGCATGAAACGTTGCCCAGTCCTGCGCCATCATCACAGTTGTTGCTATGCTTGAGCCCACTGCTGAAGCCACTGTGCCAATCCTCCTTATTAAGGGTCTTCCTCATTTTTGCTGACATACTTTTTAAACATGATGTCCTTCTTCTGATAAAATGTCCCTCCTGATAATATGTCCAAAATATGTGAGAGAAAGTTTTGCCGTCCTCTTTTCTAAGACCCATTCTGGCTGTTTTTTCTCTCAAGACAAATTTGTTCATTCTTTTGGCAGGTCATGGCATATTCAATATTTTTTGCTAACACCATAATTCAAGCGCATCAGTTCTTCAGTCTTCCTTATTCATTGTACAGCTTTCGCATGTATTTGTTGTTGTTGTTATGTGCCGTCGAGTCAGACCTGACTCATAGCTACCCCTCCTTGGGTTTCCGAGGCAGTATCACTACGGAAGTAGACTGCTCCATCTTCCTTCTGAGGAGTGGCTAGTGGGTTTGAACCCCCAGCCTTCTGGTTAGTAGTCAAATGCCTTAGGCACTATGCTACCAGAGCTCCTAATCTTTAATCATATACTATATTTCAACATGCCTTTGGATCTGTTTCTGGACTTTCTACATTCTTCCACTGATCTCTCTGTCTACATAGGATGCAAAACCAAACCAAACTCACTGCCATGAGTTGAATCTGACTCATAGTGACCCCCCTTGGGTTTCTGAGGCAGTATCTCTATAGAAGTAGATTGCCCATTCTTCCTTCCAAGGAGTGGCTGGTGGGTTTGAAGATGCAGCATTGGAACTCCCTGATAAGGAATTCAAAATACATGTATTTGAGGGGACTGAAAATACCATGGTTTGGGTCAGGCACAACTTAGTCCTCAAAGTGACATCTTTGCTTTTTAACACTTTAAAGAGGTCTTCGGAAGCAGATTTGCCAATACAATACATTGATTTCTTTTACTTTTTTTTTTTTATTTTTAATTGTGATTTGAGTGAAAGTTTACATGGATTTCTTGACTGCTGCTTCCATAGGCATTGATCAAGGAACCAAGTAAGATGAAATCTTTAACAACTTCAATCTTTTCTCCATTTATCACATTGCTTATGGGTCCATTTGTGAGGGTTTTTGTTTTCTTTACATTGAGGTATAATCCAACAGGAGCTGTAGTCTTTGATCTTCATCAGTAAGTGCTTCAGGCCCTCTTCTCTTTAAGCAAACAAGGTTGTGTCATCTGTATGTCAATAGTTACTTATGAATCTTCCTCTAATCCTGATGCTGTGTTCATCCTGTCATCCAGCTTCTTAGATTATTTGCTCAGCATACAGATTACATAAATGTGGTGAAAGGATTTAAACCTGATACACACCTTTCCTGATATTAAACCGTGCAGTATCCCTTTGTTCTGTTTGAACAACTGCCTGTTCCTCTACATGAGCACAATTAAGTTTTCTGGAATTCCTATTTGCAAAATTATCAGTAATTTGTTATGATCCACAAAGTTGAATGCCTTTGCATATTCAATAGAACTCAGGTAGATGTCTTTCTGATATTCTCAGCTTTAAGCCAAGATCCATCTAACATCAACAATGATATCTCTCATTCCACATGAATGAATCTGGCTTGAATTTCTGTCAATTCCCTGTCAATGTACTGCTGTAACCATTTTGAATTATCTTCAGCAAAATTTTACTTGTGTGTGATAGTAATATTGTTTATTTCTGCATTCTGTTTGATCACCTTTCTTTGGAATGGGTGCAATTATGCAGTTGGTCAGGTAGCTGTCTTCCAAATTCCTTGGCATAGACAAGACAGCACCTTTAGCACATCTGTTTGTTGAAACATCTCAATTGGTATTCCGTCTTGTTTTTCGCCAGTGCCTTCAGTGCAGCTTTGAATTCTTTCTTCAGTACCATTGATTCATTATCATATTCTGCCTCCTAAAATGGTTGAATGTTGACCGATTCTTTTGGTATAGTGACTCTGTGTATTCTTTCTGTCTTTTTTGGTGCCTCCTGCTTCATAAAATGTGTTAAATTTCAAATCAGTGGAGAAAAGATAGATTACTCAATAAAAAGCTTTAGGTAAACAAATGGACATTTAACAAAAATGAAGCTGAATTCATACTTCACTAGATGGCCATTTAAATACAAAATAATGTTAGACTCACACCTTGTATCTTACACCAGAATGTGCAAAGCTTTAAAAAGTAAGAATATATGGCATATTGAAAGTAATATAAGAAACCCTGAAAAAAAATATTTAATAATGTCAGAGTGGTGAATACCACTTTATTTATCACACACAAAACACAGAAGCCACAAAATTTAAATCAAAGTTAAAAAACAAGTGACAACTTCCGGTAAGATGGAGGAATAGGCAGACAAGCGACACAGACCCTCTTCAACAAAGAAAAGAAAAACCAATTGACAGAGATACAGAAGATAATCCTGGAGTCCTGAGCTTTGAAAGGAACTATGCAGAAATGGATTAGACACCTACTAGTGGAAAAACCTGAACACAAAAACAGTGAGTACAGAGGCGGTCGGAGCTGCAGACTATCAGCTACACTCTGACAGGACCAACAGCTTGAATATTTCCAAGTGGTGTTGGGACCTGAGAATTGACCTAAAGTTCAACCCTGATAATTAAGAGCTCCAGGGACGACTGCTCTGGTGGCCTATGACTAGGAAGGGAAACAGCACGGAGGGAGACTACCTGAGCTGTTGACTTTCCGCAGTCCGGTGGGTGCAGCCATTTTGATTGTTCACACCTGCAGCCATTTTGGATATTTAAAGTGACCGAGGGTGCAGCCATTTTGAATGTCTACAGGCAGTGGCCATTTTGGATATTTAAAGTGATGGAGGGTGCAGCCATTTTGAATTTTTACAAGGGGCAACCATTTTGGATTTTAAAGTGATAGCATTCTCATTCAGGATCCAGGGCCCTAAGAATAGGCTCTGTTTGCCAAGTTCAGCAGGGACATACCAGTGGCCGACAACAGGAAGGAATACAGGTGGTGAGTGTATAAGTGCTGTCAACTAGTGAATAGAGGAGTGCAGCACAGTACCCTGCTTGTATAGATAACATACAAACAAAACAAAGAAAACAAAAATTGTGGGAAAGTCACTCCAACATACAATCACTATTTAAATATAAACACAAAAACGTCACAATGCCTCAGAGACAAAAGAGCATCAGAGTCCACACAAAGAAGCAAGATAAAGCAGGAGAAACAGGGGACCAGGATACAGACTTAAAACACATCCCTGAGGAAGATGCAGCATTGGAACTCCCTGATAAAGAATTCAAAAGAATTATATTTAGGTATCTTCAATGAATTGAGAGACAGTTCAAGGAAAACACAGAGAAAATCCTAGAATGATTTCGAAAGAAAATACAAGAACAAAAGGACAAAATAAATGAAAAATTATAAATGATACAAAATCAGCACA
>NW_006921603.1:7175353-7175936 GCF_000298275.1 Orycteropus afer afer | reverse complement strand
ATCTTTGGCTATCAGAGAGATGCAAATCAAAACAACAATGAGGTACCATCGCACCCCAGCACTAATGGCAAGGTTCAACGAGACAGAAAATAACAAGTGCTGGCAAGGATGTGGAGAAATTGGGACTCTCATACACTGCTGGTGGGACTGTGAAGTGATAACGACGACTGTGGAAAGCAATATGGTGATTCCTTGGAAAGCTGGAATTGGAGATACCATTTGACCCAGCAATGCCATTACTAGGTATATATCCTAGAGAGGTGAGAGCCAGACAGACATATGCACACTCATGTTCATCGCAACACTATTTACAATAGCAAAAAGATGTAAACAACCTATGTGCCCATCACCGAAGAGTGGATGAGCAAACTATGGTACATACACATAATGAAGTGCTATGCAGCACTAAAAGAATGATGTAGAGTCTGCAAAACACCGCGTAATATGGATGAACTTGGAGGACATTATGCTGAGTTATATAAATCAATCACAGAAGGACAAATACAGTATTGGTTCATTGTTGTGCAGAGTCAAGGAAAGGTTTATATATGGAGGGAAACTTCCTTTGTTGTTTGCCAGGGGT
>NW_006921603.1:7168201-7175113 GCF_000298275.1 Orycteropus afer afer | reverse complement strand
TTCCGAGGCAGTATCATTACGGAAGTAGATATATGAAAAGATGCTCAACCTCACTCACAATCAGAGAGAAGTACCACTTTGCACCAGTGACATTGGCAGAGGTCAAACTTTGGTAGCAGTCCGTGTTGATCCAGGTGCGGGGGAACAGACACTCTCCTACATGGCTATGCAAGTGTGACTAGGAACAAACTCTGTGAAGGGTAATTAGTAAGCACATACCCTTTGACCCAATCATTCCACTTCCAGATATTTATTCTACAGAAGAAGCTCACACATGAAAAAATAACAGAGGTAAAGATTATTCATTGCAAGCAATGTTTAAAATAGCAAAATGCTGGGAACATCCTAAATATTTATCAACAGAAAATTGGTTAAAAAAGTATAATATCCACACAAAAGAATATGCAGCAGCTATTAAAAACCAAAGACACTTTTTCTGTGTTTACACGGATACTCTCCAAAATGCATTAAGTTAAAAACCCAAGCTTCAAACAGAGTGTGTACACTACCATTTGTGTTATAAGTGAAAAAAATATATATTGAATATAGTCTTTGTATGCATGTGTACATAATCTGTCACTGAAGAAAGTGCAAACAGTGGTTAGTTAAATACCCAAAAAGAATGGACTATGAATGTCCCAAGGACACAGTAACAGCTGCTCTGACTTGCTCAGAATGGACAGCTCATTAAAACCTTCCATGATCTCAAGGGTGTGCTTTCAACTTGACTACTAGGGTACCTCAATAGTATAGAGTGAAATGTACCCCAGGGAGGACTGGACCACTCCTTAATGTGTTCTCCAAAGAAAGGATCTTTTGAAGACAGTTAAAGTTTCATTTTTATCTTACTTAATTGATACAAACTTTATATTCCAGTCAATAACGTACTATTTGCATTCATTTCAAGACAAAATTGTTGTTGTTAGGTGCCGTCAAGTCAGCTCTGACTCAGTGATCCTATGTTCAACAGAATAAAATATTGCCTGGTCCTGTGCTTCAAAATCCTTGCTATACTTGAGCCCATCATTGTAGCCAATGTGTCAGTCCATCTCATTGAGGGGCTTCCCCTTTTTTTACTGACCCTCTTTACCAAGTATGATATCCTTCTCCAGGGATATCCTTCTCCCTTCTGACAACATGACCAAAGTAGGTGAGATGAAGCCATTCTCGCTTCCAAGGAGCATTCTGCACTTCTTCCAGGACAGATTTGTTACTTTTTCTGGCTGTTGTTGTTGTTATGTGCCATTGAGTCGGACCCAACTCATAGCGACCCCTCCTTGGGTTTCAGAGACAGTATCACTACGGAAGTAGATTGCCCCATCTTCCTTCCAGGTAGTGGCTGGTGGGTTTGAACTGCCAGCCTTCTGGTTAGCAGTCAAGTGCCTTAGGCACTACGCTACCAGAGCTCCCACTTTTTCTGGCAGTCCATAGTATTTTCAATATTCTTTGCCAACACCACAATTCAAAGGCATCAACTCTTCTTTGGTCTTCCTTATTCATTGTCCAGCTTTCACATGCGTATGAGAAGATTGGAAATGCCATGGCTTGGGCTAGACACACCTTCATCTTCAAATGATATCTTTGCTTCTTGACACTTTAAAGAGGTCTTTTGCAGCAGATACGCCCAGTGCAATACGACATCTAATTTTTTCACTGCTGCTTCCATGGGTGTTGATTGTGGATCCAGGTAAAATGAAATCCCTGACAACTTCAATCTTTTCTCCATTTATTGTGATGTTGCTTATTGGTCCAGTTGTGAGGATTTTTGTTTCCTTGATGTTAAGGTGTAATACATACTGAAGACTGTAGTCTTTGATCTTCATCAGTAAGTGCTCCAAGTCATCTTCACTTTTTTTTCAGCAAGCAAAGTTGTATCATCTGCATATTGCAGGTTGTTAATGAGTCTTCCTCCATTCCTGATGCCACAACCTTTTTCATATAGTCCAACTTCTTGGATTATTTGCTTAGACTACACATTGAATAAGTATGGTGAAAGGATACAACCCTGACACACACCCTTCCTGATTTTAAACTGTGCAGTTCTGTTCTTTTAGAACAGCAGCCTCTTGGTCTATGTACAGGTTCCTCATGAGCACAATTAAGTGTTGTGGAATTCCCATCTTTTCAATGTTATCCATAATTTGTTATGATTTACACAGTCAAATGCCTTTGCATAGTCAATAAAACACAAGAAAATATCTTTCTGGTATTCTTTGCTTTCAGCCAAGATCCATCTGACATCATCAATAATATCCCTTATTTCACATCCTCTTCTGAATCTGGCTTATTTCTAGCAGTTCCTTGTCAATATACTGCTGCAAACACTTTTGAATTATCATCAGCAAAATTTTACTTGCATGTGTTATTAATGATATTATCAGATAATTTCTGCATTCTGTCGGGTCACCTTTCTTTGGAATGGGCATAAATAGGGATCTCTTCCAGTCAGTTGGCCAGGTAGCTGTCTTCCAAATTTCTTGGCATAGATGAGTAAGTGCCTCTAGCACTGCATCCATTTATTGAAACATCTCAATGAGTATTCTGACAATTACTTACTTTCAGTTCCTTCCTGGAGCGTTGTTTTTCACCAATTCCTTCAGTGCAGATTTGACTTCTTCCTTCAGTACCATTCGTTTTTGATCATATGCTATCTCCTGAAATAATTGACCATTGACCAATTCTTTTTGGTGTAGTAACATGTGCATTCCTTCCATCTTCTTTTGATGCTTCCTGCAATGTTCAATGTTTTGCCCATAGAATCCTTCAATCTTGCAACTTGAGGCTTTAATTTTTTCTTCAGTTTTGCCAGCTTGAGAAATGCTGAACATATTCTTCCCTTTTGGTTTTCTAACTCCAGCTCTTTGCACATTTCATTATAATAATTTACTTTGTCTTCTTGAGCTGCCCTTTGAAATCATCTGTTCAGCTCTTTCATCTTGTCATTTCTTCCATTTGCTTTAGCTACTCTTCATTCAAGAGCAAGGTTCAGAGTCTCTTTTGACATCCATTTTGGTCTTTTCTTCCTTTCCTGTGTTTGTAATGACTGTTTGCTTTCTTCATGTATGATGTTCTTGATGTCATCCCACAACTGGTCTGGTCTTTGGTCATTGGTGTTCAATGTGTCAAATCTATTCTTCAGATGGTCTCTAAATTTAGGTGGGATATAATCAAGATCTTATGTTGGTTCTCATGGACTTGTTTTAATTGACTTCAGCTTCAGCTTGAACTTGCATGTGAGCAATTGATGGTCTGTTCCATAGTTAGCTCTTGGTCTTATTTTGAATGAAAATATTGAGCTTCTCCATTGCCTCTTTCTACAGATGTAGTCAATCTGATTCCTGTGTATTGCATCTGGTGAGGTCCACATGTATGGGCACCATTTATGTTAGTGAAAAAAAGGTATTTGCAATGAATAAGTCATTGGTCTTGCAAAATTCTATCATGAGATCCCCAGTGTCATTTCTATCATCAAGTCCATGTTTTCCAAATACCTATGATTCTTCTTTGTTTCCAACTTTCACATTCCAATCACCAGTAATCACTCATTCATCTTGATGGCATGTTTTGTCAATTTCAGACTGCAGAAGTTTGTAAAAATTCTTCCATTTCTTTGTCTTTGGCTTTAGTGGTTGGTGCGTAAATTTGAATAACACTAGTATTGACTAGGAGCTCTGGTAGCATAGTGCCTAAGGCACTTGACTGCTAACCAGAAGGCTGGCGGTTCAAACCCACCAGCCACTCCTCGGAAGGAAGGTTGGGCAATCCTACTTCCGTAGTGATACTGCCTCAGAAACCCAAGGAGGGGTCGCTATGAGTCGGGGGCTACTCAACGGCAAATAACAACAACAACAACAACAACAGTATTGACTGGTCTTTTTGGGCATATGGATATATCCCATCACTGACATCTTTGTATTTCAGGATAGATCTTGAAATGTTCTTTTTAATGACAAATGCAACACTGTTCCTCTTGATTTTTTCATTCCTGGAATGGTAGACCATATGATTATCTGATTCAAATTGGCCAATACCAGTCCATGTCAGCTCTCTAGTGCCTAGGATATCGATCTTTATGCATTCCACTTCATTTTTTGACAACTTACAATTTTCCTACATTCATACTTCATATGTTCGACATTCTAATTATTTATGGATATTTGCAGCTGTTTCTTCCCATTTTGAGTCATTTTCCATCAGCAAATGAAGGTCCCAAAAGCTTTACTCCATGAACGTTATTAAGGTTGACTCTACTTTGAAGAGGCAGTTCTTTCTCAGCCATATTTCGAGTGCCTTCCAACATGAGGGGCTCATCTTCCAGCACCGTATCAGACAATGTTTCAGGACTATTCATAAAGTTTTCTAGTAATGTATCAGTGTTTCACTGCTATTTACAAGGTTTTCACTGGTCAATTTTTTGAGAAGTGTAATGTCCATCCTTCTTCCAAATCTGTCTTATTCTGGAAGCGCCATTGAAACCTGCCCACCATGAGTGACCCTGATGGTATTTGCAATACCAGTGGCATAGCCTCCACCTCACAGCAGCATGTGAAACTAGTTATTTCTTTTTTCTCGAAGGAAGATACACTACATGTCACTGAGGTCTCAGATAAAGATAAAGGTGGTCTCCTCCTCAATTTTAGAAACAAAAGAAAGTTGCTTAGGATCTATACCCACGCTTTTAATGCTTCACCTTTTTGTGCTTAATCTCTCCTTCTGAACTCAAATTGACTATTTTGCACACCACATATTTTGCTGGACACCTTAACTCATTAAATGAGCATAGCAATCCTACAATGTAAAGATTCTTATTATCCTCATTTTAAAAACGAGTAAGCAGAGTCTCAAAGGAGTTAAGTGGGTTTTCTAGCATCACATAAGCTGAAAAAGTGGCAAGTCTGAAATTCAAACACACATTGACCTGACTCTAAAGTGAGTTTCTCTTTCTCTGTAACATACTTCCCAATACTCTCTGTACTGTTCTTCAAGGTCAACTTAATACTCAACTTTTATTTGGTTCTTTTCCTAGCCCTTCTACCTATGTAATTAAATCTCAGGCATCCCTCTGACTTCAGTGTCTAGGACTCTCTTGGGTGAAGACTCCCCACATTAGCCATCAACTCCCTTACAAAGATGAGGAAGAGGGAGACTTGCACAATGTCAATGCATAAATCATTCATATGAGTGCCCTTGTGTAGTAGATTCTCAACTACTATTGGGCAAATTAAATCTATGAAACCTATGCATTCTGAAAAGAGTCAGCAGAACTGGTCCACAAATCACATGGATGAATCCCTTAGCCTCTCTGCACCCAAGTTTCCTTATCTGTGGGATGAGCAAGTTTGATGTTAGCCAAGTTCTCTCCCAGCTGTAGATTCAGTGAATCTAAATAGTTGATAGCTTTGACACCCTCCCTTTGTATTTGCTGTTTGTTTAGCTTTTATTGGTCCATAGATTCAAAATAGTTTTTACAATTTTTTAAAAATTAAGATTTCAAAATTATTTTATGTTAAAAAAGTTTCCTGCTCAGGAATGCAGGGTGCCTGCCACGTATAAAGGTGGCTCCATTTCACCTGAGTTTTAGAACAATGTCCCGAGTCAGTGTTCAGCAGGCTATGTGAGCCTTAGTGGAAAGGCAGAAACACAATGGCCAAGCTACTTCCCTCTTCCTTTAAATACCTTTCACCTTTACCCCTTCTCCTCTGCTCCTCAGGAACCCCTTCCAAAACAGTCTTTTTCCCTCACCTTGGACAGTTGCTGAGAGAAATAGGGAAAGCATAGCGATGATATTTGGCATTTTGACCCATCTTTTCTCACCTCAGGCCCTCTTGCTTTCTGAGGCAGTTAAAAATATTCTGCCCTGTGTCTCCCACTTTGCACATAGTTCAACTGTAACCCTCTATTATAATTATGACTCCTAGTGAATCTTACTTCCCTCTGCCCATGTATCCCTTTGCAATGTGCCTTTTTGGCTCCTCTCATCAACAGAGGGAACACTGAGTTACTGTTAAAGGTAATGGGAAAATCTGGAAATGGATAATGGTGATGGTTGAACGTGATAAACATAATATCTATCACTGAATTATACATGTAAAAAAAGGTTATAATGACAAATGCTTTGCTACATATGTGTGTGAGGCAACACCTCGCTGCCATTGAGTTGGTTTTGACTCATAATGACTCCTCCTTGGGTTTCCGAGGCAGTATCTCTACAGAAGTAGATTGCCCAGTCTTCCTTCTGAGGAGTGGCTGGTGGGTTTGAACCACCAGCCTTCTGCTTAGTAGTCAAATGTTTTAGGCACTATGCCACCAGAGCTCCCCTATTATATATATATATATTTACCAAAATTAAAGAAAGAAAGAGAAAGACGGTGTCCATCTCCCCACTTCTTGATTTTAAGCTGCCCTTATGACTTAAAGGACATTGTAATACTTCCAAGACTGGCCTTTAATGGTCTTGCATCTTCCACTTTAGGTCTCTTGGAATCCTGATAGCACTAGTCTATGAAGAAGTCCAGATGAAAGAACTCATATAATTAGAGACCCAGCCATCCCAGGTAAGCCCATCTCCTGCAGCTAAATACAACCACATGAGTAAGCCCAGGCAGAAGAAACACCCAGTCATCCCACAGACAATGAGAAACAGAAAGTTGCTGTTGTTTTAAACTATGTTTTGGGATGATTTGTTACACAATAACATATAAATGATGTGCTCGCTGTGGCCTGGTATTGTCATTTGGGGTTTATGTGTCAGTTTTTCTTCTGTAAGCTTCTTAAGCAGGGGTCATTTCGCATTATTCCTTTCTGTATCACCAGTGCTTATATGCTGAGCAAATAATCCGAGAAGCTGGACTATATGAAGAAAAACGTGGTATCAGGATTGGAGGAAGAATCATTAACAACCTGAGATATGCA
>NW_006921603.1:7164047-7164689 GCF_000298275.1 Orycteropus afer afer | reverse complement strand
TCATTGTTCAGCTGTCACATGCATATGAAGCTATTGAAAATACCATGGCTTGGGTTAGGCACAACTTAGTCTTCAAAGTGACATCTTTCCTCCTTAATACTTAAAGAGGTCTTTTGCAGAAGATTTGTCCAATGTAATAAATCATTTGACTTCTTGACTGCTGCTTCCCTGGGTACTGATTGTGGATCCAAGTAAAATGAAGTTCTTGACAACTTCAATCTTTTCTCCATTTATTGTGATATTACCCATTAGTCTAGTTGTGAGGATTTTTGTTTTCCTTATGTTCAGGTGTAATCCATACTGAACATAGTAGTCTTTGATCTTCATCAGTAAATGCTTCAAGTCCTCTTCACTTTAAGCAAGCAAGGTTGTGTCATCTGCATATTTCAGGTTGTTAATGAATCTTCCTCCAATCCTCATACTGCTTTCTTCTTCATATAGTCTAGCTTCTCATATTATTTGCTCAGCATACAGATTTAATAAATACGATAAAAGGATACAGTCCTGATGCACACCTTTCCTGACTCCCCTCGTTCTGTCTGACAGACAGCCTCTTGGTCTCGCTAAGGTTCCTCGTGAGCAAATTCAGTGTTCTGGAATTCCCATTCTTCCCAATGTTATTCATAATTTGTTATGATCCAC
>NW_006921603.1:7161945-7163827 GCF_000298275.1 Orycteropus afer afer | reverse complement strand
TTCTATTAGATCCTTTTATTTGGAATGGGCATATATATGGATCTTTTGCAATCAGTTAGAATAAATGAGTGAGTGCTCCCAGTGTTGCATCTATTTGGTGAAACATCTCAATGGGTATTCTATTCCTGGAGCTTTGTTTTTTGCCAATTCCTTCCATCAATACTATAGGTTCTGGGTCATGTGCTACCTCCTGAAATAGTTGACTGTTGACCAATTCTTTTTGGTACAATGAATCTGTGTACTCCTTCCATCTTCTTTTGATGCTTCCTGTATTTTTTAATATTTTGGTCATAGAATACTTCAGTATTGCAACTCAAGGCTTAAATTGAAACAAACAATTAAGGAGGCTAGAAGTCTGAATTCAGGCTTTCAGCTCTAGCCTATGGCTTTCTCTCAGTCAGCTCCAGGGGAAGTTCTTTGTGGTTCTTCATCTTTTATTCCTTAGTTACTTGGAGATCTTCATGCAGCACGGTATCTGTCTTCTCCTCTGTTTTGCTTGCTTACTTGCTTTTTTATGTCAAAAGAGGTTGACTTAAAACATACCCTACACTAATGCTGTCTCATTAACAAAACAAAAAAGAGCCATTTCCGAGTGGGATTATAACAAAAGCAATACAAATCAAAAACCAAACTCACTGCCATCCAGTTTGTTCTGATTGGGGTTAGGATTTACAACACATATTTTTCTGGGGGACATAATCCAATCCATAACATTACCCAGTACTGTCATAAGTGTAAGAAATACATTTCTATTGTGTTTTAGCCATTATACATTTTAGGATGTATTTCTTACAACCATTGAGTTGATTCTGAACTCATGGTGACCCATAAATGTCAGAATAGAACTTCACTTCACAGGGTTTCAATGACTAATTTTTTATAAGTAGATTGTCAGGCCTTTCTTCCAAGGCACATCTAAGTGGATTAGAACCTCCAGCTTTTCAGGTAATAGCCAAGTGTGCTAACCATTTGTACCACCCAGGGACTCCTTAGCCTTCCATATCTAATTATATATGTCATTGACGTTCATTACACTTTAGCATCAAGGACAGGAATCACACAAATTTTTTTGGAAGAAAAGCAGCTATCCCCAGAATGGATTCCACAAAACTATTTTGGTGCAGTGGTTAAAACATTCAGCTGCTAACCAAAAGATTGGCAGTTCAAACTCACCAGCCACTTTATGGGACGAAGATGAGGCAATCTGCTTCCATAAAGATTTATAGCCTTGGAAACTCTGTGGAGCAATTCTACTCTGTCCCATAGGATTGCTACGAGTTGGAATGACTGGATAGCAATGTGTGTGTGGGGCGGGGGGAAGTGGAGAGGTTGGACCTTTGTCCCCAGAAGGCACTGAGAGTTGATAAGCTCAGCATTCTTATCATTCTGAAGTTAGGTTGGATGTTTGCATAGATAATCTGGTTTATCTCTGAGGCACAGGAGATGTTTCCCTTTCAAAACAAGAACTATAATAAAGGCCTGAACTGGAGGGCAGGGGTACTTCAAGTACTGTTCTGATTATGCTACAGATGGGTTTCTGGAACAGTTGAACAAAACTGAAATTTTGATCAGCCTGATCAAATGTCACTATGAGTATATATATATATATATTCATATAAACAAACAAACAAAAAACCCGAACTCACTGCCGTTGTCAGTGAGTCAGTCCCAACTCATAGTGACCCCTCCTTGGGTTTCTGAGGCAGTATCTCTATGGAAGTAGATTACCTGACCTTCCTTCTGAGGACTAGCTGGTTGGTTTGAACTAGCAGCCTTCTGGTTAGCAGTGAAATGCCTTCGGCACTATGCCACCAGAGCTCCTGTATATTCATATATGTACTATATATTTACCCTATACAAATATAGGATTGTTATGAGTTGG
>NW_006921603.1:7160161-7161250 GCF_000298275.1 Orycteropus afer afer | reverse complement strand
AAAAAAAACCAAACTCACTGCCATCGAGTTGATTCTGACTCATAATGACCCCATTGGGTTTCTGAGGCAGTAAATCTTTATTGAAGTAGATTGCCCAATCTTCCTTCAGAGGAGTGTCTGGTGGGTTGAACCACCAGCCTTCTGATTAGCAGTCAAATGCCTTAGGCACTACGCCACCAAAGCTCCTTGTTCACCTTATAGTCTTGTCTATTGGACAGGAGACTCCTCAGCTCAACTCAACTCACTGCCGTCAAGTCGAATCCAACTCATAGCGATACCTCCTTGGGTTTCTGAGGTGGTATCTCTATGGAAGTAGATTGCCCAATCTTCCTTCCAAGGAGTGGCTGGTGAGTTTGAACTACCAGCTTTCTGGTTAGCAGTGAAATGCCTTAGGCACTACACCAGCACAGTAGGATGTAAAACACTGTCTTTGTGGACTATGTTCTCTGAATTGACCTTGATGTCCCCTGAGACTAGTCCTGAGCCCCTAGGCCCTGTACCTCATTCTTTTAAGGTATTTGGTTATTGCTAAGAAGTTTTCATAATTTTACCCCGTACGCTCTACTATATTCATGGATATATTTGTAGCACATGTAAATACATACATAAAATTATCCTGTCAAACCCGTGTATATTCATGAGTGTATTCCCATTTACCTTCCCACTCCTGTTCAGCTTGAGTGTCTGACTGTGTATCCACTTGTAGGTTATTGTTATTACTATTATTGCAGGATTGCGTATGTAATAGTATTTACCTTTGTTGCTTTAACTCTTGTGCTTCTCCCAGTGCTTTCCTTTGACTTGATTATTCTGTACTGATGTCTTCCTTATTGTATATTATCTTTCCCTTCACTCAAGTTAATATGTGTCGACCCTCTAGTTAGTGACTTTCCCTTCCTTCCCCTCACACTCCTGGTAAGCTTCAAAGAATATTACTTTCTGTGAGTAAACCTTCTTTTTACTTTTTATAGTGGTGGTCTTATATAATATTTGTCCTTTTGTGATTGACTAATTTCACTCAGCATAATGTCCTGCAGGTTCATCCATGTTATGAGGTGTTTTGCATATTCATTGTTATTCTTTAACATC
>NW_006921603.1:7143819-7145031 GCF_000298275.1 Orycteropus afer afer | reverse complement strand
TGAGCACACAATATAATATGTGTTTTTCTTTATTTTAGAAATCTTCCCAAAAGAGTTTTTCAGTAAAGTTTATATATTGTTCAGAAAGAAGAGGCAGCATTCCTTTAGAGAAGTGAGTCCTAAATTTTTTATTGCCTACCCTGTCAGTAAAATATTAGTGAGCACACAATATAATATGTGTTTTTCTTTATTTATAAAGTATATATATGTACTACTGTACTAAGATAATATACGTGATATAAAACATGCTCTCAAAAGAAATCACAAAAGGATATATCATAATATATTCTTCTTGTGTCCCATATGAATTGTCTTGTCTACCTTATATTAAATACACCTTTAAATTCTGGTCCTAAAACAGACATCTTGTCTTCAGAAGTGGGTTTGTGGTTTCAAAAAGAGATGAAAAACTGCTGGCTTGTGTTTAGCTAAGTAATACTTTTATAGACCTGTCCCCAACATGTCTAGGTTGAAAATGTGTATTGCATGTTATTTAACAAACCAGAAGAATAATGTGGAATGGAGCTCTTAAATGGGAAGAACCTTGCTTCATTTTTCTTGTGTTCCTCCAGGGCTAGCAATGTGACCTAGGGGACATGCTGGGCTCTCAATGATGCCCACTGAGTGCAGAGGTGAATAAATAATCAGACAAAGGAAGGCATGAAAACACTTTTAAACGACAAGAAAAGCAAAAGTAAGATGCAGTTCTCACCTGTCATTGAAAATCTCCATTTCAGAAGGAACATATACCTCCTGCCTTCTCTATAGTGCAGAACTCCCAGGACCAGACTCAGGCACAGTGTTTTCTAACTTCTAATCAGGAGACCTTGTTCAAATACCTTCAAGGTCTAGGCAGATAACACAGATGCCTGAAGAAGACCAAGTAAGGCAACAAGGAGAAGTGGTAGAAACTGACTAAACATAGCATGCATAAAGATTGATATCATAGGCATTAGTGCGCTGAAATAGACTGGTTTGAGGCATTTTGAATCTAAAGGTCATGTGGTCTACAATGGCAAGAATGACAAATTGAAGAGGAATGGAGTGGCATTCATCATCACAAAGAATGTTTCAAGATCCATCCTGAAGTACAGTGCTGTCATTGATAGGATAATACCCATATGCCTATAAGGAAGACCAGTTAATACTACTATTATTCAAATTTACAAATCAACCATCAAAGCCAAAGCTGAGGAACTTGAAGACTTTTAC
>NW_006921603.1:7137260-7138899 GCF_000298275.1 Orycteropus afer afer | reverse complement strand
GCGTTTCCTTCTATTGTACATAGGGTCACTATGAGTTGGAGCTGACTCAATAGCACCTAACAACAACTCAACAGGATCTCAAGAAAGAGATCATTTTTACCTCTGATAGGCTAAATGGTTTACTTGTCTGGGTGTCTAATAATTTTGTGACTTATGTTCAACTAGATTGTAAACCTAAAGAGGTCTAAGATTGTGAGGCATTTCTTCTTTCTTCAGTCCCCATCTTGGTCTAGTGGGAAGAAAACTAAACTCAGAGTCTACACTCCCCCACTTTTTTTTTTTACTTGTTTGGTTGGCTTTAACAAGGCACTGAACTTCTCTGATCCTAGATTTCTTCATTCAGCCAATAAAGATAGTATTACCTCCCTGAAGAGAAGGTTGAGAAGAGCAACCTATGATGCTATATGCAAATGTAAGAAATTACTATTATGACTAGTGAATGAATACTTATTAAAGTTCATTGAAAAGAATAGAGAGGTGGCACTAAGCATAGAATCAATCTGTAGCATTACTTAAACTCCCTTTAAATGCAAATTATAGACACAGAGACCAAATAAATGTATATCCTTTTAACAAGTTAACACATAAATCAACACATCACATAGGAACAACTAGTTAACTTGGAAATTTTAAACATTAGTAACTTAGGGTAAATAAGTCTTTATTAATGTTTTTCCACTTTATAGCTAAAATATATGTTAAGTGTGTTTTGTGTTTTATTAAGACATTCAATATATCCATTATAAAATATTGGAAGCCGAAACACTGTTAATGGTTATCATTGAATATTTTGAGTAGTAGAATTACACTTAAATTTTTATTTTTTTTACTTTGTATCACCCTTTAATGTCCCAATTTCCTTCAATAAACACATATAATCCTTTTTCTGGTTCAAAAATACTTAAAAAGAAAGAAGTCACCCTGTTTATACAATGACTTTGAACTGGTTCATTCTGGTTTCCACTGGGGATCTTGTTAAAATGTAGATTCTGATTCATTATGTCTGGAGTAGAAAGGCAGCTTCTCAGCAGGGGATCAAAATGGAAGGAACTGCTTTGAAGCCCTGGTTTATACTCTAGTCTGTCTTCTGTCTTAGTCTCGTGGCTGACAATGAACTATTATAAAGAAATGTTTAAATTGTTGTAGGAAAGAAGATAAAGGAAAAGTTATCCAAAGGACATGGTCAAGTCACAGGAACTATCTAATTAAAACTTAAATTAAAATATTCTTCATCAAATATCTCCTAGGCCTGTAGTTAAAGAAAAAAAAAAAAAAGATCTGTCTGTAAAATATGCTATTGCTGTGTGTGAAAATAGTGAAGTGTAACAATATATATTAATATTTACCAGGATTTGTATGAAGAAACTATGTGGTCTGAAGGAGAGGCTAGAGGTGGAAATTCTGATGAGCACAGAAAAGAAGCAAGACTTTTAACTGTGTACTTTTTTGTTATATTGTTTGAATTTTTGAATATCATATGCAAGTAATAATTATTCTAAAATACCACTTTTATAAAAGCTCCTGACCTTTGTTCACAGTGGGGTTGCGGTGGAGGCTGCCATTGCCAGAGAAGAGATGAATGTGTAGGACTTTGCAGCCAGGAAAGCATCATGATGGTTCTGAGCTCATTTTCCTCAGC
>NW_006921603.1:7116678-7136685 GCF_000298275.1 Orycteropus afer afer | reverse complement strand
ACATATAATTAATAAAGGATTAGTGTGTAGAATATGAGCAACTCCTACAGATCAGTAAAGACCAAAAAATTGAAAAATGGACAAACAAGGAATATCCAGCCAATAAAGTACATAAAGAAAACCAAAACTCCGGTGAAAGACTGTTTCAGATCAATCAGATTAGCAAAAATCAAAACGTCTGACAATACCTTATATTGATGAAGTTTCTGAAAATGGGGACTTCATTCCCTGGCAGTAGAAGTGTAAATTGTATTTGGAAAGCAATTTGTAGTTAAAGATGCATGCAACCTATATATTAAGACACAACTAAGACAAAGGGGAAAAAAAAAGTTCCAACTATTGAGACAAAAGGAACTTAATCCAAAAGGAATGAGTTGAGTTACCTGGAGACTGAAAGAGTACCAAGTCAAACAGGAAACATCCAGGCAACCAAGGATTATGAATTTCAGGAAACTACTACCACCCCTTCCTAATAAAGATCAAAGATTATACCCTTCAGTATGGATTACACCTCAACAAAAAGAAAATAAAAATCCTCACAACTGGACCATAAGCAACATCATGATAAATGGAGAACAGATTGAAGTTGTCAGAGATTTCATTTGGCTTGGATCCACAGTCAACACCCACAGAAGAAGCAGCCAGAAAATTAGATGTATTGCACTGGGAGAATCTGCTGCAAAGGACCTCTTTAAAGTGTTAAGAAGCAAAGATGTCACTTGGAAGAATAAGATGTGCCTGACCCAAGCATGGTATTTTCAATACCCTCATATGTATGTGAAATCTGGACAATGAATAAGGAAGACTAAAGAAGAGATAATGCCTTTGAGTTGTGGTGTTGGTGAAGAATACTGAAAGTACCATGGACTGCCAGAAGAACTAACAAATCTGTCCTGGAAGAAGGGCAGCTCGAATGCTCCTTGGAAGCGAGAATGGCCAGACTTCATCTCACCTAGGCTGGTCATGTTGTAAGAAGGGACTGTTCCCTGAAGCAGGATACCATGGTTGGTAAAGTAGAGGGTCAGCAAAGAACAGGAAGACCTTCAACAAGATGGATTGGTATAGTGGCTGCAATCATGGGCTCAGGCAAAGCAAGGAAGGGGAAGGATGACATGGGACCAGGCAGCGTTTCATTCTGTTGAACATAGAGTTGCTATGAGTCAGAGCCAACTGGATGGTCCCTAATGACAACAACAACAACAACAATTGCCTCCCAATCTACAGAAACAAACTACAGAAGAGTAGGAGTTATAATCTATGGGCAGAAGACAGAACCAGGATAGCCTGTCCAATGGGACTAAAGATAAAGAAGTGACACCATCTGAGGCTGATGACAGTACCTTCTGATGACTAAACTCAGAAGCAAGCTAGATGACACAAAAAGCCAAACCCACTGCAATCAAGTGGATTCTGACTCATAGCAAGCCCTATTGGGTTTCCAAGGCTGTATTTATTTACTCTATGGAAGTAGATTGTCTCATCTTCCTCCCTGGGAGCAGCTGTTGTTGTTGTTGTTATGTGCTGTCAAGTCGGACTCGACTCATAGAGACCCCTCCTTGGGTTTCCAAGGCAGTATCATGACGGAAGTAGATTGCCTCATCTTCCTTCCAAGGAGTGGCTGGTGGGTTTGAACCGCCAGCCTTCTGATTAGCCTTAGGCACTATGCTACCAGAGCTCCCCCTGGGAGCAGCTAGTGGGTTTGAAATGCTGACCTTCTGATTAGTACCCAAATGCCTTATCCATTACACCACCAGAGCTTCTTTAGATGACACAAGAACCTGGGAAATGTAGTCTATGGGGGTTAAGTCACTGAGCTACACAGCAGAGCAGTGGAAGGGCAAGGAATGGATCTACAAAAAAAAAAAAAAAAAACCTTGCACATGAGTGAAAGGTGACATACATAATAAAACTTAATAGAAGCATTGTTTATAAAAAACATACCGTGGGAAACAAGTCTCTATCAGTAGGGGTGAAAGATGAATAAATTATAAGCATCACACAAGGAAGTACTCTACAGCAGTGAAAGCAAATGAACTATGGCTCCATATATCAACACGGAGAAATCTCCTAAAGCAAAGCCAAACAAAAACATTTCAACACATATAATGTGATACCATTTATATATAGTATAAAAACATATAAAACAAGAGATAGGTAGATGGATAGATAGACAAACAGACGTATAGATAGATATGTTGGAAATGTCTAAAGAAATGAAAAAATGTCAAATCTTTTGTGGGAGAAAGGGCATGTGATCAGGAAAAGATATGAGAGTTTCAAATATAATAAATCTGGGTGATGGATACATGGGGACAATGTATATTATTAATTATACATTTATATTTAAAATGTTTGATAATAAATTACATTTTAATTTTATAAAACAACTTAAAGGAGTCTGAGTGATAGGGGCCTGGCTATTCTAAATGGTAGGGAGACTCCATTATCTTTGTATTGGAGGTAGGGCTTGATGCTATTTGGCAAGTGCAGACCAGCCCCAAACAGTCCCTCCCCAGCTTTCTCTTTCTCCTGCAATTCAATGATGCAAACAATTAGCTCTGGACCTTCAACCTCTGCCTATGCAGGTGGGTCCAGCCCAGTGTCTTTCTTCTGACTGCCCTATAGATTGCATGTGCAAGAGTTCATCTCTCCACCTTCCTAGCCACCCACCTTCTGATTTAGCTTTCTCTGGCCTCAGTTAGGCACTGGTGCTCTGAATCTCAAATGGCAAGAAACACTTCTTTAAGGTATCCATTTGAACTGTTCCCCCATTAGACTTAGGTTGGATGAGAGTATTCTCAGGGCATGGCAACATCTCTCCAAAGATCTCAACTCCAAAAATCTCTGTTCTCCAATCTAACCCTTAAAAAAAAAAAAAAAAAAAAAGTTTATTTATTTATTGTGCCCCTTCTCGGAAGGAAGGTTGGGCAATCTACTTCCATAGTATCCATAGTGATACTGCCTCAGAAACCCAAGGAGGGGTTGCTATGAGTTGGGTCTGACTGGACAGCACACAACAACAACAACAACAACATTGTGATTTGGGTGAAAGTTTACAAAGCAAATAGATTTTCCGTTCAATGATCCATTCATATTCTGTTTTATGACATTTATGGCAATCCCCACACTGTAACAGCACTCTTCCCACTTCCTTTCTGTGTCCAACCTTCCCTTCATTTTTCCTTCCCATCCCTTCCTGCCTTCCTAGCTCTATTCCTAGCAAATGCTCTCTTCTTGATCTCATAGGCTTGATTGTTGTAATGAGTGCATACCCTCCCGGTATTATTGTTCACCTTATAAGTCTGTCTGTTTGGCTGCCAGTTGAATCACAGGGGTTAAGTTCATTTCTTAGCCTGAAGGTGTCTAAGGACACCTTAGTCTTGGGGGTTCCACCAGTCTTCTTCAAAACAGTAAGCCCCCCCCCTTTTTTTTTTTTTTTTGAGCTTTGTTGCACATTTTCTCCAACTTTATCCAGGACCTCTTGTGATCCCTTTTAGAGTGCTCAGCAGTGGTAGCTGAGCACCATCTAGTTCTTCTGGTCTCAGGTTCATGTGCTCCTTTAGTCCTTCAGACTGATTGTTTCCTGTGTCTATGATTTGCTTCATTCTTCTTATTTTAGGACAGGGAGAGACAAAAAGTTTCACCTTAGATGGCCACTCACAAGCATTTAAGACCTCAGTCACTACTCACCAAAGTAGGATGTAGCACATTATCTTTGTGGACTCTTATGCCACTTAACCTTCACGTCCTCTGAGACTATGGTCCTGAGGCTCCGTACCCAGTGACTCATTCCCTCAAGATGTTTGGTTATGTCTAAAATGTTTTCATGCCTTTGTTCCCTGTATGCTCTACTACATTCATGGATATATTTGCAGCATATAAATACATAACTAGAGATAGCCTCTGTCAAACCTATATATATTTGAGGATATAGTCCCACTGGCCTTCCTACTTCTGTTCAGCTTGAATGTCTATATATGCATCCACTAGTAAATTACTGTTATTACTATTATTGCAGAATTGTTACGTAATAGTACTCACCTTTGTTTCCTTTAACTCTTGTGCTCCTCCCCATGTCTTCCACTGCCTTGATCATTTTGTGCTGACCTCCCCCTGACTGTGTATTGCCTTTCCCATCACCCAAGTTAATAGGTGTCTACCTTCTAGTTGGTGATTTTTCCTCCCTTCCACTCCCACTCCTGGTAACTTTCTGTGTGTAAACCTTTTCTTAACTTTTTACAGTATGGTCTCTATGATAATTGTTTTTGTGATTGACTAATTACACTCAGGAGCTCTGGTGGCATAGTGCCTAAAGCATATTACTGCTAACCAGAAGGCTGTTGGTTCAAACCCACCAGCCACTCCCTGGAAGGAAGGTTGGGCAATCTACTTCCGTAGTGATACCGCCTTGGAAACCCAAGGGGTTGCTAGGAGTTGGATCTGACTCGATGGCAGTGAGTTTTGGTTTTGGTTTTTGGAATTTCACTCAGCATAATGTCCTCCAGGTTCGTCCATGTTATGAGGTGTTTTGCAGACTCATCACTGTTCTTTAATATTGTGTAGTATTCCATTATGTGTATGTACCATAGTTTATCCATTTATCTGTTGATGTATACTTAGGATGTCTTCATTGTTTTTCGATCATGAATAATACTGCAATGAACATGGGGTGTGTATTTATCTGTTCGTGTCATGGCTCTTATTTCTCTAGAATATATACCTAGGAGTGAGATTGCTGGATTTCTAAATCCAATTTCTTAAGGAAGTGCCATACCACTTTCCACAGTGGTTATACCATTTTACAATCCCATCAGCAGTGTATGAGGGTTCCAGTCTCTCCACATCCTTGCCAACATTTGTTGTTTTCTGTTTTTTGGAACTTTGCCATTAATGCTGCAGGGAGATAGTATCTCATGGTTGTTTTATTTGCATCTCTCTAATGACTAATGATCACAAGCGTATCTTCAGGTGTTTGTTATCTGCCTGAATGCCTTCTTTGGTGAAGTGTATGTTCGTGCTCTTTGCCCATTTTTTGGTTGGATTGTTTTTTTTTGTTGAGGTGTTGAATCCACTCTAAGCCTTTTTAATACTCTTTTCTTTGGCTGAAGGATCTAAGTAGAAGCTTCTTTATGCACATGAGACTGTACATTTTCACAGGGCATCACACTTAGAAAGGCCCTGCATTTGGTTTCATGTGCTATTGTTGTTTGGAATTTCTTAATAATTTTGAACAAGAGGCCCTACATTTTTATTTGGCACTTTGTCCTCAAATTATATAACCTATTCTGAGTCTAAGAGTTGTGGGACATGTTTTTAGTGCCATTTCCTTGTAAATCTGCATATCAGATATTAACTTTTGATAATTATCTTATTGACCTTAGGGAAAAGTGAAATTGGAAGAGTCCCACTTTACCATCCTATTGCATTTATTTATTGCTTATAATCTGTCTTCCTTATGAGAGGATATAAAGTCCACCAAGGCAAGAACTACATCTATTTAGTTTGATACTGTGCTTTCACATCCATCCTAGCATAGTATCAGATCTTAACAAGTGTTCCATAAATACCTGTTGGATGGACAAACATTTATAGAACCATTAAATCTGTCCTTGTCCAGAATTTGTTTTCTAGTAAGACCATTTACATGAATATTATACATTGCATTTTTTACAGAGGATATATTCTTGAAGAACTTGCATAACTCAATACTAATTTTTCACAGGAATAAGTGTAAGATAGGGGGTTGTTAAGGAGCCTTGATGATGCAGCATTAAGCTCTAGGATGCTAACCAGAGGTTGGTGATTGAAAGATGAAGCAATCTGCTTCTCTGCAAATTTACAGCCTTGGAAACTTTGTGGGGCATTTCTGCTCTGTCCTATGTGGTTGCTATAAGTCAAAACAGAGTTGATGACAGTGGATATAAAGATGTTTTCTTGAAATCTATAACTATTGTAACATTTTTGCTTTAATGCTTTTTCTTTTCTCAAGATATCACTAAGGTTTCACAGAGTACATGCTCTAAAATTAACAGGACATCATATCATGGAAGTTTGTTTGGGCTTTGTGACATTAAAATACATCTAAAGCTCATTCTATGAAGTATTAGTGGTTCAGTGGTAGAATCTTACCTTCCGTGCACAAGATCCAAGTTCAATTCCCAGCCAGTGCACGTCATGTGCAGCCACCACCCATCTGTTAGTGGACACTTGTGAAGGATCCTGAACAAGTTTCAACAGAGCTTCCAGACTAGAATGGACTAGGAGGAAATACCTGGTGATCTACTCCCAAAAGTCAGCCAATGAGAACTCTGTGGATCACAATTGATCATGGGGAAGGTGTGGGCCCAGGTAGCATTTTGTTCCATTATGCAGGTGGCCCCATGAGTTAGGGCCAACTAGAAGGCAGTAAACAACCATAAATTTCATTCTAAAATTCCTAATTTTCAGGCTCATTTTCAACACTAGCACTGTCCCTTCCAGGAACTTAATGAGTACTTAGAAGAGATTGCTTCAGAATATGAAACTATTTCTAACTATATTAATACAATGTTTAAACAACAACAGAATTGTTACCACAGGCTCCTGCAGTTCTAATTCAAGTAAACTAGAGCCAGATTTACAGGACACTGACAAAGGGCTGCAGGTATTTCTGTTTACCAGCCAAAGTACCATGTGGTGACAGCATAAACCAGTCTACAGTTCACTCAGCTTGCCAATCTTGAATTTCAAAAAACTGGGATATTTGCATTATTTCAAATTCTACATGTATTATGAGACATTACTCATAAATTTCATAGTATCTGGCATTTACATAATTAAATGCATACAAGTGCTACCATACTTTATATCACTAGGCTGTCTGGGTTTTTATGTGTCCATCAACACACTTTGCACTGAACCTAATAAATAATGGATGGTGAATAAGCAAAGAAGCAATAGCTTTGTACAGTTCCAGAAAACCTAAAGTGGTTTTGGCAGCACTATCAAACACAAGAAATGTTGCTTTAAATCCATTTTCTCCACAGAGCAATTGATGGCAGAAGTGAAATATCTGCCTAATACCTAATATTTAAATCTAGACAAAACATTGCAGCACAAATAGGGAAGTGCTTTATTTACTCTGATCCAAGTCAAAGGTAGCTGGATAATTAGTTTTCTTTAAACAACATTGAGCTTTGCTGACATCTCATTTTCCAAAAGCAGCTGTTAGCCAAATATAGTATTGTTTATTCACTCCCTGGAAGGCTGTTTTCAAAAAGTGCTTCTTCTGGTAAAAATGTTGCATCACATAATTGGAGATAACAGGAAAAGTAGGAGTTGCTGTTTGTATTTAAATAAACATCTGCTCAAAAGTCCAGTTTTCAGCTTGTGAATAATGCTTTTATTTTTTGCCATTAGGCACATTGAATTATTGCTGTGTTTAGTCCTGCTTTTTTGGCCATGCTAGGAAATATTCCAAATGTGGAAACACATGAGAGATTTCTCTTGAAAAAGGATAAAAGAGATTACAGAGTTCTTTGTCTTTTTCCTTTACTATATGTACATTAAGCAATCCTGTGCCAGAGACCTTATGAATGTGTAATAATAACTATCACAATATGCTTCTTTTATCAGATACTTTTAAAAAAATATGTCCATTTAAAAGTACCTGTAGCATCTGAATTAATTCCCAGATTACTCTCTGAAAGAAAGCACAGGCTGAAAAATGCTATCCCTCTTACAGAGACTACACCCAATACCTATAGTTCACAATGTTGGTATAGAGCATCTTGCCATTGCCGGCTATTTCATTTTTAATTTCTGAGAGTGGAAAATCTGTTCTATGCAGCTTTCTCTGATCTGATTCCTATTCTTCCCTCACCCATCACTTGGGTTCTCTCCTGCCCAAATAACTCACCCTCAAAATACATAATTTTTTTCCTTGACTCCACTACTGATTTCAACTTCATTATCAAACTGATCCGAAACAGAGTAGAAATCTGTTTAAACTGTAAATGAGAACAATCTGGAGTCTCTGGATGATGCAAACAGTTAATGGACTAAGATGATAAGGTTCAAGTTGGAGGTTCAAGTCCACCCAGTAACGCCTTGGTAGTGAAAGGCCTGGCAATCTTCTGAAAATTCAGCCATCAGGAACTTTATGGAGCACAGCTGTACTGTGACACACATGGGGTCACTGTGAGTCAGGCTTGACTCAGTAACAACTGTTTTTGTTTTTCTCTTTTCTCAATCTGTTGCTGAAATCCACAGGCTCAACACTGGGAAACTAAAGAGGGTTAAATTGAATGATGTCCAAAGTCCCATTCAATTATAAAATTTTATGATTTCACCAATTAGGAAATAAAATTTATTGCAAAAAGTGGGTGGATCATCACATAGTGAATGCTAAAATTCGGGGTGAGGGGAGTGAGATGTTTGCTCCTAGGAGTTATCTAAGCTTCTTTGAGCTTCTGTTGGCTCTTAACACATAAATACCATTGCATTTGTCATCCAGTTCAATGGGGCTTAAGGATTTTAATTGATCAAAAATGTAGTATTTTTGTGCTCATTTGGGCACATATGTTCTGAGCTCTTTTCCATTAATGCTTGTGCATAAGATGTATTTCAAATAAGTCAAAGCATTTCTAAAGCTGTCCAGATTCTAGCAAGAAGATTTAAGATGGAACAAATGCTGTTTCCCACTTGGATCCTAGAAGCAGTGAACACTCTTCATGAAGAATACATTTGTATTTTCTTGCACATTTGTCACTATACCAGAAGCATTGAGACAAATGGCTATGTTCAGTTGGGAAATATATTTTTTCTCTGTGAATTATAAAAAATGTTTTACAGTATAATTATTCTTGGGGTTTATAGTTCAGAGGATTTTTTATAGTGTAGGAAGCTTCTGTCTATTGAAATGGCATACACTAATTATTATAAAGCTCTTTGCAAATATAAAGAACTGTTAATACCCGTTAGCACAAATAAATTCTCCAAATACATCCTATGTTATTTCCTTAACAGGTAAGTTTAACATGGTTTTGAAATCATATTTCATGATGCAGAAAAGTGTATTTTATAGATTTATAGATAAAGAATAGGTTCCATATATAACTATTCCTCAAAATTTTGTAGGTTCTTTAAAAGGTTGACAGGCATTGCAAGTTAAATATGAGCTATTTATATCAGCACCATTATACACAACCAATACTAGAAGCTGTAGTTAAAATGGTGATTGAGTAATACAAAGCTTTTAAAGAAGGAAGAAAATATTTCATTATAAAAAGATTTATAATTATAAGGGTGCTCATCTAACAATTGTCATCAACTATTAGTCAGGACTCTGAGGCTTAAATGACAGAAACTTAACTCAAAGTGTTTTAAACAAAGAAAAGAACACAATTCATGCACCTAGTAGAATATTAGGAAGATATCAGATTGTAAGTTAGTATGGCAAGAATCAGCAAAGCAGTGTTCCCAGAAATGGTCCTCCATTCATCCTTTTCTTCTCTTTACTCTCTCCCCAGAGTGGGGCAGATGCCTGTCAGGCTCTCCAGTTGGATCCTGCCAATTTTGCAATTTCAGCAACAAGAGAATCTGATTCTCAGGTGGTACAAATGGTTGGTGCTAGACTATTAACCTAAAGATTGGTGGTTCAGACCCACCCAGCAACACAACAGAAGACTGGCAATCTGCTTCCATAAAGATTACAGCCAAGAAAATCTTACGAACAGTTCTGCTCTGTACCATACAGGATCACCATGAGTCGGCATCCACTCCACAGTGATGATTTTTTCTCAGCAAAAAAGACCTCTGATCTCGTGTAGGTCATTTTCCCACTTCTTAGACCAATTACTGCTGCTGGGGGATGGTTTTGGGGATAAGTCAGGACCCCATCAAGAACACACACACTAGTGGAACTCCTCACATAAAGGAAAACTTTAAAGTGGGACAGGAAAACAGGCTGGACTCAAAATTGTACTAATTTTTGTGGCTTTGGCTTTTTCAACCTTGAAATAAAGTTTCCTGATATAATTTCTGATGATCTGTTAGGAGCTTCAGTGCTACTGAGGGGTCTTCAGGCCTATGGCCTTTGGTTTACAACCCTGAGCATTGTGTTCATTGGCCTGTGTGGGCTGCACTGACTCTAATATTTACCTGACTTCTTCAGTTCTTTCTTAAGCTGTTGAAACTAAGTGCATGTTCTCCTTTTGGATTTTTCTTGAGAACAAACGTGATGACATAGAGAATCGTCTGAAGTCATAAAGCCCCAGATCCTTACTCCAGCATTCACTAGCTTTGCAACCTTCAGTAAGTTACGAAAACTCACTGAACATTAATTTTATCATCTGTAAAATGGAAGATATCCTCCCAAGATTGTTGTGAAAAATAATGTTTGTAAAGCACAGTAGCTTCTCCTAATGTGAGGAGAGTGGGCTTTAAGAATTCACTGGAGAAAGAAATCACTTCAACCTCAAGGCAGCCTCTCTTGGGTGTTACAGCTTTTGAGTTGGGGGTGGGACATTCCAAGAGAGGAGAAATCAGAAGATAGGAGAGGCCAGAGATAGAAAATGGAGGATCATTGTACAGAGTTGAGATTTTAAGCCATAAGATAGTAACAGTGGGTTTCCTATTATGTGCCAGGGACTTTAACTATACACTCAAACTAGTGTTGCCATTTAAGGGATTGAAGCACCAATTACTGTGGGAAAAAAATAGCTCTAATTGCCCAGTCTTTGTAACATTTTGCGAAAAGCTCAATATAGGACATTTAGAGTGTCCTGACAAATACAAGATAAAATCATTAAACAAAGGACATGTCCTATATATGCTGGCTGCCTTGCAACTGTACCTCTATCTCGCACACTCATCTTACTATCTCCATTGTTCAATCACACACAAGGCCTATGGAAGCAGCGGTCAAGAAATCAAAGGACATATTGCATTGGGCAAATCTGCTACAAAAGACCTCTTTACAGTGTTAAAAAAGCAAAGATGTCACCTTGAGGACTAAAGTAAACCTGACCCAAGCCATGGTACTTTCAGTTGCCTGATGTGCATGTGAAAGCTGGATAATGAATACAGTAGACTGAAGAATAATTGATGCATTTTAATTATGATGTTGGAGAATACTGAATGGACTGCCAGAAGAACAAACACATCTGTCTTGGAAGTATAGGCAGAATGCTTCTTAGAAGAGGATGGCAGACTTCATCTCATGTACTTTGGAGATTGTTCTGGTTACCTAGTGCCGCTCTGACAAGAATATACCACAAATGGGATGGCTTTAACAAACAGGAGTTTATTCTCTTACAGTTTGGAGGCTAGAAATCCGAGTTCAAAGTGCCAGGCTTTAGGGGCTCTGTGAAAGCCCCTTGACCTTGGGCTTCAGCTCTGCCTCTTGCTCCCGGCCCACTGAAGCTAGAGGCATCTCTTCACTCAGGCAGCTACTGGCTGCTGAGGCTGACAAGTGCAAGTTTGACAAATAAAATGGCATAGTCCTGATGTTACCAAACACGACAGTCCATTAATTCAAGTCCATTGTTAAGTCCCAAAGTCGGCAGAGCATGGCAGTCTGCTGAACAGTGACATGGCTACATGCAGGGTCCAAGTGTGCCATAAGCTAGAGACCATTCCCAAAGCTGCTGCTTATATATGGGAAGCAGACCACATACTGAAAGGCAGCTACTCAGCTGCTCACAGTAGATTTTACCATGGAGTTGATTACCAGTCTCATCATGGAGAATACTACATCCAGCTGCCCAGCTACTCAACCAGACCTAGCCAAGTTGACACACAAAATGAACTACCACAGACATGTTATCGGGAGGAACCAGTCACTGGAGGATATCATGCTTGGCAAAGTAGGTCATCGAAAAAGAGGAAGCCCCTCAACAAGATGGATAGACTGGATAGATACAGTGGCTGCAACAACCGGCTCAAATAGAGCAACGATTGTGAGGATGGCACAGGACTGGGCAGTGTTTCCTTTTGTTATACATAGGGTCACAATCAGTCAAGGCAAACTCAAATTGCACCTACCAGCAACAGCATTGCTCAGTTGAGGAAATAGAGAAATAGAGAGGTTGGGTGACTTGCTTGAGACTACAGACAGAAATGTTAGAACTGGGAACCAAATTCTGTCAGGATCTGAAGTTTGTAACCTACATTACATGTCACTTTTCTCAACAATGACCACTATGGATACCTGACCTTTGGTTGATTTTTCCATCTGCATCTTTGTGCTTCTTCCACAGGCCTACTGAGCTGTAGAGACACTGACTTTCAGCATTCTAAAGAAATGCAGCTGTTTTTGTAGTACTTTTTTCCTCAACATCCATGCTTAATAATACCTTTCTTCTGGAGCCTTAAGGGGTTTTCAAAGCATATTTATAATATAAATATATTTATAATTTATAATTTATAATGTGACGAGATTGAAAACTGTATATAAAAATTACCTAGGGGTCTTGTTAAAATGTAGATTCTAAATTCAGTGTATCTGGAATGGAAATGAAAATTCTCAGAAAGCACAATGAACCGGTTCAAAGTCCCAGTTTCAACAATGCCAGCTACTCTCTCCACTCTGCATTATACACACACACCCACTCACTAAATTGGCTTTTTTCATGATTGTATGATCCTATGGTACTTCACAGATTTTTAAAATATGGATAATACTAAAGTTGATCTATTATGAAATAGTTTGCTAAAGAAATTAATGTAAAAAAGTTTGTTCTATCCAATAAAGAGCTCTTTGGAGCCTTATCAAGCACCTTAAAAAATAAACATTATTCTAACCTATTGTTCTAAGCCCCAAAAGCCTTTTCTTGTTTTTGGTGAAAGTTCACACTGAAAATTAGGTTTCCCATTTAACAATTTCTATGTATGTTATTCATTGATACTGGTTACATCTTTCAGTGTGTCAGCATTCTCATTTCCATTCTGGTTGTTCAGTTTCCATTAATTTAGCTTCCCTGCTCTTCCTTCTCATCTTTGCTACAGGGCAAATGTTGACCATTTGGTCTCATGATTTTTTAAAGGAGCACAGTATTCAGGGGTGATACTGTTTTATGAGCCAATCTGTTATGTAGCTGAAGGGAGACCACTGAGGGTTTCAGTACAAAGTTTAATGAGTATCTCAGGGAGATAGTCTCAGGGGTTCCTCCAGTCTCTCCCGGTTCAGTAAGTCTGACCTTTTTTAAAAATTTTGAGTTTTGTTCTATATTTTCCTCCCATTCTATCTAGATCATCTATTGTTTCTTGGTCAGAAAGTTTGGTCCAAAAAGCCTTTAACTGGGCCATTTTATTAACTCAATTCTAAAAATAGTATCGTTCTTTCAAAATATTTAATTTGCATGTCATACTAACATAAATTAGTAAGGATTTATTGTACATTTATGTATTAACTTGTTGGCATCATTATTGTCTCTTTTAATTTCAAAAATGGGGGGGATGGAAAGAAACTTGTAGAGATTAGGGACAATGTTAAGATTTCCTCTTTAGAGCAGTGCTATGCTCAGGTATGAAAACTTTTTATTGGTGAGGAAATATATATCCTTCTCCCCCACTAAAAAGTGTATAAACTGAAACAAATAGAAAACGTCAAATATAGTGATTTCTGAGGCTGCTAAATAACGTAAGAGACTTAAATACAGAAGGTTCAGGACAACTAAAATTAGATAAAGGCCCTAAAATTGTCAAACTCATCACTGACTGGTGATAACTGGCTACATCAGAATCACTTAGTGGAGCTTTTGAAAAATAGAGTCATACGGTACATTTCCTAATATGCATTATCAGCGTTGTTCAGGGTAAGGGAAGAGTTAGCCCCCAGGTATTTGTAATGCACAGCAGATTTAAGAACCATGGCCCTAAAGTCAACCCCCATTTAAAAATTAATCAGAAGTACCACAGCACAAACTAACAATACGCATGAGACCCCAGTTCAGTAGCCTTTTTATCTAGCCACTGAATTGATGTATTTGCACAAAGACTACACAAATATTTGGAACAGGATGAAAAGTAGGTTACTCATTATAGTAATTGATAACCAAGTCTGTTCTACATTGGTGCGTTATTGACTGTTTTCAAACAATTCTGACTTCTTGCATCAAAAGCAGTGAGGTATATATACTTATATAACTGAAACAGAAGTATTTTGAAGTCGATACTAAACCTAACTGTGTAGGATGTAGTGTTATTTTCTATTATTCGACGCATTGTTATTATTACTATTTCTTTGATGAATGACGATTCTGAACCAGAAAAGGATTACAAGCCTTACATTTTATACACCATGGCAAAGAGACTAATTAATCCACGCTTTCTCCTATAGACTGCAAAGTCCAAGACAAGGGATTTGATTTACATGAATCAAGTAGATTATCCACACATATCTAATCAATGGGTCTAAGGATCAGTAATCCAAGAACGTCTACTTTAGCCATATGTAACTAGGAAGAGAAATAGGATACTGGTCAGACAAAATGATAGCTATACACACACCAATAAATTATTTTTATAGACATCACTATAACAAATAATTTTAAATAAGTTGCTTATACATAAGAATCACAATGACCAGCAATATAAAAGAATTTCTGAAGCTAGTGGTTTCAGCTAAACACTTGTAGGTTAGAACCTTTTTAAGAGGCTGCTAATAACACTATGCCAAAATATGAAAATAAGTTTTTAAAGTCAACTCTTGAAAGCCAAGATAAGCAACTCCCATGTATAGTTATTACCTCTGACTAAAGCATGCGATTCACTTAGACAAGTAGCTTTTATAACCTAACTAAAAATAGGATAGTTCATAAATTTTCATAATTGTTCTTCCCTACGCTTGATCCTTGACAGTATAAGTTAGCAAAACTTTGGCATTCCTTAATGTTAGTTCAGTTTTATAATTCACTGATAACTACTACAAATTTAGCATTTAGCATCATTTCCCGTATCTGGATAGTGTTCTGATTCTGCATGCTTAAATCTAAATGGTCACAAACTGAAATGCCAGTAGAAATAAATTCAGGTTGTATAGTTACCAAAATGACAAGAAAGTGACATGAAAATTTAAACATTCGGAGCATAATAAAACTTGAACTTGTAAACACATTTTCCTAAAGTTTACTAGTCCAACTTGCAAAACTCCAGGAAAACAGGACTGCTGTAAGGACTGTCATGATTTAAGGCAATTCAAATCTGTCTTGATTCCTGACATCAATACTAGATACATAATTTTATTGCAGCAACAAGCGGTTGTTATAGTGAGATCTACACACATATACAGAATATATTTAAATTCATATAGAACAATATTTACATTTTTAAGTTACACTTTTGAAATTAGAAGATGAAGTACAGCTTGAGTTTTACAGAAAAGATAAGTACACACAACAAAAATAGTTACAAGTGAAAGGATGACTATATGTTCTTGATACAACACATGGAAACTTTTTGTCAGAAAGCTACATCTTCTTAATCTGACTGTCCAAATCATTAAAGTATGGATGATTCAGTGCCATTTTCCCAGAAATTCGTTTGGCAGGATCATAGACTAACATTTTCTAGGGGGGAAAAAAAGAGAAAAGGAAATGAAGTATTTATTTATTTAGAAAATGAACCAGTTAAAATCATTTTCATAAACTCTTATCTACCAATAAGTAAATTATTTTAGTGAAAATCCACTAAATGGACATTTCCATTAGTTCAACACTAAACCACATCTCATTGTTCATATTTTACCCTCAAGCACTAGAATAATCTACTCCACAAATCAGAGATACCTCAGTAACCTCTTTTTGTTATAAATTATGGTAAGACAAAAACATTCAGAGATAGCTTTGAAACCAAGATATAAATTTGAGAAAGAAAGATACATAGTTAATCATATCTACTTTTGAGAATTTAATGGCCATGAGTTATTTACAACATTCTTGAAATGGTGGCATGTTACTATAGTGGTTTCTGATGTAGTTTCCAGCAAGTTTTAAAGAAAAGCCCAAAGTACAATGTGTTATAAACAGCTAAAAATGAGTCACTAAATTAATTACAGTTAGAGAAACCTAGTATTAAAGTTAATTTACAGATCACAAGAAAGAGCTAAATAAAGTTTACTATTGATCTTTAAAAAGTCTAGCTGGCAAGCAAACGAGATACTAGGACTTTTACTAAGTTGCCATTTGAGCTTTACACATATGATGTTATTTAATCCTCACAACAAAAGGTATGTATTAGTCCCATTTTACAAATGAGGATACTGAGGCTCAAAGATGTTAGGAAAATTGACCCAATGCACTGAGCTGGAGAGTGATAAAACTAGAATTTGAAACCAAGCCTAACTGACCATTCACAGTAGTGTTTTTCAACCCTAGATAATTTTGCCCTTTGGGACACTGGGGGCTTGCTGCTAGAATCTACTGGGCAGCGGCCTGGGATGCTGCTTAACATCCAACAATGCACCTAACAGCCCAGCAACAATGAAGTATCCAGCCCACAAGTCAATAGTAACTAGGCTGAGAAACTCTGATCTACAATACCTGATTTTTGTTTAACTGCAGTGAAAGCCAAATTGGGCCCAGAATACAGAAGGGCCTTTGAATCAAATTAACAATATCGATAATAGAAAATAAACTTCCGTAAGCAAGGATAACCAGCCACTCCTCGGAAGGAAGGTTGGGCAATCCTACTCCCGTAGTGATACTGCCTCGGAAACCCAAGGAGGGGTCGCTATGAGTTGGGGACAGCTCGACGGCACATAACAACACAACAACAATGTGGACACCAGGCAAAAAGTGAAAAATGGAATTCATGCAATAAAAAACTTTAAGAACTCAAAAAAAAAAGGTGCATTAATGCTGGCCTCTCTTTCAAAGAAGAGTGCCTACAGCTACTTATCAAAATAATAACAAAACAAATGCTAAATCTTCTCAAAACACTAGTCTTTCCTGTTATCTAACATGGAGCTAGTAATACAACAGACATAAAAGACATCATAAATTATGTACCTAGTTCAGTAAATGTTAAGTTTTCTCCCTTTTTCCCAATTAAAAGAAGGACTGAGTACATCCAGAATCATCAATAATATTAAAGTCAGTATAAAAGTCACTCCTTACCGAGAGCAGATCCAAGCCATTTTCGTCCAAGTTTTTGACATGGGATGCTAGGCTTCCTGGTTTCCACTTGGGAAATGTATTCTTATAGTCCTGTAAAGATTCCACTTCTGGCCACACTTCATTATTGGGGGTGCCCAAAGCTCTAAAAACCATAGCAAAGCAAAACAAATGATTAGTTAAAGCATAAATATAATAAATATAAACTATTTGTCATATACAGATTGCCTTTATTATTTTTCAACTTAAAAAGTTTAAAAGCTTAAATATAAAACAGAAATACCTGAAAATCCTGAAGAGTTGATCAATTTCTGAATCCCCGTGGAAAAGTGGTTTCTTAGTTGCTAACTCTGCAAATATGGTGCCTATACTCCAAATGTCAACTGGAGTGGAATAGCGAGCTGACCCCAGCAATACTTCTGGAGATCTATACCAGAGAGTTACTACCTATCATAAAACATATTTTTACATTGAATAAATATAGTGCATTAAATTAGCTGAATATTAGATTTCACTTACACAGTAACCAGAAAGCTAGCGGTTCAAACCTACTAGCCACTCCTCGGAAGGAAGATGGGGCAATCTACTTCCGTAGTGATACTGCCTCGGAAACCTAAGGAGGGGTTGCTATGAGTCGGGTCCGACTTGACAGCACATAACAACAACAACATACACAAAATACTAAATTGAAGATAAGTATTTCATTTACTTTAGGAGGAAAAGGTCAATGCACATCAAGTGCTATCAATTAAAGAAAGAGGAACAGAACAGTGAGACAGAGCCTTATTTCTTCAACAACAACAAAACCTTCACTCAATTAAGGATTTGGGATCGACATTAACATGCTAAAATGATAACCAGAAACTTGAACAGTTTACTAGGAGTCTAGAACTAATCAGCTATGTAGTATATAAAATTTCTCAACATGGCTGAAAATGTCACCTCTAACATACAACAAAGTGTAAAACCTTTTGTTTAAACCAATGAGAACCAACTAATCTTTATTTAGAGCCATGGAAGGGATGATAGATAAAAGCCAAGATATCTAATCAGATGAGCAAAGTTAGGTTTCCATCTGGGATAGTCTTTAGAAAACATTTTTCTGATCATCTTTTACTATTTCATTCAGCATTCCTTTTCCCCTAGAAATACCAAATTAAATGTCAAGTCTTATCCTGACAAAGTATGTTGGGTAGATTCTAAGTGTAAATGAAATACTACCCCTTTAGCAATAAAATATGTCTTTTAATTAATTTGTGTGTGATCAGCATAGCTCCAATCAGGAGAAATAAACCACACAATAATGTAAACAGGAAAATTTTAATATAAAGAATTATTAAATTTATTAACTATAATTAGAGGTATGAGGTATTGGCTACAGTAAGAAACAATCAGAACTTTAAAAACTTAAGAAAAAACTGTAAAAACTTTAAAAGAGAAACCCCTACCATCCTGCAATATTTGTCTTCAGCACTCTTACAAAGCTTAACATCACCCCATCTGACAAAGAAAAATATTTAAAGTTCCTGTTCCATTTTCACAAAACATGTAATAGAGAGTGAATTTGGAGCTGAAAGGCAATAAACTGATACTGGCACGTCAGGGAAATCTTTATTGATTAGTTCTTTCTTGATTTAAAGAACAAATACAGAAAACTATCCATTAATCACATACTCGAAAACCCAATCAAACTCACTGCCATCAAGTTGATTTTGACTCCTAACGACCCCTTTTAGGTTTCTGAGGTGGTAAATCTTTATGTAAGTAGATTGCCCAGTCTTCCTTCCATGAATCACATACTCAAATGCACTGGGAGCAAAACAAAACTACTCACCTCATGTGTATAAACTCTAATAGGTATTCCAAAAGCTCTGGCAAGCCCAAAATCAGCCAGTTTAATTGTTCCTTTGTCATCAATCAATAGATTTTGAGGTTTTAAGTCTCTGTGAAGAACTCTTCTAGAGTGACAAAACACAATTCCTTGTAGGATTTGGTACAAATAACTCTGGAAAAACAAAATATAAATTAGAAATTTAACAATCATAGCCAAATTCCTCAATAATCTTGAGGGTTATCTTGGGTTTGTTTTAAAGGCATTAAAAATCATAATATAGGGAAATAATTTGATTTCCAAAAACGATTTCAGGCCATTTAGACTAACAAGAACCACTTGGGGGTATAAAATATAATTGTATATAATATCATGATTATATAACCAAGACAAAGATAATCAAGTTATGGACATAGCTATATCCATGTGAACCCATTTAGTCATCTTTTATTTTTCACTTATTTTCTTATTCTTTTATTTATTTCTTGATCTTGACCCTAAGTCACAAGTTATTTTTCGGTATAGAAAGTTAATGGAAATTTGTTCTAGATCTGTATACCGACTCCATTTCTATCTTGAATAACAAACAACAAAACCTAAACCTATTGGCTTCAGTCAATTCTGATTCATGGCAATCCAATGTGATAGAGTTGAGTTTTCTTGGGTATAGTCTTAACAGAAACAGATTGTCAGGCCTTTCTTTCATGGTATCACTGTGTGGGTTCAAACTGGCAAGCAAACTGTCTGTGACACAAGGTTGATCTTTTCTACTTCCATCTTTCATTTGTATTTATATATTAATTTCCCCTAGAGAAACACTGGTCAGATTTAAAAAGAAATGGCAAAGAGGATATTAAAATGAATACAATGATCATAAAATGCTGTTAAGCAATTCAGAGGCAAACGTTTTATAAGAGCTTTGTTGCCAACGTATATGACATTTGAGGTAACATTGAAATAACATATACATAGTAACAGTGTTGACATAAAATAATACACAAAGCCAACCAGTTGGAACTGACTAGCCATTTACAAAAAAACAACGTAACACAAATTTACCAGTATTAGTTAGCTCAGGCACTA
>NW_006921603.1:7110903-7113803 GCF_000298275.1 Orycteropus afer afer | reverse complement strand
ACTTCTTACCTTAACAAGGGAAGAATCCATGAACTGACCAGGAGGGATAGAATCCAAGTATTTCTTCAGATCCATGGAAAGGAATTCAAAGATGAGATATAACCTGGAGTCCTGCATAAGCACATCTTGAAGACTGAAGAATAAAACAATTATACTATGAAAACAAACACATTATTTTAGGAAAGCTTCCCTAATAGATAAAGCCTTAGTATACTAGAGTTTGAGAAAGGAATCTCAGGGCAGGAATTTAAAATAAAATATTATACAGAAAGTGCCAACCTTTAATTTATTTTACAACAGAACATTTCTGAGTTATCTGCTTGTTGCTCAGTTTATCTTTCCCATGAAATAAATGAAAGAAACAAAATTTAAAGTAGGATTTGACCTTAACAGCTATTCCCCATTCCCACCTACAGAGCAATGCAATTAAATTCTAACTGGAACTGACAAGAAGAGTTTCCCCAAAACACCAATCCAAGTACTCTGAAGAAAAAACTAAATAAAACAAAAAAAAACTTTTCATTTGGCCTAGCTATCTGTCTTCGAACTGAATTAAGGAGTCTTTAGGAGACTAGAGCTTCCAAACTTGTCAATTCCAGAGAACTGACAAGACACTAGCCTATTATTCTCTTACCCATGCCCATCATTCCCAACTAACAAAAACAGTAGGATTCTACTCCACTCAGACAAGTTACACCAGAAATTAGTAAACACAAAAATTCCAATTTGCAATGTTAAATGGAAAATGTCTTAAATTCAGATACCATGCCATACCTGACTATATTTGGATGACGGAGTTCTTTTAATAGAGATATTTCCCGAATTGCAGTACTAGGAACCCCTTCCTCTTCACTTTCTAGTCTGATTTTCTTCATGGCTACAATCTGACCTGTAGTTTTGTGTCTACCCTTATACACAACTCCATAGGTACCTATAATAGACAAAATAAATATCTGTTATATGATACCAAACAAAAACAAACTCACTGCCGTTGAGTTGGTTTTGATTCATGGCGACCCCTCGTTGGGTTTCCAAGGTGGTATCTCTACAGAAGCATATTGCCCAATCTTCCTTCCAAGGAATGGCTGGTGGGTTTGAACCACCAGCCTTCCCAAATCCCTTAGGCACTATGCCACCACAGCTCCCTTTATAGGATACTCCCCACAAAACTAGAAAATATTTCTAAGAATTTTTGAATCCCATTGATGTCACATGATAGAAATGTTTGCTGTAGTCAGAGGAAAAATATCTATTCACAATTATACCCTCATTACTTACAAAATGAATGTGAGGATAACTACAGCCTATTACAAGTATTGTTTAGAAATAAAATTCATGTCATCATCACGTTTCCCACATACTTCAATTACCATTAATTTCCCAGTATATCTTAAAGAAAATGGATCCTTTGCAAATTAGAATTTATCTCCTATCAGATATCCCACCCAATGATAAAGGAAGTGTAAAACACAAAGATTTGGGCTCAGGAAAAAATACAATGATACTTTCAGAAAATTCTATACAGAGTGCCTTATGCTTTTCAGAACAATTTTTTATGCATCTCAAAATAGTCAGCTCTTAAAGCATTCAGCTGCTAACCAGAAGGTCAGCGGTTCAAACCCACTATCCACTCCACAGGAGAAAGATGAGGCAGTATGCTTCTCTCAAGATTTACAGCCCTGGAAACCTATGAGGGCAGTTCTATTCTGTTCTAAAGGGTTGTTGAGTCAGAATGACTTGATGGCAGAAAAGACTGGGGAAAAAAAATATATTGACCACATTTTTTGGTGAAGCAATGAAAACTAATAAAGTTCACATTATCTACAATATAGTAGGAAAGCCTCTCACCCATTAAAAAGTTTATGAGCACACTGCTAAATGGCCTGACTCTGATACACAGACTTCGCAACAATGAGCAGCAGTGTCAATATAAGGATTTTAAGGTAAGGGTATGGCTATAGGGAACAGAAATAGCAATAGTGAAGGAGGTGGACTAATTAAAATGTGCTGCAACTAATCCCCTAGATAAGGATGTCTTACACTGGAGTTGGACAATTTCAGGGGGTCCTGAACCCTTTAAATACAATAAATATTGCCGAATAGCCCTTGTTTTCTGTGGCATCAGCACAATTACAAAAGTGGTTAGAATGCAATGGTGGTTGTTGTTGTTATGTGCCGTCAAGTCAGACCCGACTCATAGCGACCCCTCCTTGGGTTTCCGAGGCAGTATTACTATGGAAGTAGATTGCCCCATCTTCCTTCCGAGAAGTGTGGCTGGTGGGTTTGAACTGCCAACCTTCTGGTTAGCAGTCAAGTGCCTTAGCCACTATGCTACCAGAGCTCCCAAAATGAGTGATAGGAAAGGATTTAAACTCTAACCTGTCAAAGGTGGAAAATTTGAGAGACTTGGACAAACAAGGCAATCCCATAGAATTCCCTTTCTCTCAGGTTTCGCTGTAATAGAATACATATTTTTAGCTATATTTCATTATAGTGATTGTTTTTTCTTCTTGAGCTGCTCTTTGAAATCTTCTGTTTAGCTCTTTTATCTTGTCATTTCTTCCATTTGCTTTAACTTCTCTCCACTCCAGGGCAAGTTTCAGAGTCTCTTCTGTCATCCATTTTGGTCTTCTCTTCTTTTGTTGTTTTTTTAGTGACCTCTTGCTTTCTCCATGGATGATGCTCTTGATGTCATCCCACAGTTCATCTGGTTTCCGGTCATTGGTGTTCAATGCATCAAATCTATTCTTTAGATCATCTCTAAATTCAGGAGGGATGTATTCCAGATCATACTTTGGCTCTTATGGACTTGTTTTAATTGTCTTTAACTTCAAGTTGAACTTGCATATGAGCAGTTGATGGTCTGTTCCACAATCAGCTCCTGGCCTGGTTTTGGCTGA
>NW_006921603.1:7093070-7110803 GCF_000298275.1 Orycteropus afer afer | reverse complement strand
AAGACTGATTTGTTCATTTTTCTTAAAGTCCATGATGTATTTAATATTCTTCACCAACACCAGTTTGAATACATCAATTCTCCTTTCTTCATTGTCCAGCTTTCACATGCATGAGAACTGAAAAGACCATTGCTCAGGTCAGGGACACCGTAATCATCTTTGCTTCAAAAGACATCTTTTGCAGATTTACCCAGTATATTAACATATCGTTTGATTTTCTGACTGCTGCTTCACATTGATTGTTGATCCAACTAAAGAAATCATTGACAACTTTTTTCCATATATCGTAATTTAGTTTATTGGTCTAGATGTAAGAATTTCCATTTTCATGTCCAAGCTTAATCCATACTGAATCACCAGTAAGTGCTTCAGGTTGTCTTCATTTTTTGGTAAGCAAACTGTCATCTGCATATTGCAGGCTGTGAATGAGCATTCATCCAATCCTAATGTTGTAGTCTTCATATATATGGCTTAACTTCTTGGTTTTTTTTCAGCATCCCAATTAACTAAGGAAGGTGAAAGGATATAACCCTCTGCACACCTTTTCCAATTCCAAATGATGTAGCATCCTTTGTTCTGTTATTTTTAATCTAGCAGAAACATTAGCTTAGTAGAATAGGTGTATTTAAGTATATATACTTTTTCAAAAGAGGAATCACCTAAAATTTGCATATTAAAAAAATTTACCCCCAATCCAACTACCACCTTAACTACTCATTGCTATTATCTTACTAAATTCCTTCCAGTATTCCTCCTCTTAATATTCCTTGTACAGTGGTGTTTGAGCACACTGAAAATTAGATGGGAATGTGTCTCAGCAGAACTTGGTTAGACTATAACTATTTCATAAAAATTTTATCATTTGGTCCTAGAGAATTTAGAATGTTAATATCAAAATTTCTTTATAGAAACTTAGATATCCTATGAGAAAATAGGTAAAGGGATATTTCTACACTTACCACGGATGTTTAAACAATCTTTAAAAGTTTTAACAAAAATAATACAAAAAGGAATGGTTTATATATAAAAGTTAATGGGTTCATAACAAACATATATATATGACAGGTCATTTAAACCTGTGTGTTGCTGAGCTGATTCCAAATCATAGTGACCCTGTATGACAAACTAGAACTGCCCCAAAGGACTTCCTAGCTATAACCTTTCAAGAGTAGACTGCCAAGTCTTTTCTCCTGCTGAGTGGCTGTGGTTTCTAACTGTTGAACCAGGCTAACTGTTCTAACTAGCAGCCCAGAGCTTAACTATTGTGCTACCCGGGCTCCTTCATTTAAACCTATTGTTGTTAAGTGCAGTCGAGTAGGCTGACTCACAGCCACCCTGTGTACAACAGAATTAAATGCTGCCTGGTCCTGCACCAGCCTCACAATCCTTGCTATATCTAGCATTCAAACCCAAACTCACTGCAATCAAGTCTATTCAGACTCATAGTGACCCCTATTGGGCTTCCAAGGCTATAAATCTTTACAGAAGTAAATATCCCATCTTCTTTCCACAAAGCAGCTGGTGGGTTTGAACTGCTGATCTTCTGGCTACCAGCCAGATACGTAATCCACTGTACCACGAGAGCTCCTTTGCATTTAAACCTAAAAAACCAAAACCAAACTCATTGCCATCGAGTCCAAGCCAACTCAACAGTGACCCCTCTTTGGGTTTCCGAGGCAGTATCACTACAGAAGTAGATTGCCCAGCCTTCCTTCTGAGGAGTAGCTGGTGGGTTTGAACCCCCAGCCTTCTGGTTAGCAGTCAAATAACTTAGGCACTACACCACCAGAGCTCCCACATTTAAACCTGTTGCTGTTGTTATGTGCTGTCGAGTTGGACCAAACTCACAGTGACCCCTCCTTGGGTTTCCAAGGCAGCATTATTACGGAAGTAGATTGCCCACCTTCCTTCCAAACTTTGTTGTGTTATGTGCAGTGGAGTAGTACCCGACTCATAGCGCAACCCCTCCTTGGGTTTCTGAGGCCGTATCACTACAGAAGTAGATTGCCCAACCTTCCTTCTAAGGAGTGGCTGGTGGGTTTGAACCTCTAACCTTCTGGTTAGTTGTCAAATGCCTTATGCACTAAACCTTGTTGTTGTTGTTGTTATGTGCCGTCGAGTCGGCCCCAACTCATAGCGACTCCTCCTTGGGTTTCCGAGGCAGTATCACTACGTAAGTAGGATTGCCCAGCCACTATGCTACCAGAGCTCCCGCACTAAACCTAGGATAACTAAATTTTCAAAGTTTTTAAATTAGCTCAATATTACATTCCCTTAGAAAATCTAGCTAAAATTATTTATCATCCTAAATATAACTATGTTGCTGTTCTGTGCTGTCAAGTGGATTCTGACACATAATGACTTTATATGACAAAGGATAACCACATACGGTTTCCTAGTTGGAAATGGATTTTGTTTTTGAGGCATTTGTTTGACATTTGGGGAGACTCCATAGGTTCCAGAGTCCCATTGGCTGTAATCTTTAAGGAAGCCACTAGCCAGGCCTGGACCTTCCATGGTACCGTACGGCTGGACAGGTTGGAAGAGTTAACCTTTGGGTCACTAGTGCAGACCATAGGATTTTGTTTTGGTTTAACCTCTCTGGGAGCAGCAGATCACCTGGTCTTTTCTCCCATAGAGCCACTAAGTGGGTTGGAAGGTCCTTTGAACTTTCATTTAGCAGATGAATGCTTAACCACTGTACCATAAGAAATTAACACATAATTCCTCCCACCACACAAAAGTTATGACTGTTTCAAAATACAAATATTTACTTAAGTGTTTAATATTAGGAAAATGTAAGATTTTTGGGGAGGGGCCATCAGGAGCTATGTATTACAATGATTTTAATTCTCCAGAAATTTGATTATTTTTGTGATATTTAGGTTATTATGTAAAGAACATTTATACTTAAGAATATTAGTATTAGAAGATACCTTCAAAGTCGAAGGTTGAATTTTATAAACATTTACATTTCCTTGTACCAAGGGCATTGTAGCATCGTTAAATCAATTTAAAACTTTTTTAGTATTAAAATCACTCACCTTCCCCAATTTTCTCTATCTTGGTATAGTCTTCCATAGTTTCAGTATATATTGTAGATCCTAAAATGAGGGGAAAAAAACTGATTTAATTACATGCCACTAACGCAGTCACTCCTCGGAAGGAAGGTTGGGCAATCTATTTCCGTAGTGATACTGCCTCGGAAATCCAAGTAGGGGTTCCGACTGAACGGCAATAAGTTTTAACTCAAAAGGTGCTTTTAAACCACTATATGTGAAACATTTAGCAATGTTTAATGCAATAAATACCCATTCTATAAATGTTAAGTTATATTTACATATTTTAATATTTACATTAAATACACCTTTAATATTTACATATAAAATATTTACAAATATAAGGACAACGGCAATAAGACTTTCCCAACCATTTTAGCACCTAAAACACTAAAAATATTTGCATATCCTATACTACCCTTTAGGAGCTCTGGTAGCATAGTGCCTAAGGCACTTGACTGCTCACCAGAAGGCTGGCAGTTCAAACCCACCAGCCACTCCTTGGAAGGAAGGTTGGGCCGTGAGTCGGGGCCAACTCGATGGCAAACAACAACAACAACAACAATACTACCCTTTAGGAGCTCTGGTAGTGTAATGTCTAAGGCACCTGACTGCTAACCAGAAGGCTGGCGGTTCAAACCCACCTGCCACTCCTTGGAAGGAAGATGAGGCAAGCTACTTCTGTAGTGATACTGCCTCGGAAACCCAAGGAGGGGTCACTGTGAGTCGGTCCGACTCGACAGCATATAACAACAATACTAACCTTTAGCTTCTTAATCAAATTAACCCTCAAATTATCAACTATAATCCATCCTTCTCAAACAAAAAATGGAAGTACATTCTCCTTAACAATGTATACTAGAAAGGAGCTCTGGTAGCAGAGTACCTAAGGCATCCGACTGCTGTGAGTTGGAATCAACTGCATGGCAGTGAGTTTGTTTGTTTTGGTTTAATATGTACCAGGGTTATACCAACATATCATCAAATAATGTAATCTGACTTAATTTGTACTGCTCTATATTTTTTTATTGGGAGCTCTGGTAGCATAGTGCCCAAGGCACTTGACTGCTAAGGAGAAGATTGGTGATTCAAACCCACCAGGCACTCACGGAAGGAACACTGGGTAATCTACTTCCCTAAAGATTTTCCGCATCGGATACCCAAAGAGGGTCGCTATAAGTTGGAATCAACTCGATGGCAATAAGTTTGTTTTTTTATATTTTTTTAAGATGTTAATTCAGAGAAAAAAATTATAAACAAAAGATGGTCACATGCTCACTCATTAATTTGTTTAAAGCACGGAAAACTAAGTGTTCACAGCTGCTCATGTGGCAGTTTAATCTTTCTGTTTTTAGCAGTCACATAAACACACATGCTTATTTACTCCAAGTCTTTCAAGGTACTTTTTGCCAGAGTAGGAAATATCACTGCGCATCCTAAGAGGAAAGGATGAAAAGTACATTCTCATAGGTAAATTTCTAGTTATGCCTATGCAACATCAAGAAACAAATAAAAAACCAAATACTTGAAATCACAAAGTATGGTTTAAAAAACAAAACAAAAACTCTCAAACTACTGCTCTCAGATAATCCTCAAACCTTAAATATCCCATGAAGTCTTCTTAAAACCAAACAATAGTTTAGCCTAGCTAGTAAGAATATCTGCCCAACACATAGGACCCCCTCCTTGGGTTTCTGAGGCAGTATCTCTACAGAAGTAGATTGCCCAACCTATCTTAACTGTATGCTATCAAAATGACAAGTAGATTGTCCAGTCTTCCTTAACTATATGCTAATGAAATTGACAATAGCAACTGGAAAGATTAGATAGGAACCTCAGAGAGCAATGAGTTTCTGCTAATAGGAGAGGCACAACTCAGAAAAGGAAGAATTGTAGCACAAGTCAAACCTAAACAGTGTCACTGAATTGTACAAGTAGAGAATTGTACCGCTGAGTTGGCATGTGTTTTGCTGTACATATTCTCAACAAAAAAACACAAAGTGTATAGTTTTTAAAATGGTAAAAATAAAAATAAACTGATATGCTGACCACTAGACACTCAAGCCTTCCTCAGCTGATAAGTTTGCCAGTGAAGTATAAGTTCAAATTATAATTACTTTGATTTTTCTAATACACCCATCACCGATGATAAAATCATGTAATGGTCAACTGAGTATCTGGCCCTTAGAAGTTCTATTTCTTGCATCCATATTCACAGAATGAAAATGACAACAGAAACTTCTGTTGTTTAACACTGGGTGTGAGTGCTCATTTTAAAAATTTATTATTTTACGAAATAGCAATGAAGAACTTAGGACAATTATTTTTCCTCAAAACAAGATTTGATATGCTTAATGCATAATAAAATTGTTGAACTCATTTTGAATGAATAGCTAAGAACTAACTCAATTTCAAAGGTGGCTACCTCCTTCCATTTTCCAGTTTTAACAATTTTTAAGTAAAACATGCTTTCAATTGCCTACTAGGGCTGCAGGATGCAGAATACCTATACTACGGCTTAGTTTTTCTGTCCAGAGACCTCCAGTGGTCCTTAGAAGAAAAACGTGCAGACTAGTAACTTTAACTTTAGATAAAAATCGATGAAAGACCTTGACACGGGTATGAAAATCTCCAGCATTTCTTAGTTTTCCACTATCTGCCAATCCCATAGTATGTAACTACAAGCATAAACTTTTGAATAAAAACATCCCTCTGGCTGTTGTGCGGGAAGCTCGGCGTGGGCAAGGGCCACAAGCCCGAGAAGGTACGTAAATTCATGGGGTCAGATTATCGGGATAGATTTGGTCTAGGGCCTAGTGTCGATCCTTAAGAGGCTCTGGTGGCACAATGGTTAAAGCGCTCTGCTGGAATGCTAACCGGAAGGTCGGCGGGTCCAACCCACCAGTCGTTCTGTAAAAGACAAAGATACTGCAGTCTGCTTCCGAAACTGCCTTGGAAACTCTATGGGGCAATTCTGCTTTAGGTCGGAATCCACTCAAGTGCAGTGAATTAGTTTGAGGGAGAGGGGGCTCGAGGAAAGCGTGCGCCTGGGCTGCGGGGCCTAAGATTGAACCCGGACCTCCACAGGAGTCAGCAATGATTTTCCTTCAACTCGGTTCGCACTGTGACCAGAAAGCCTCCTTCATTAGGTGGATGACCTCTTCCTAATAAAAGCCGACCCCGACCCCGGACTAGAATCCTGAAGTCAGGGCAACCCTAGCCCTCCCCTGAGTAAGCCATTCAGGCCTGGTCTCCCCCAAGCATACTGCCCTTAGGATCTCGAGCTCCAGGCCCTACCCACTGTCGTCCAGGACCACGCACACCCAACCAGGCCTCCCAAACATCACCTCAATACTCCCCTTCCCGAAACCCAGGGCCAGCCCCTGCCGAATACGTCCCATCCCCATGGCCCGGACCCCTGCAACGCTACCCAGCTTATTACCCCGCGGTGGTGGGGGCGGCAGCGGCGGCACTAGCTACCACCTCCGCGTCGATCTCTCCCAACTTCTACGAGCCAGGTTTGAAGGTATGTGAGCGCGGTTTCAAACTCACCGCGCTAAGGATCTTGGATCCACCAATCAGGTGGCCCGTAGACTTTCAAAGGAGCCAATCAGAGCCCAGTTACGCTTGGGCTGGCTTTCCCGGGTGGCTGGAGCGCGAAAGAAAGAGGAAACGGCGGCTGCAGAAAAAGCAGAAGGGCGGGCGCCAACTGAGTCTGCACGCAAGCGCTTCCTTTCATTTCAGGGGAACGTTGTCCTACTGGTTCTAGTCGTCAGGAGTCTACTGTTCGCTATGGGATTTTTCTCTCTGTTGGTACAAGTAATATTTATTGTGCTCAAATAGCTTACTACAAAAATGATACTACATTATATCAAGATTCCATCCCTTCTGAGTGTAATACATTTATGTTTTTCTAAATGCGTGGCTTGGAGGCTAGACAGTTTGTTACCTGAAGAAGAAAACAATGGGAAACTGAAAGATGTTTTCAGCTATCTAAAGAAATTACCTTATTGTGTTGTGTTGTTGTTATGTGCCATCGAGTCGGACCCGACTCATAGCGACCCCTCCTTGAGTTTCCGAGCAGCTCTGGTAGCGTAATGCCTAAGGCACTTGACTGCTAATCAGAAGGCTGGCGGTTCAAACCCACGAGCCACTCCTCGGAAGGAAGATGGGGCAATCTACTTCCGTAGTGATACTGCCTGGGAAACCCAAGGAGGGGTCGCTATGAGTCGTGTCCAACTCGAGGGCACATAACAACAACAACAACAATATCACTACGTAAGTGGATTGCGCAACCTTCCTTCCGAGGAGTGGCTGGTGAGTTCGAACTGCCAGCCTTCTGATTAGCAGTCAAGTGACTTAGGCACTATGCTACCAGAGCTGCTCCTTATTGTGTTAGGTATATATATTTTTAAATTTATAGTGCTTTCATACAGAATTTTAAGTATACCTTACAAGCACAAAAATGAACAGTTCTATAACAGAAGAAAAATCTAAATTATATTTTAAATACTCCTCTGTCAAAAACTTGCATTGCCCTCTGCCATATCTTTAAGAGAGATTTCTGGAGCTTTAAGGAAATAAAACAGTAAGTAGAACTGGGGTAATAAGAATTGTCTGGTAAGGATTTCTCTATTGATGCTAACTAGACACAGAACACAGAGTGACTACCACGACCTAATACTAAAAACGTGTATTAGAAGGCCCAGATTAGGATAAAGAATGGAACTAGTAAATCACATGCACTGTGTTTAATACCTTCTTCCACAATGAGATGGAGCAGCATCTCTCTCATCTGACCCTAAATGTAGCACTAACTCAGCCTTGACAATGTTATGCTCCCAAGCCACAGAGGCAGAGCATTTAGGGTTCATGGTGGAAATGTTGTTGTTATGTGCCGTGGTGGAAATAGGAGTTTGTAAACTTCCCGACTGAGCCTACCAACTTTTAAAACTTGCTTTTTAAACCCCAAATTCACTTTTTAACGGGAAACTGACCTCCCAGAGAAGTCATCTAGAGAGGCAGTCTGTTCTCTGCTAGTTTAGGTTACTGATTTTAATGAATGAATATGCTGTATATCTTTCTCTTTGGGAGGAGTGAGCAAGAAATTCATTTTACAATCTAAAAACATCAAATAATCCATTATATTTATTTAACATTCAGCATAATGAGGACCACAAGCTTTCACAGCTATGAAGTTAAGTTATCTAACTCAGTTATCTTTCTTTTTAAAGAGCTCTGGTGGGACAACGGTTAAGAGCTCAGCTGCTAACAAAAAGGTTGGTGGTTCAAACCCACCAGCCACTCCACAGGAGAAAGATGTGGCAATCTGTTTCTATAAAGATTTACAGACTTAGAAACTTTATGGGGCAGTTCTGTTCTGTCCTATAAGGTTGCAATGAGTTGCAATCGACTCAACAGCATGGGTTTGGGTGGGTTTATCTTTCCTTTTAGAGTTTCAGGGGTTATTGTAGATTCATGCTATCATCTTTCCAAGTAAAGCATATTATACTTTCTACGAACTTGCATTCAATGTCTCTCAAGTACAACACTGTTTTATAGACACAGATATGAATAAGATATAGTTCCTACTCAAAGGGGATGGAAGGGTGAAACACAATGGTTATTTAGAATTCTCTTCTGCCAGTTATTGTTGTAACTTGTGCTATAAGGTGACATGAGAACAGAGAGGAAGAAATTACTCATTCTGATAAGGGAAATGATATTTGAACAAATACTTGGGGGGTGGGGTGGGTTCCAAGCAGAGGAAATTGCATGAGCAGAGCATACCCAAAGAATCGAACCCACTGCCATTGAGTCAATTCCGACTCACAGTGACCCCCATTGGGTTTCCAAGGCTGTAAATCTTTACGGAAGTATATTGCCTCATCTTCCTCCCATAGAGCAGCTGGTTTGAACCACTAGCCTTCTGGTTAGCAGCCAAATGCCTTACCCACTATGCCACCAGAGGTCCTTAAGCAGAGTATAAAGGCCTGAAAACCAGCCCAAGTACTTCGGGATGCCTCCATCTAAGGTGCAGAGTATCCAGTGGGTGTTCAGGTAGGGCAGAATCTTGAAGAGTCCAGAATGCTCTCAAGGGATCTGGACTTAGAGGCATATGCTTGGAACTATATTTTAGGGTAATGACTCTATTGTGAAAGTCCTAAAGAGGACACATGCTTCAAGAAGTTTAATATTTATAATTCAGTAAACTCTGCTACAGAAGGAAAAGATCAGTTGGCACTGCACATAAGGTTTTTTTTTTTTCCTAGATGTAAATAATTTTTAGACAAAATAAGACATTTGCTTGTCAATATATAAAATATTCTGAAAGGAGACATAAGAAACTGTTAACATTGTGTCTCTGTGGAGAGGAGTGATGGAGAAGGGAGACTCTTGTGTCTTACTTTTGAACCATATGAATGTATTACATAATGCAAAAATGAATGAATGAATCTTACCAAGGCTTCCTTTGCTACTGGATAAAATTCACAGAAATTGTTGAATATAGTAATCCAATAGAAGAAGACAATAGTGGGTTGAATAATTCCTTTTGAAAATTCATGTCCACTCAGAATCTCGGAATGCGACCTTATTTGGAAATAGGGTATTGCAGATGTAATTAGTTAAGGACCCAGAGAAGAAATGATCCTGGATTTAAGGTGGGCCCTAAATCCAATTAACCTGTTGCTGTGGAGTCAATTCCAACTTACACTGACCACATGTGTTTCAGATTAGAACTGGTTCATAGTATTTTCTTGACTAGTATTTATGGAAGTAGATTGCCAGGTCTTTCTTCCTGAAGCCACTGGATGGATTCAAACCAAAGTTAACAGTCAAGCACAAACCATTTGTGTCACACAACTATCTTGACTGATGTCCTTATAAGAAGAGGAGAGAACACAGACTCACAAAGAAGGTGATGTGAGGACAGGTGGTAGGTAAAGATTGGACTTATGCTCCCATAAGTGAATGAACACCTGGGCTATCAGAAGCTATAAGAGAAAGGAGGTATTCTCTAGAGCCTCCAAGGCGAATGTGGCCCTGCCAACACCTTGAGTTACTTCTGTTCTTCTGAACTACGACAGAATAAGTTTCTGTTTTAAGCCACTCGGATTGTGGTAATCTGTTATGGCAGCCCTAGGAAACTAGTACAAAGATTGAGCATTCTTTAGTTTAACCCTTTCAATTTAACTCATAAAGTTGTGGGAAAAGCAAGGCATAGTTTCAAGATTTTTTAGTCATGACTGGAAATATTGAAATACCGTAAACCAAAAGAAAACTTCTGCCATTGAATCAATTCCAACTCATGGTGACCCCATCGGATTTTGAAGGCAGTAAATCTTTATGGAAGTAGATTGTCTCATCTTCCTTCTGTGGCACATTGGTGGGTTTAAACCACCAACCTGCTGGTTAGAGTCAAATGCCTTAGGCACTCTGCCACCAGAACTCCTCTCCTGTGGCTGTACCTGATTTAGGTGTTTTTTTCTAATTCACACTCACTCACTGCAGTTGAGTTGGATCCGACTCACAGCGACCCCTCCTTGGGTTTCCAAGGTGATATCACTACAGAAGTAGATTGCCCAACCTTTCTTCCGAGAAGTGGCTGGTGGGTTTGACCGCCAGCCTTCTGGTTAGCAGTCAAATACCTTAGGCACTACGCCACCAGAGCTTTCTAATTGTTGTTGTTGTTGTTAAGTGCCGTCGAGTCGTTTCCGACTCATAGCGACCCCATGCACAGCAGAACGAAACACTGCCCGATCCCGCGCCAGCCCCACAATCCATGCTATACTCGAGCCCATCATCGCAGCCACTGTATCAATCCATCTCCCTGAAGGCCTCCCCCTCTTTCGTCGACCCTCCACCCTACCAAGCATGACATCCTTCTCCAGGGAATGGTCCCTTCTTACAACATGACCAAAATAGGTGAGACGAAGTCTGACCATTCTTGCTTCCAAGGAGCATTCTGGCTGCACTTCCTCCAGGACAGATCTGTTAGTTCTTTTAGCAGTCCACGGTACTTTCAGCATTCTTCGCCAGCACCACAACTCAAAAGCATCAACTCTTCTTCGGTCTTCCCTATTCATTGTCCAGCTCTCACATGCATACCAGGTGATTGGAAATATCATGGCTTGTGTCAGGCGCACCTTAGTCCTCAAGGAGATATCCTTGCTCCTCAGCACTTGAAACAGTTCCTTCGCAGTTGACTTCCCCCCTTCCCGTTTCTGTGTCTCTGTGTATCCTCTCTTTTGTAAGGACATCAATTGTATGGGATTAGGACCCACCTTATTCCAATATGATCTCATATTAACATAACTGGTAATATCTTCAAAGACCTTATTTCTAAGCAGTGTCACATTCATAGGAACAGGGTTTAGAGCTTCAACATATGTGGAATATAATTCAATCCACTACAGTATCCATAAATGCTTGCCTTTCAACCCACATTGGAATCTCACACTGGAATTTCAGGAACTGGGAATGGAGTTGGAAGGAGAGATTTATTCATCAACCTAAGGTCCAGTGAGGACCAAAGGTATTAGGCGAATGGATGTGGGCGCTGTCCTCTAGGATCCTCGCATCTAAATGGGGAGCAAGTGTTTGCAGTGCAAATGCTTTCAGGACTATTCTGTACAGAGCATAGCTGTTATTAGTAGTGTCTCTCTCCATGTTTGTGTGTGTTTGCGTGTGTTGTAGAGAGGACTTGTCAGGGAAGTCTTCACAGCAGTTGTGACATCAGAACTGAGTCATAAGCAAGGAAGAGTTTGCCAAGCAGACAAATGAGTGGCTCATTGAAAAGAAAAAACAAAGCATGTTCCATGAACCATAATTAATGCAGTATTGCTGAAGCACAAACTAGGCTGGAAGCTAGAGAAAGGGGTCAGAGAAATGAGGCTAGGGACTTAGGTAATAACATGTCTTGAAGGGCCTTTTAGGGTCATGCTAAAAACATTGGATTGCAGGATGAAATTGAAAAACATTTGAATAGGTAAGGAACACTGTCAGATGTGGAAGTAAAGAGGCAAAAGCCACTAAAGAGGAGGTATGATGAGGGATGGAGTGGTAGTATTGGAGCTAAGAGACTAGTGAGTGTGGAGCTGCAGCAATTGTCCCATCAGGTGCTGGACTTGGGGAGGTAGATGTCAATATGAAGAGCAGGAAAGGACCATAAGATAGCGTTATGGATTGAAATGTGTACCCAAAAAATGTGTGTTGAAATCCTAATCCTTATACCTGTGCATATGGGAGCTCTGGTAGCATAGTGGCTAAAGCACTTGACTGCTCACCAGAAGGCTGGCGGTTCAAACCCACCAGCCACTCCTCGGAAGGAAGGTTGGGCAATCCTACTTCCGTAGTGATACTGCCTCGGAAACCCAAGGAGGGGTCGCTATGAGTCGGGGCCGACTCGACGGCACATAACAACAACAACAACATACCTGTGCATGGGAGCTCTGGTAGCATAGTGCCTAAAGCACTTGACTGCTAACCAGAAGGCTGGTGGTTCAAACCACATAACAACAACACAACATACCTGTGCATAAGGGGCCATGGTGGTGCAGTGGTTGAAGCACTCAGCTGCTAACTGAAAGGCCTGTGGCTCATACTCACAGCTACTCCATGAGAAAGATGTGGCAGTTTGCTTCCATAAAGATTGTTGTTGTTGTTATGTGCCGTTGAGTCGTACCCGACTCATAGCGACCCCTCCTTGGGTTTCCAAGGCAGTATCACTACGGAAGTAGATTGCCCAACCTTCCTTTCGAGGAGTGGCTGATGGGTTTGAACCTCCAGCCTTCTGGTTAGCAGTCAAGTGTCTTAGGCACTATGCTACTAGAGCTCCCTCCATAAAGATTACAGCCTTGTAAATATCTGAGGCAGTTCTCATATGCTCTGTAGGGTTGCTTTGAGTTGGAATGGACTAGGTGGCAGTAAGTTTGTCTGTTTGTTTGTTTATACCTGTGGATGTAATCCTATTTGGAAACAGGGTTTTCTTTGTTATGTTGATAAGGTCATATCAGTTTAGGGTTTGTCATTTCCTAATCATTTCCAAATGATATAAGGAACAGATTAGACACAGAGACAAGCAAGCAAGCACAAAGGGAAGAGATAGATGCCACATGGAGATTGCCAAGGAACCAAGGAATGCCTGGGCTAGTGAAACTGTGACAAGGATTTTCACCCAAAACTGACAGAGAGAGAACCTTCCCCTAGAGCCAGAGCCCTGAATTCAGGCTCCTAGCCTCCTAAACTGTGAGAAAATAAAGTTCTTTCCTTGAAGACCACTGGTGCTGTTTCTGTTAGCAACACTGAGAACCCGAGATACATTTTTAGGAGCTAAGATTGTTAAGCATTAGAGGTGGGCTGGATGTGGTGAATAAAAGAGAGAGTCATCAGGGTGACTTGTGGGGGTGAGCCAACAGCACTGCTGTTCCAGAGAGAATCTGAGGGGCAGCTGTGGGAGGCAGAGCACCTCTTAGAGTATACTGATGGGAAGTACTGTCAGATGTCCATGAGGCCACAGATGGCCCAGGGGCCTGAAGTTTATATCACTTGAAGATCCTTTTTAAGGAAAAGAATACAAAATTAAGCATGAAGGGGAGATAAATTGGGAAGAGATACAGGCCTGCAAGGTATGGCATCACTTTACTGAAAAAAAGCATTTTGGCCTTTTGGTCCTGGTTTCTGAGTACCTCCCACCCCTCCACCCCACGCCCACTTTCCCCATTCTTCCCTTGGCTTTTACCCATATTGTCTTGGGCAGGCAGAGTTGACTCTTACCTGGATTGGCTGGGGAGCCCATACAGTGTGACCTTTACCTAGATTGGCTAGGTAGGCCCACCCAGTAGCTGACAGTCGCCAGGATTGCCTGGTACCTCACCTCCCCCTCCTTGCCAAATTTGACCTTTACAAGGATTGGCTAGGGGGACCCTACCCTGTAGTTGCCCTCTACAGGGATGGCAGGCACTCTCCCACCCCAGTAGTTGACCTTCACATGGGTTGGCTGGGGAGGGGCATCCAGTGACTGATAAAAATCCTAGAAAACCCTAGAACACAGAGGCTCAGGTGAAGCTTCCTGATTGAGAAGAGCTAGGAGAGGAGCATATCCTTTGGACACGAGGCCCTGTGCTGTAAGCCTCCCCAACTGAGTAAACCCATGACAGCAACCAAGGCAATGGTGTGATGGTAGAAAAAAGAGCGAAGAAATAGACAGTGAGCAGACCTAAACCTTGGCAAAATCAAAACCAAACGCACTGCCATCGAGTCGATTCTGACTCATAGCAACCTCCCTTGGTTTCCAAGGCAGTAAATCTTACAGAAGAAGATTGCCCCATCTTCCTTCCTTGGAGTAGCTTGTGGGTTTGAACCTCCAACCTTCTGGTTAGCCGTCAAATGCCAGAAGAATGTGAAAACAGAACCCCTGCAGAGAACGATGAAGGAGCCAAGCCTAGCAAATGACATTATTGAGTTGAAAGTTTCCTGTGGTTGAGAATGAACGTTGTTTTTTCAAAAGAGTAAATAGTTCCCCTTTAAGACATAAGAGGGTCTCCTTTTAGACTTTGAGGTCCTGTGCTAGGACCCCTTCCAAACCGCACCCTTTGCATATCTTCATTTCTGATGATATCCTTTTGTGTTATTAAAATAGGAGCTCTGGTAGCATAGTGGCTAAAGCACTTGACTGCTAACCAGAAGGCTGGCGGTTCAAACCCACCAGCCACTCCTCGGAAGGAAGGTTGGGCAATCCTACTTCCGTAGTGATACTGCCTCGGAAACCCAAGGAGGGATCGCTATGAGTCGGGGGTCGACTCGACGGCACATAACAACAACAACAACATTGTAGTTAGGTTTTTCCATGTGCTCTCTGTGACTGTTACAATGAGTTATCAAACCTACTAGAGAATGACTGCCATGGTCAAAATGTCTGGTATTAGAAATGGTTGAGAAGCTGGACGACAAGGGTATACATGACCTCAGCCTCATAGGAGCCAGCTTTGTGTTGAATCTTATGTTCGGGGTTATAATTTTAAGGCCTTAACTGTTTGTGGTTGAAATACTTATTTTTTATGTTTTATGAAAACATATAACCATGGGAAGATATTGTTGGGAATTGGCAAACACAAGGCCCTAGGAATATGTAATACAAGTTGAGGTATTTCAAAAAAATGGATGAAATGATGGAAGCACACACTTGTGTATGCCAAGAAATTTGGAAGATATGTACCTGACCAACTGACAGGACCATATTTTTGCCCATTCCAAAGATAAGTGATCCAGCAGAATGTGGAAATTATCGAACAATATCATTAACATCACATGTAAGTAAAATTTTGCTGAAGATAATTCAGAAGAGACTATTCTCTGAAGAAGGATGTCACGCTTGGTAAAGTGGAGAGTCAACGAAAGAGGGAAAGGCCCTCAACAAGATGGATTGACATGGTGGTTGCAGCGATGGGTTCAGGTATAGCAGGGATCATGAAGCTGGCACAGGACCAGGCAGTGTTTCATTCTATTGTACATAGGGTTCCGATAAGTCAGAGATGACTTGATGGCACATAACAACAACAATTCCAAAATGATTGCAACAGTACATTACAGGGAGCTACCAGAAATTGAAACTGAATAGAAAAGAGGATAGGAATGAGGACTATCATGGCAGATGTCACATGGATCTTGCCTGAGAGCAGAGAATACCAGAAAGATGTTTACCTGTGTTTTATAGACAATGCAAAGGCATTCTACTGTGAAGATCACAACAAATTATGGATTGTGCAGAATGGGAATTCCAGGACTTTTAATTATGCTATTGATGAACCTGTACAGAGACCAAAAGGTAGTCATTCAAACAGAGTAAGAGGATACTCTGTGGTTTGAAATGTGGAAAGGTATACATCAGGGTTGTATCCTTTCACCATACCTATTCAATCTTTAGGAACTCTGGTGGTATAGTGCCTAAGGTGTTTGACTGTTAACCAGAAGGCTTATGGTACAAACCCACCAGCCACTCCTCAGAAGGAAGATTGGGCAATCTACTTCCATAGTGGTACCACTTCAGAAACCCAAGGAGGGGTTGCTATGAGTTGGATCCAACTCGATGACAGTGAGTTTGGTTTGTTTTTTTTTTTGGTATTCAATCTTTATACTGAACAAATAATCTGAAGAGCTGGACTATATGAAGAAGAACGTAGTGTCAGGATTGGAGGAAGATTAACAACCTGTGATATGTAGATGACACAACCTTGCTTGCTGAAAGCAAAGAGGATTTGAAGCACTTACTGATGAAAAACTAAGACAACTGCCTTCAGTATGGATTACACCTGAACATAATGAAAAGAAAAAAACTCACAACTGAATCAGTAAGCAACATCGTGATAAATGGAGAAAAGATTGAAATTGTCAAGGATTTCATTTTACTTGGATCCACAATCAATGCCCATGGAAGCATCAGACAACGTATTGCACTGTGCAAATCTGCTGCAAAAGACCTCTTTAAAATGTTGAAGAGCAAAGATGACACTTTGGAGACTAAGGTGCACTGACCCAAGCCATGGTAGTTTTAATTGCTTCATATGCATGTGAAAGTTGGACAATGAATAAGGCAGACTACAGAAGAATTGATGCATTTGAATTGTGGTGTTAGCAAACAATATTGATTATACTGTCAACTTCCACCAGCCACTCCTCAGAAGGAAGATGGGGCAATCTACTTCCGTAGTGATACTGCCTTGGAAACTCAAGGAGGGGTCGCTATGAGTCCGGTCCAACTTGACAACATATAACAACAACAATCAGCTTCCAGAAGAATGAACAAATCTGTTTTGGAAGACATATAGCCAGAATGCTCTAAAGAAGTGAGAAAGGCAAGAGATCATCTCATGTACTTTAGACATGTTACCAGGAGAAGTTACCAGTTCCTGTAGAAGGATACCATGCTTGGTAAAGTACAAGGTCAGTGAAAAAGAGGAAGACCCTCAATGAGATCGATTGACAAAGTGGTTACAACAATGGGCTCAAACATAGCAACCATTGTGAGGATGGTGCAGGACTGGTCAGTGTTTAGTTCTGTTAGATACAGTGTGGCTATGAGTATGAACAACTAGACAGCACCTAGCAACTCTCAGAGCCAAGAAAGGGGCCTGTGTAAAAGTAATGCCTTGATACACTTCATTAGCCTCACTTTTCAGCAAAGAGTAAATTATTATTAGCTAACACTGAAACTGGCAGACAAGTTTATATATATTTTGAGTCAGGAGAAACTATTAGAGCTGGACAGTTGGCAATTGAATCTTTCAGATATTTTTCATTTTTTTCCCTAGATTCCTATGTTCTTTAAATTTTATCACAATACTACTTCTACCTAAGATAAGCCCTCTTTCAGAACTAAAAATTTATAGTGAGAAGTAAGTCTTTAACTTTGTAAGTCAGGCCAATGAACCAGAGCAGTGGATTATGGCTAGATCTCTAATCAGCAAGTTAAGGAATTTATATAAAAGCTCATTTTCTAATGGCATTGCACAAATGAAGTTCTAATTTAATTCAATAAACTCTATTCTGGAATGATAACAGGCCTGGGATTTCAGGTTAAGAAATTTTCTTGTTCATTGATAATATTTACTATAATTGACCAAAATGGATGCCAGAAGAGATTCTGAAACTTGCCCTTGAACTGAGAGTAGCTAAA
>NW_006921603.1:7090135-7091405 GCF_000298275.1 Orycteropus afer afer | reverse complement strand
TGTCAGAAGGAACCATTCTCTGGAGAAGGATGTCATGCTGGTAAAGTGGAGGGTCAATGAAAGAAAGGAAAGCCCTCAACAAGATGGACTGACACAGTGGCTGCAGGGATGGCTCAGGTACAGCAAGGATCGTGGAACTGGCACAGGACTGGGCAGTGTTTCATTCTGCTGTGTGTGTGGTTGCTATGAGTTGGAGATGACTCGATGGCACCTAACAACAACAAAAGCAACAACATATTTGACAAATTCCAAAGAGCAAAACTAAAATAACATTCTCTTACTGCTAAAATTATAAGGATCATAATGTACTGTTTCCTCAAAAATGAGAAAGGCACTTCAGAGTTGTAGTACCCAATGGCCTCCTTGTGAACATCAGTTCTCTGACTCTGTGCTGTGCATCACTTTATACCAGTGACGTGATACTGAAGTACTACACAGAGTACTAGGAAAAGCTGAAAAGATAGAAAATCAAACTGTCCATCCTGCTCATCAAATATTTGAGTGTTCTATGCTTGCCTGGCATTATTTGGCAAAGGGTACAAAGATATTTAAGATGAATTAGACTATCTGTCCTCATTAGGAGAAAGATTAGAAAAATACATCAAATGATTTCACTTCCTTTATGCTAATTGTATTCCTTCATTTGGCATTTTGAATGAACCAAGTGCTTTAGGGATATAAAGTAAAAGGATGTCACATCAAGAGGAAGCAAAAAGGATCTCATCTGCTGTTTCAACGACATTTAATAACATTATTATGCCCTGATTACATACCAAAGGAGCTCTGGTGGTATACTGGATAAGGCATTTGGCTGCTAATCAGAAGGTCAGTGGTTCAAACCCACCAGCTGCTCCATGCAAGGAAGATGGAGAAATCTACTTCCATAAAGATTTACAGCCTCAGAAGCCCAATGAGTTGGAATCCACTTGACAGCAGTGAATTTGATTTTGGTTTGGTTATGTTCCAAGCACTGCCTTTGATGATAGGTACACAAACAAGAATAAGATGTATTCAAGCCCTCCAAAGCTTCAGAATCTAGAGGAAGAGGCATGTAAAAGTGGAGGGAGAAAAATCAAAGAGGAAAGCAAATCTTTCTATCAACAGGACAGAACAAAACTTCACCCTACCCCTGGAATCATATTTGATTCCTTGTACAGGCAACTCCTGCTGAGCAAAAAATCCGAGAAGCTGGACTATATGAAGAAAAACGTGGTATCAGGATTGGAGGAAGAATCATTAACAACCTGAGATATGTAGACGATACAACTTT
>NW_006921603.1:7080129-7089645 GCF_000298275.1 Orycteropus afer afer | reverse complement strand
AGCATGTTGTCAGAAGGGACCATTTCCTGGAGAAGGATGTCATGCTTGGTAGGGTGGAGGGTCAACGAAAGAGGGGGAGGCCTTCAAGGAGATGGATTGACACGGTGGCTGCGATGATGGGCTCAAGTATAGCAGGGATTATGGGGCTGGCACGGGATTGGGCAGTGTTTCGTTCTGCTGTGCATGGGGTCACTATGAGTCAGAAACGACTCGATGGCACTTAACAACAACAACAACACAGGCAACTCCCAGTCACAGAACCAGAATGAATGGGGTGGAAGCCATTAAAGCCATGTTGTTGTTGTTACATGCCGTCTAGTCATCTCCAACTTATAGCGACCCTATCTACACACAGCAGAACAAAATACTGCCCGGTCTTGCACCAGCTCCGCAATCCTTGCTATACTTGAGCCCATTGCCACAGTCACTGTGTCAATCCATTTTGTTGAGGGCCTTTCCCCCTTTTGTTGACCCTCCATCTTACCAAGCATGACATTCTTCTCCAGTGAATGTTCCCTTCTGATAACATGACCAAAGTAGGTGAGACAAAGTCTAGCCATTCTTGTTTCCAAGGGGCATTCTGGCTGCACTTCTTCCAGGACAGATTTGTTAGTTCTTTTACTATTCCATGGTACTTTCAGCATTCTTCGCCAGCACCACAATTCAAAAGCATCAATTCTTCTTCGATCTTCCTTATTCATTGTCCAACTCTCACATGCATATGAGGCTTATATCAGGTGCACATTAGTCCTCAAGGAGACATCTTTGCTCTTCAGCACTTGAAAGAGGTCCTTTGCAGTAGATTTGCCCAGTGCTGTACCTCGTCTGATATCCTGACTGCTGCTTCCATTGGCATTGATTGTAGAACCAAGCAATGTGAAGTCTTTGACAACTTCCGTCTTTTCTCCATTCATCGTGATGCTGCTTATTGGTCCAGTTGTGAGGACTTTTGTTATCTTTATATTGAGATGTAATCCATACTGTAGACTGTATTCTTCAATCTACATCATTAAGTACTTTAAGTCATCCTCATTTTCAGCAAGCAAGGTTGTGTCGTCAGTGTACCACAAGTTGTTAATGATTCTTCCTCCAATCCTGATGCCACACCCTTCTTCATATAGTCCAGCTTCTTGGATTATTTGTTCAGCATATGGATTGTATAAGTATGGTGAAAGAATAAAACCCTGCCATGCCATCCTGAAAAAGAGCGCTTCTGGAATAATCAACTGGTCATGGCAGTTAAGAGCTCAGGGTCCAGAGACTACCTGTGTTCAAATCCTTTTAAATCCCAGCTCCTGCCCTTACCTCATCTGTGACTGTAGGTAAGTCTCTTAATTTCTCTGTGCCTCATTTTATTCATCTATAAAATGAAAATAATAATTGTACCCACTTGTGTTGTTTTGTGAGCTCTGGTGGCATAGTGCCTAAGGCATTTGACTGCTAACCAGAAGGTTGGTGGTTCAAACCCACCAGGCATTCCCCGGAAGGAAGGTTGGGCAATTTACTTCCATCATGATACTGCCTCAGAAACCAATGAGGGGTTGCTATGAGTGGCATCCAACTCAATGGGAGTGAGAGTTTTTTTGATTGTGTTACTTTGAGCATGAATTTATACAGGCAATGTTTACTTTTGTTAGTGCCTACCAGCCCACAGTAAGCACTTCACACATATGATTTCTTTTTCTTCCTAACGTCATTGATTATTATTCATCTCTCACAAAAATAACTGTGGTGGTTGGTACTAGAACAAAGGTTTAAATATATTGCTACAGGATCACAGGAGATAGAAAAAAAGACCTTTGAGCAAGATAGGTGAGGCCTCATTAATGACCTGACGTGATCCTTATGTTAGCTTTGAGTGGAAAGATTAGGCTATCCCTTTAAATGGGAATTGAAGGAGAAGGGATGGATAAGATGTTCAGGCAGAGGAAAAGGCATGTGCAACAGCACAGTGTCATTAAAGTGCCTGGCTTGTTTGAGATTAATGAAAGGAGCTTGGTACAGCTGAACGAAGGGTGCATTTGAAAAAATTTCTGAAATATGAACAAAACTTTGACAAGTAGAAATGGAAGAAGGAAGTTGGTAGAGGATGGAAAGACTAGGTGGGTGACATTCTAGGCAGAAAAATAAGGTGTAGGTTTGGAGAACATCCTGCAGTGAGATTTTGCTGGAAGGTAGGGTGGTTGTAGAGTAAAGGGACAAAAGTGGAAAGAAGAGTTGGATTCATATTGTGAAGAGTTTTGGAAGGCGCTGTGGGTAGTTTTCGGTACTGCTTTAATCAGTGTGATTGAAATCCACTCAAGGCTTTATTTGTTTCATTGAGCGGGGGGAATGATTAGATCAGATTTTTCCTTTAAATAGATTAATCTGGAAGCACTTTTCAGAAAGGATCTGTGTCTGAAGAGAGAGAGCAAGAATGCCAGTTAAAAGGCAATGCCCTCCAGGAGTTTATAATAGCTAAGGCTGGAACCAACTCTATAAAGCTGAAATCTATAAATTTGCCTCTGGGTATGTTTTAAATCTGGTCAGTGCTGTAAGCACATTATGACTGATTCCACTAGAGGGTAGTAGAGACAAGTTGGTAAAATACAAAGATGAAGCTATTATCTTCTCTACTTGCTACAAGCCAACTACTTTTTTGTCTATATGTTGCAGTGGATGTAAGTTTAATTCAGTTATTCCATGGCTGAGAAAATTATGACAAGTATATTTAGTGGGTTGTAGCTTAGATAATTTAGTAAATTTACAGTACCCATTTTTAAAGATAGTTAATAAATCCAATTGACAAACCTTCTGAAAAACTTACCAAGCATGATATCCTTCTCCAGGGACTGGTCCCTCCTGATGATATAACCAAAATACAAAAGACACAGTCTCACTCACCTCACTTTTAAGGAACATACTTACAAGTACTGGCCATACTTCTTCCAGGACAGACTTGTTTGTTTTTCTGGCAGTTCACGGTGTAGTCAATATTCTTCACTAACACCATAGTTCAAATGCATCAATTCTTCTTTGGTCTTGAATGAGAAAATTTTAATTAAATTGAACTCTAAATTGCATCCAAATGTCTTATTTATTGTAGTAAAAAAAGAAAGGAAAGAAGAAAACTTTATTCTGGTGTGTGCACTTAGATAATTTAAGCTCATTTACAGATAATATCTGAAAATAAACATTGCTATATTTTATACACACACACACACAAAACAGCTGCCCTGCTAGGTCAGTTGGTAGGCCATGAGACTCTTAATCACCACATTGGGCCTTACATTTAAGGAGCTCTGGTGGCACAGTGGTTAAAATGCTTGGCTGTTAACCAAAATGTCAGCAGTTTGAATTTACCAGCCACTTCATGGGAGAAAGATGTGACAGTTGCTTCTGTAAAGATTACAGCCTTGGAATCCTATAAGGCTATTCTACTCTGTTGTCTAGGGTTGCTATGAGTCAGGATCAACTTGACAGCAGTAGGTTTGTTTATTTATATACACACAGAAACACTCTTGGAAAAACAGTTTAACAGTAAAGAACTCTAATGACCATACTTTTTAAAACTTAGCATTCCCTCTCCTGTTAATGTATTACAAGTAATTAATTCCGTAGGAATAAAAGTTGTATACAAGCAGTCCCGAGGTTACAAACGTCTGACTTAGGGACAATTCCTGCTTGCCCTTTAATGTTATATAATTTGCCCTCACTTTGCAACTGTTGAACCAACCCCTTCTCATAAAAGATTCTTTATCACAATCACCATTACTTGCTGTGACTGTAGCTTTTAAATAATTGAAAAGGCTTCAAGCCTTTTCTTGCACTAAAGTTCAGCTAAATAAGAACCTTCTGCACCTATTCTGAATGACCTACAAATTCTTAAAGGCACAGTTAGGAATAGATCTTGGCCAAACCCTAGAAACTGCCTATACTTGAAAAAGTTCATTATAATATTTTCTATAATTGTAACAATTTAGAGCCAACTGAGAAGTCTAATACGGAAATGGTTAAATAAATAAATTTTTCTTCCAAATAGTTTTATGTTGTTTTTACAATGACTCAAAAAACCCACTGCTGTAGAGTCGATTTCGACTCATAGTGACCCCTTCTTGGGTTTCTGAGGCAGTGTCACTATGGAAATAGATTGCCCAACCTTCCTTCTGAGGAGTGGCTGGTGGGTTTGACCAGCCAGCCTTCTGGTTCTCAAACAAGTGCCTTAGGCACTATGCCACCAGAGCTCCTTTACAATAACTACATGCAAAAAAAGGAACTACACTGCCAGTAAATATTTTACTTATAATTTCAAGATATTACCATTTGAACCAACACTTTTAAAGTCCTAACAGTGCAAAGGTCACTATATATTAAATTTTCTTCAATTGCTTTTTCTGGTAATAAAAAGAAAAGGGGGAAGGAAGGAAAGGAGAGAGAGAGAGAAAACTCAATTTGGGGCACATGCCAAATCAAACCAAACCCATTGCCATCAAGTGAATTCCGACTCACAGAGACACCACAGGGCAGGATAGAACTGCCCCATAGGGTTTCCGAGGCTATAAATCTTTACAGAAGCAGACTGCCTCATCTTTCTCCCTTGGAGTGGCTGATGGGTCCCAACTACTGACTTCCTGGTTAGCAGCCCATTGCTGTAACCGCTGCACCACCAGAGCTGTTTGAGACATGTACAGTGTATCTGAAAAGAAGCTCTGGTGGCACAACAGTCAAGTGCGTGGTTACTAACCAAAGGTTGCCAGTTAGAGCCCACCCCACAGTTCCATGGGAAAAAGAGCTGGAGAACTACTTCTGTAAAACTACAGGCAAGAACACTCCATGGGACAGTTCTGCTCTGTCACAGGGGGTCACTATGAGTCAACTTGACAGCATCCAACAACAGCAGAGTGCATCTGCTGTCATACTTACAGCCCAAACCAAAATACCTCTGGAGTAAACTATCCCTCTTTTGAAAGGATTTATAAATATCTCCCTTAACAGCTTAAGAAGCACAAAGCATTTAGCAGAGCAAATAGAAATCTAAAATGGAATTTGTCCATATTCCAGTAGCACCTTGTTACTAATTATCATGACTAATTATCAAATGGGTGTGTCTAGTGTAGGAAGGAGTTTCTCAAGCTTGTTCAATCATGAAAAGTTCTATTCAACTTAAGCATCTACCTTTGAAAACATAACAAAACTCCAAAACTAAAAATAAACATATCTTCACCTTACAAAAAAACCCCACTGCCATCAAGTACATCTGACTCATTGTGACCCTATAGGAGAGTGGAACTGCCTCATAGGGTTTCTAAGGTTGTAAATATTTACAGAAGCAGACTGCCTCGCCTTTCTCCCACAGAGTAGCTGATGGATTCCAATCTCCAACATTTTGGTTAATAGCCAAACCCTTTAACCACTGTACCACTAAAGATCCTCTTCCTCATCTTACTGACTTTTAAATACTTGTAAAGGCAGTAAGCATAGAATTATGAAATAATAAAATGTTAGAACCAAATGGAGCTTTAGAAATCATCTAAGGAAAAGTGAGAGTGCCAAGAAGATTAAGTGCTTAGGTTTCCCCATTTTCAAAGCTACATGTATTTATTTGTTTTTTTATTAAAATTCCTGATAAGAGACTGTGTGACTTTGAAGTTGCTAGGAAATATACATTAATGTGTGTGCGTGTGTGTGTATATATAAATAGAGATATATAAGATAAATAAATTTCAGTGTTTTACTGTGATAATAATAGTTACCATTCACAACACTTAGACATATGCCAAGTGCTTAAGGCACTTGACTGCTAACCAGACGGCTGGCGGTTCAAACCCACCAGCCAATCCTCGGAAGGAGGGTTGGGCAATCTACTACCGTAGCGATACCACCTTGGAAACCCAAGGAGGGGTTGCTATGAGTCGAATCTGACTTGACGGCACATAACAACAACAACACAACATACTAAGGACTTTAAATGGATTATCTTTAAAGATCCAACAATCCTATTATTGTAGATTCAGTTTCAGATGAAGAAACTCAATCTAGAGAGGTTAAATAATTTACCCAATGTCAGACAGCTAATAAGGGGCAGAATGGAGACTTGAACCCAGGATTGTTTGACTCTCAAGTCCAGCTTCTCTACCACCATGCTATGTGTAATAAAATAAATATATGACTCTATTAACATGATAAATTATTTGAAATATCATTAACACTAATTTTAGTAACTAGAAATTGTATATTTAGTCCTTTTATACTGTGCATCTTAATGATAATTTCATTCTCTCTAGTGTCTCCCAAAAGAACAGTAGAAATGTATCATTTCCTTTAAATAAGAATGTGATTAAACAAGGTTGAATCATTGGTTAATAGTAGAGCATTTAAAAAACTCATTAATTATTCTTGGAACACCATAATTATAAGCTTCACATGAAATGAATAAAAAAATTCACAGTTCATTCTTAAAGAGCTGTAAGTGCAGCTTTTTTCCCATCACTAGGGTTTTCCATTCAAGATACAGGGTTGTTAATTTTCAGGGGTTTTATGGATGTAGGTTGAGAATACATTCAGAGTGTGAGAGTGGATTAATGTGGTCTTTGGTTCATGACACACTCTCAGAATTGGTGCATTTATGGCCATCTTTATTTTAGTCATTATTAGTATATTGTAATAATGTGGTAAGAACCCACGAAACCATAACCTAACATTAAAACTGGGACATTAACAATAACTTGCATGCATCCATGTGTTCTTCTTCATGTCATCCCATTCCACCATCTCACAACCCAAGTTACAGACATCTTGAATTATTTATTTGCTTCCTTTTTACTTTGGTTTAATCTTACCTGTACAATTCCAAAAATATGCATGTGCTCATCTATCTATCTGTGTATCTACCTATTCTTTTAACTTTTTATTTGAAAATGTTTTAAACCTGAAGAAAAAATGGAAAAAGTAAGAACAATAAAATATATGTATTCCTTTACCTAGATTGACCAATCTTTATTCCAAATTTGCTGCCTGTGTTGCCTCAAGGATTTAGTTATTAAGTTATATTCTTTAAGGAATTTGTTCATTGAGTTCAATTATTCAAATTGTTTACAAATGCCTTAGGCACTATGCTAGCAGAACTCCTACAGATAATGATTGTAAGTGCAAGATTCCAACTCAGGGTGACCCCATGTGTGTCCTGGTAGAACTGTGCTTGTAAGGTTTTCAGTGGCTGATTTCTTCAGAATTAAATCACTGGGCTTTCTTACGAGACATTGTGGTAGTCAAGGTTATGTGTCAACTTGCCTGGGCCTGGTTTTGAGTGGCTGGGCAGCTGGATGTAGTGTTCCCCATGATGACACAGGTAATCACCTCCATGGTGGAATCTACTGGAGCAGCTGAGTAGCTGACTTAGGGATGTGGTCTGCTTCCAGTATGTAAGGAGAAACGTTGAAAAAGGTCTGTAGTTTTTGGTACGCTTGACTCCTGCGTGTAGTTGAGTCATAGTTCAGCAGCCTGCCACGTTGTCTGCCAATCTTGGGACCACTAATGGACTTGAATCAATGGCCTATTGTGTGGTTGGTTTGGTAATATCGGGACTGTGCCTTTTTACTTGTCGACCTTGGGCTGTTGGCCTCCTCAGGCAGCAGCTATCTGAGTGAAAAAGCCTCCAGCTTCACTGGGCTGGGAACAAGAGGCAAAGCTGAAGCCCAAGGTCGAAGGGTTTTCACCAGCCCCTAGAGGCTGGCACTTTGAACTCAGACTTTTAGGCTCCAGAACTGTAAGGAAATAAATTCCTGTTTGTTCAAGTCACCCATTTGTGGTATTTTCTGTTAGAGCCATCCTAGGTAACCAAAACAGATATTTTGGGGTGGACTTGAACCTCTAATCTTTTGATTAGTAGCTGAGTGCATTACCATTTGCCCCACCCAGAGACTCCATAAGTATATTTTCAAAACCCAAACCCACTGCCATCAAGTTGGTTTCCACTCATAGCGACCCTACAGGGCAGAGAGAACTGCCCCCATAGGATTTGCAAGGCTATGAATCTTTATGAAAACAGACTACTTCATCTTTCTCCTGCAGAGCAGCTGGTGGGTTTGAACTGCTGACCTTTTGGTTAGCAGCCAAATGTTTTAACCACTGTGCCACCAGAGCTCCTATTAGTATATCTACAAAATGTTTTAATTTGTAATATACCCAATCCTCACTTATCAACATGTTTTAGAGAACACATTTTTATGCAAAAATCGGTGTTACTGAAAATGGAGGATGACCACATCAGATCACAAGACAGAGTATGGCTACATCATTACATATCTGCCAAACCACTAAGAATCGTGGCCCAGCCTAGTTGACATATAACTTGGAACATCACAGCCTTGCATTTCAGTATTTGTTACTGCCAGACATATGTGCACAATAGATAGTAGATTCTTACAACCGGACTTTGGCAGTTATGTAGTTGACAAGTAATGAGTAGGTGTATTATTTGTGACTTTTCTCTTTCTTCTGAAAATCTTACCAGAGGCCTATCTATTTTGTTTATTTGTTTGCTTGTTTTTGAAGAACCAATGTTTTGTTTTGTTAATGTTCTCTTTTGTGTCTTTGTTTCATATTTCATTGATTTCTGCTTTTATTTGTATTATTGTTTTCCTCTTATTAATTTTTAGCATCTGTTCTTTCCTAATATATGTATTTATACCTAAAATTTCTCTCATAATATCATTGTACTACATCCTAAAATAGGTAGTGTTTCAACTTTTTGAACACAAGGAAGACAGCAAAAATAATTTTAAATGTCATTGTCTATTAATGCTAACATCTGTCAGCTCAGTTTGTTTTCAGCTAATTGATTTGTCTCTCTTCATTATAGGTCATATTTTCCCACTTCTTTGCATGCCTGGTAATTTTTTTTTATTGTGTTAGGCATTATAAGTTTTACCTTTTGGGGGCCGAATATTTTTGTATTCCTATAAATGTTTGTGAGATCTTGTCTAAGATGCAGATGAGTTCCTTGGAACCAGTTTGATCTTTTACAGTTCTGCTTTGATAAATTGTTAGGCCAGATCAGAGTAGTGTTTAGTCTGGGACTAATTATTCCCTACAACTAAGGCAAGACCTTTCTAAGTACTCTTTCCTTTTTCAGAGTAGATTTTCTGTGGCAAATTTTCTGAGGTCTACATACCTCTGGTGGCATAATGCCTAAGACATTTGACTGCTGACCAGGAGGCTGGCAGTTCAAACCCACGAGCTACTCCTGGGAAGACTGAGCAATCTACTTCCGTAGAGATACTGCCTCAGAAATCCAAGGAGGGGTTTCTATGAGTTGGATTCGACTCGACAGCAGTGAGTTTGTTTTTGTTTTTTTTTTTCAATGTACCTGAGTATACTTTACTTTGACCTTATATTTTAGCTGTATATAAAATTTTAGGTCCTAATTATTTTTTCAGCCCCAGGGTTACAGGTGAGGAGAGACAACTCAGGGACACCTGAAGTAGCAGGTGGGAAGAGCAGGAGAAAGGGGATTAAAAGCCAGGAAGCCAGAGAGAA
>NW_006921603.1:7056315-7076929 GCF_000298275.1 Orycteropus afer afer | reverse complement strand
CTCACCTATTTTGGTCATGTTGTAAGAAGGGACCATTCCCTGGAGAAGGATGTCATGCTTGGTAGGGTGGAGGGTCAACGAAAGAGAGGGAGGCCTTCAATGAGATGGATTGACACGGTGGCTGCAATGATGGGCTCGAGTATGGCAGGGATTGTGGGGTTGGCACGGGATGGGGCAGTGTTTCATTCTGCTGTGCATGGGGTCGCTATGAGTCGGAAACGACTCGAGGGCACTTAACAACAACAACAACAATAATTATTTTTTCTTCTATTTTAAAAATCATTTGCTTTTTCTGCAGGCTTTTAGAATTTCCTTCCTGATTAGCTATTTAAAAATTTCACTATGGGGTATTCAGGTGCAGTATTTTTTCAATTTTGGGGCATTATGGTCTTTATGAGCTTTTACAAAGGTCCCTGGTGTGTGCTTAGTGACTGAGGTAAAGGTTGGTAGTTCAAGCCCACCCAGCAGCACTGCAGCAGAAAGGTCTGGCGATCTGTTTCCATAAAGATTGCAGTCGAAAAATGCTACAGAGCAGTTCTACTCTGTAACAGGTGGGGTTACCGTGAGTTGGTATTGACTTAACAGCAACAGGTTTGGGCTTTTGGATTTTTTTATGGGCCGTTACAGTTCAGGTCTTTCATCTTTCTTTAATTTGAGGATTTTATTTCCTCAAATACTTCCTCCTCTCTATTTCTGTTTTTCTCTGTTTTTGAGACTCCTTTTACCCACATGTTAGCAATTATACTTCTATTTGTCATATCTGCTACTTAAAAACAACAAACAACTCATTGCCATCCAGTCGTTTCCAACTCATAGCAACCTCCATTGGGTTTCCGAGGCTGTGAATCCTTACGGAAGTAGATTGCTCCATCTTCCTTCTGTGGAGCCGCTGGTGGATCTGAACAGCTGACTTTCTGGTTCGCAGTCAAATGTCTTACCCACTATGCCACCAGATCTCCAATTTAGGCATTTACATTTTGTTTTCCTATTTTCTTTCCTTCTTCCTTCCTGGAGAATTCCTCATTCTGTTCTTTTTTAGTATGCTAATTTCCTCAGCTAGAGCCTATTAATATTTACTCCATTTTTTATGCTTATTTCAGGTATTGTATTTTCTATAACAAATATTTGTATTTGTTTTTCTTTTTAAGACCTTTTCCCCCCGTACTGTTAATATTATCCTTTTCCCATTTAGTATGTCTTTTAGGATTTAAAATTCTTCTGTTGTTCTAATACTATGCTTCAGATGGAATCTGTAATCAGTTTGTTACTTCTCTTTTGAAACATATAATATGGTTATTTTGGTCTATGTGCTCCTTTTCCAAGGCCTTTTCCTGATAAAGTGTGGGAGGCAGTGGGCTTAATAGTTGGATAGATGGTTCTAGGCACCAGAAAATCACAATTAATCACTCTTCACTCAATGAATGGCAGAATGAGGCTCCTATTGGAGGATATACTCTTTGTTGTTGTTGTTATGTGCTGTCAAGTTGGACCTGACTGATAGCAACCTCTCTTTGGGTTTCTGAGGCGATATCACTATGGAAGTAGATTGCCCAACCTTCCTTCCGAAGAGTGGCTGGTGGGATTTAACCTCCAGCCTTCTGGTAGCAGTCAAGTGCTTTAGGCAGTACACTACCGATTGTGTAATTGAGCCCAGGGAATGCCCAGGGAGAAGAATAGGGAAGCAACTGTTTAAGACGTGTCAGTCCCCACATGTTACCCTGTGCTCTTCACCTGAACAGCTCTTCTGTGTTGCCACAGTAGTCCAGCACATCTCCTCAGTCTACTCAAGTCTTTTAGCAGTTTAGTTTAAGATAACAAGAACAGACCTGGAGATATATATACAGAGATAAGGACAGTTTCCATGGTAAGAGTCCAATCAATAATTTTGTAGAGGAATAGTGTGAAATAGTGATAAAATATAATAGTGATAGTGATAATGTATCTATCAAATTCTGTGTGACCTCTGTGAGGCTTTCATGATTTCTGGCCTCTTAAAACTCCCTTTTCAAAGATATGTCATTAAGATACTGTGATAGTTGGAGCTGTGTGTCAACTTGGCTGGACCACAATTCTATGTGGTTTAAGCTGTTGTGATGTGGTTATTCCCATGATGGGATCAGATGATTATGTTTTGAGCAGGCAATCTGTTAAAAGGGAGTTTCCCTAAGAGTGTGGCCTGCTTCCAGCATATCAATGGACATTCCAGGAAAAGAGACATTCTTCTGTGGATTGGGATTCTGTTGTGCTGCCTACAAGTGTCCATGAGTGAACAGTCCACCATTTGGCCTGGAGATCTTGGATTCGTCATTCGTTGGAGTCAACAGCTGGTGTACTGCCTGCCAGCCTTGAGCTCCTCAGCCCCTGCGGCTGCAAGAGTCAGGAAAAGCCTCCAGCTGAACATGGAAAAGCCTCCAGCTGAACATGGAAAAGCCTCCAGCTTGACTTTTGACCCAGGAACTTTGGACTTGCCAGCTTCTATAAGTTGTGAGCCATTTTCCTATGATAAATTTCCCTCTCTCTCTCTCTCTCTCTCTCTATATATATATATATAAGCCTTACTGGTTTTGTTTTCTCCAGAGAACCTAGTCTAACACAGATACAGCTATTGTTCTTTATTTGTCTGGAATAAAAGAGAAAGAAGGAAACCCAAGAATCAGAGAAGAAGCTGGATTGCAGGACTAATTGTCTACATGAACCACTGCTTCCTCTACTTTGAGACCAGAAGACTAGATGATGCCTGGTTACCACTATTCAGTGTTCTGATCTGGGATATAACAGAGAAATCCTGATAAAAAGGGAGAAAATTGTGGAACAGAACTTCTAATTCTTAAAGAACCCAGACTTACTGACCCTAATGAATCTGGAGAAATCCCCAAGACTATGGCACTGAGTTGATCTTCAAAACCTTGAGCTGAAACCATCCCCTAAAATCACTGTTAAACTAAGTAACAGTTTATCCCAAAAAGAAAAGCTTGTCACCTTTGAGTATTTGTTGCTGTTAAAAATTATCTATATAAAACCAAAAGGTCAATAGTAATTATAAAGCATAGATAAGAAAGTTGTGGGGCAGGCAGATTAAGTAAATGGAAGTGAAACAACTACAACAGAAATAATGAGAATGGTGACATAATGTGAAGAATTTAATGTCACCCATCATTATGTCTGGAAATTGTGAAATGGCAGTGGGTTTTGATGTGTATATTTTCATCAAAAAATAACATTTGAGGGGGAAAGGAACCAAAACACAAAGATCTATCTGTCTTTTGAAATTCTAATCTCTTAGGGATCTCCTCTTTCTCCCCTGACTGCTGTTTCCCAATCTTCTTCACTGGCTTTGATTTCCTTTTTTTACCACCATGGCTCCCAGAGTTCTGTCCTTGACACTTTGATTCTCTATTCTTCTTCCTTTCATGGTCTAAGTTGAACCCCAAGGTTACAACTACCGTTTATGTCTAAAGACGTATTTCCAGGCCTTACCTCTCTTCTGAGCTCCAGATTTACTGCTTATTTGGACATCTCCACCTGGAATCCCTGCTGATATCTTCACCTCAATATTTCCCCACCAAATATGGTCTCTGTCTCAGTAAATGTTACTGTATTTATCCATTCCAGAAACCTATGTATTTTGACCATGACTGATTTTTTTTTTCTCCCCAACCACATCTAATTTGACAAGTACATTCTGCTTTTCTTTTTATTTTCACTCTCCATGCTATTTCCTTTGTTTACACTCATCAGTTTTCAAGCCTCCTGTCTTAGGCTGGGTTCTCTAGAGAAGCAAAAGCAGTAAAGCTTATATACATAAATTTATCTCAGGGAAAAGGTTCACACTACCATAGAGGTTGGCAAGTCACAAGGTCATGGGTCAGACATCAAGCTGGAGGCTTTTCCTGACTCATGCAGCTGCAGGCACTGACAACCCCAAGATCAGCAGGCAGTATAGCAGGCTGCTGGCTTTGGCAAATAACAAACCCAAGATCAGGTAAAATGGAGGGTTGTTGGCTCACAGGCTCAAAGGCAACAATTCTAGTGTCTGGGAGGCAATACGGCAGGATCCATATCCAACAGAAAGTTCCAGAATTTTCCCAGGACATCCATGTATATATATTGGTAGCAGGCCACACCACTGAGAAAACTCTCTTTCAACTGATTGGCTGCTCAAAGCATATCCCACCATGGAGATGACTCTCTTACATCAGATCTCATCATGGGAATGACCACACTACAGCTGCTTAAACCACTCAGAATCATGATCCAGTCAAGTTGACACACAGCCTTAACTATCACATCTCTCATTTCAATAACTGCCTAATTGAATTTTCTTCCCCTTAGTGTCTCCTCAATCAACTCTTCCAAAATCATGTCATTATTTTTCTTAAATTTTTCAGTAGCTTTCCATCAGAGATAATGACATATAAACCTGCTAGGATAGTATTCCACTTTCTTCCCAAGCTAAAAGACCCAAGTTATTGTACTTAATTGACTGAATACAATATTATACAACCATGCAATGAAAACATACAGTTGTTAAAAATTATGCTGTATATACATATTTATTGACAGTAATGTGAGGAAATGTAACACAAAAACATATGCATAATGACACAAAAATCCTCAATAAAATATTAGCAAATTTGAATGCTTTAGGTTCAAGAAATTGATAATACTTCAGACATATCATATTGCATTTTCTCTGTCTTAGCATCTACCTATATTGTCTAATCTTTGTTGAATTAACAGTCAGCAATGGTCTGGTTAAGATGATGAGAAAGGTCTCATGTTTAGCAGGTAGAAACAGAATGAGTAAATTCAGTAATTTTGAAAAAAAAGCTGGAAGTCTGTCAGACCAAGAGAGAGCAGTCTCTTGGAGGGGAAATTAAACAGAGGAAATAGAACTGTTAGTTAAAGTTTCATTGCCTATTATTTGATTCTAATTGGTTTGAGAATAGGACTATCACCTTCTGGCATTTATATCATAATGAGAAAACCTACAAGCAAATGAAATAAACAGTAGTTAGGGATCTTGGTTTATCTAGCACAGGCATCCCCTGAGTTATGATGTATTCCAGTTATGATACACTTACATGTAATTTGCTGATGTTATCATTCTGAGATGTTCACTAGCAGATGTTCCAAGATTGTACTGTTGTACTTATAAAGATACTAACTATAAAAGGCAATGGTAATGAAAACTGGGGTGGGGGGGAGTTTCAACTTATGTCAGAACATAACCCCATTGTAAGTCAAGAATTTCCTTTTTGAAAAAAGTCAAGGGAAGGTTTCGGAAGGGGCTAGTGTTAAAAACAAAGAATGAAGTTATAGAGGAAAGCAATAGTTTATACATACACAGGATTAACTTGATCCTGTGTTTGGGAGAGCTTTCTGGTACTACACACCTGTGTTTTCCCCACTGTTTTTGGTCAGGCATTGTAAACTATGGCATGTTGTTACATATCCACCTTGTAGATATGCGTATCTACTTTGTCTCTTCTAGTTGATTTATATGGGGCTTTTTGGAAGGAAACTCTACAAATCAAGAACCTAAACTAGGGAAAGGTATGGATTTGGAACAATTTAGACACTTTACTCACTGACTTACTCTTCCTGGCCATCACTAGGTGGAAAGAGGGTAGTGGGGTGGAAAGGACAGGTTCAGACCTATGCAGAATGGGAAGTAGAGTAGGAAGCCAACATCTGTAAGGAACTTGTTAAATAAATTATGAGAAAATAGGTAGAAAAAATTCATTAGTGTTGTTCCTAATAAAAAAAGAAAAATAACTTTAGTACATGAATGATTAAATACAGTATTATATACCCATACACTGAAAACATGCAGTTGTTATAAATTATGCTATTTATGAATATTTATTGACAGTAATAGTGGGAAAATGTGATACAAAATGGCATGCATAATGACACAAAAATCCTCAACAAAATGCTAGCAAATCTAATCCAGTAAATATAAAAAGGCTTTTACAACATGACCAAGTGAGATTTAGCCCAGAAATGAAAGGTTGGTGTAACATCTGAAAAATAGATAATTTCATATCAATAGAAAAATAAAAATCACATGATAATCTCAACAGATGCAGAAAAAAAACACATTTGGCAAAATTCAACACCTCACCATGGTTAAAAAAAAAAAAAATTCAACAAAGGGACTGCCTCAAACTGATGAAAAGTAGCTACCAAAAATACTCATATCTAACATCATGTTGTAGTTGTTGTTGTGTGTTGTCAATTCCAACTCATAGCAAACCTATAAGATAGAGTAGATCTGTCCTATAGGGCTTTCTATAGGCTATAATCTTTTTCTTCTTTTTTAAAAATTTTTATTGTGATTTCAGTGAAAGTTTACAGAACAAATTCATTTTCCACTCAGCAGTTCATTGAATTAACATGGTGTTCAGCAAGGTTGCAGGATATAAGATCAATATAAAAATCAGTGGTATTTTTATCTGGTAACAATGAGAAAATAAAAATTAAAAATAAAAATAAAAATTCATTTTATAATAGCATCAAAAATACTTAGCATCAAAAAACTTTTGCCAATTCAACTTTTTATAAGTACAGAACTTATTGACAGTAATTGCATTAATCAGTGGTACAACTCTACCCTTAATCAGTGTGATTTTTCCAGCACCATAAGTTGAAACTTACTGCTTCACAAAAGTTATGTGACAGATACATTTATGACAACAACAACAAAAGAGTAGCTGCTGAGATTGCTTATGTATGACCAAACACCTCATGGGATTTGGCTCTTTGGTTTGGAGGTTTAAGGTCATAATTTTATGGGATATCCTAATTAATTGATCTAGTACCATGTTTAGTGCTTCTATTTTACCTTTTGGTTTGTTGCATAGTGCCTGGGTCTTAAAAACTTGCAAGCAGCCATGTAAGTTAAAGTGACTGGTTTCTATTCACCTGGAGCAACAGAGGGATAAGAAGAGTCAGGAATAGGAAGAGGAAATGAAATGTGTGGCTAATTGTCTCCATGAACCACTGCCTCCTTTGCCATGAGACTGGAAGAACTGGATGGTACCTGGTTACTGAACATTTTGATCAAAGATTCTGTGGAAGAAATCTGATCAAAAGGGAGGAAATACAGAACAGGATTTCAAACTCTTGTGGAATCCATACTTTCTAGAGCCATGGAGGCTGAATGAACCTCTGACACTATAGCCCTGAGATAATCTTTAAGGCTTAAACCAAAACTGTCCCTTGAAGTCATCTTAAAAACCAAACAATAGTTTAGCTTAACTAGTAAAAGATGTCTCCTTTGAGCATGGTGCTCTTTTAAGATCTATTTTGGATGAAATTGCAAGCAACAACTTGAAAAGTTAGATAGGAAACTTAGAAAGCAGTGAGTTTATGTTAATGGAAGAGGAACAATTCAGAAAAGGAGGGTAAGAATGGTTATACAACTTGAAGAATGAAATCAATACTACTGAATTGTACATGTATCAATGGTTGAATTAGTGCATGTTCTGCTGTGTATATTCTCAACAGCAATAACTAAAATAAAATAAAAAATACTTAAGAATAAATTTAATACCTCCATGACCCTGAGACTAGATGGTACCCAGCTACTACTACTAACCACTCTGAAATGGATCAAAATAGAAGTCTTGGATACAATGGGGGAAAATGTGGAACAAAACTCAAAATCATAAAAAGACCAGGCTTACTGGTCTGATAGAGACTGGTAGAACTCCTGACATTATGGCCATTAGTCACCTTTCAAGTCTAGCTTGACACTAATGGCTCAACTTTCAGCCAAACAGTACCAAAACCAGACGACCAAGCTCACTGCCATCAAGTCAATTCTGACTCAGAGTGACCTACTTTGGGTTTCCGAGGTGGTAAATTTTTATGGAAATAGATTACCCAGTTTTCCTTCTGTGGTGTGGCTGGTGGGTTTGAAACGCCAACCTTCTGGTTAGCAGTCAAATGCTGTAGGCACTATGCCACCAGAGCTCCTTTGTCTATTGCTAAGCAATAGACAGGCCTATAAAGTGGACAATAACACCAGAGAGGTATGCACTCCTTAGTACAGTCAGCCACATAAAATCAAAAGGGCAGCCTTTGCCCAGAGGTAAAGTTCAAAAAGCAGGAATGGAAAGGGAAGCAGATTGAAAGAATATGTGAAACACAGGGCGGAAACGGGATGAGTGCCATTGTTGTACTGTGCAGATGCAGCCATGTTTGGTGATAGGCACTTTTGCCAGTCCTGTGCTGCTTTCTTTCTTTTTCCCTTCTCAGTTCTTCCCTCTTCTCTCCCTCGTTTTCTGCTGCTTTTTTTTTTTTTTTCATTTCTTCTTCACTCCCTTTTTTGCCCCCTTTCTTCTTTTTGATCTAATCACACTCCCACCCATGGTCAGCACTGCCCGTCTCCACCCCTCTACAGACTGTGTAGTGTGTTTCCTAGGAGTGAGCTCCACATTCCTGCCGCAGCTGTGTTTGGTGGCTAACACTTGCTCCAGTTTATTTTTTCCCATTTTCCTTCTCAATCCTTCTCTCTTCCTTCCACTTCTCCCTCCCTTTTTTTCTTCTTTTTCTTTGATCTGGCTGACTGAGTACCTCTCCATGTATGACCTCAGTGTTCAGTAGTGCCACCCCTGACCGGTGTATTTGGTGGTTTGTGCTCCCACAGAGTGAGTGCCACATTTCCACTGCAGCCATATTTGGGTAACTATGGTTTACACCAGTACTGTGCCACATTTTTTTTTTGTATGCATTTTTATTTACCCCCCCCCTTTTTTTTAAATTTCTTCTTAGGTCTACCCTCTTCTGCCCCTTGTTTTATTCTTTTCTTTTGCTCCTCTCCCCCTCCCCCTTTTTTGTTTTCTTTTTCTATCTTTTCCTAGCTGTTGGGAGCCAGCAACCCTACCCAGCCATACCCACCCATACCTGCATCCCCACCTACTGCGTTCATGCCACCACCCACTGTAGCACCACTGGACCAAGGACAGATAGTTTCCAATACCTGCCCAGCCTACCCTCAGCTGCTCCACATGACTAGCAACTTGTTCCCACACTCCCACCTGCTATCACATCTACCCAGTGACAGGCTGTGAGCATCCCAGTGCTGCCAAACTAGCAATCAGAATAACATGCCCATCCTGTTGCCTGAATATATGAAAACACACCAAAAAAATCAGTGAAGCAAACCAACATACAATCAATAAATTAATACAATAACACACTATAATGTCTCAGAGACAATAGGCAACTTCAAATCACACACACAAAAAAAGGACAAGATGTCTCAAACAAGTTACCAAAATTGAGGGCTAGAAAATCTTCCAGAGGAATTAATGCCATTGGAACTTCCTCATAAGGAATTCAAAAGAATTATATTTATGTACCTTCAACAGATTGAGAGAAAGTTCATGGAAAGCACAGGCAAATCAAGGAAATCTCAGAGAAAACGCTAGAAAAAATTTAAAAAATATGTACAAGAACAAATCGACAAAATGGAAAATTAGAAACCATAAAAAAACCATAAATAGAAATCCAGAAGATTAATACTAAAATTTCAGAAGTAGATAACACATTGGAAGAACAAATTAGTAGAATTGAATAAATGAAACACAGAATTAGTGAGAGTGAACACAAATCTCTCAACATTAATCTATTAGAAGACCAGTCAGAAAAAAGAATGAAAATAGCCTAAGATTTATATGGGACATCATCAAGAGGAACACTTTACATATGATAGGAATTCCAGAACAGGAAGAGACAACTAACTAACTAAATAAATAAATACAAAGCACAGAGAAAATTGTGAATGATTTCATGGAAGAAAACTTCTCTAATATGAAAGGTGAGAAGATAGGCATTCAAAAATCTCAATGAACCCCAAATAGTATAGACCTGAAAAGAAAATCACCAAGACATATCATAATGAAACTTTCCAAAACCAAAGGCAAAGAAAGAATCCTGAAAACAGCTTGAGAAAAATGAAAAGTCACTTCCAAAGAGAATCAATAAGACTAAGATCTGATTTCTTAGCAGAAACTGTTCAGGCAAGAAGACAATGTGATGACATATATAAAAAAAACTGAAAGAAAAAATTTGCCAACCAAGAATTATATATCTGGCAAAATTGTCCTTCAAATAATTTTCTCTGTAAACTTTCCCCCCAATCACAAGAAAAAAACAAACAAACAAAGAATGTGTTTTCTTCTCAGTTGTTTTGAGGTGTAGTTCTCTGACCTACTCTGTAACTGACAGGCTGAAAGGAATTGATTAGCAACTCACCAATGAAAAGGATCAAAGATTTTGGGTAATTATTCAGGAATATTTTCTTGAAAATTCAGGAAGAATCATGTGCGTAGTTTTGGTTGACAGCCAGGAGAACAATTTCAATGACAGGTAGACTTGGAGTACATATAGAAACAATCCTGCTTATCAGTAACCCAGGTATCTAAATAATATTAATAGTAAAAGTTTAACTTTGCCTGTGAACAAAAAATTAAGGAAAGAAGCATGGATTCCCAGCAGCAAAATCCTTAAAAGGGAAACTGGAAAATTACTGAGTGATGACAGAAATTGAATAACTGGTGAAAAATTCATTTATGGAGAGTTGGAGAGTGCCTTGGGTTTAGTTTGGTCATTGTAGAATGTGGAGTGTAGTGGGGAAAGAATTCCTGTCTCCTCAGAGGTCAAAATGTAAAATAAGAGGAGAGATAAGATACAGCACTGTTGAAATTTACCAGGGTGCAGAAATTCCTCATTCTATCAGATTGGACAGGGGTCTAGAGCAGTGGTTCTCAACTAGCGTGATAAGTTCCTCAGAGGACATTTGGCAATGTCTGGAGGCATTCGTTATTGTCACAACCTGCAAAGTTGCTGCTGGCAGCTGGTTAGTTGAGGCCAGGGACACTGTTAAACATCTGACAATGCACAAGACAACTTCCTAAAACAAAGACTTAGAGAATTTTCTGGCCCAAAATATCAATAGTGCTGAGGTTGAGAAACTTTGCTCTAGTGTGTGTACCCTAACATCTTGTGTCTTAATCATGTATGAAATTATCAGTCTTCCTGGTGAAAATCCATTATTTCTAGGCAGTAAATACTATTGCTTCGAGTATTGAGACTAGAGTTAGAGTGACTGAAAACAATTATAAGTGATAGGGGAACTTGGGGTGGTGATAGAGACAGAAATAAAAATTGATAGCTGGACTCAAGACAATCAAGTAAACAAGTCCAAATGTACAACCTAAATATTTTAGGTCTGGAGGACACTGGTGTCCTAAATTCCAGTCACCTTATTCCAGCTTTTTCCCTGTGTGTGGGCAATGATTGTCTTCATATCAGCAATTCCAGCCTTGCAAGGTGTGGTACCAGAAGATACATATAGCTTTGGGGTGGGAAGTGTACTATTTACCTAACTGCTCTGAAGATCAAACACAAATTATACCCATCCTGGATCACCATTACTGTTTCATCATTTAACTAGCAAAAGTAAAACCTATTCATTATAAAAGAAACCCTGTAATGAATTTCTCCGTGACCTTGTGTGATGAGAGTTTCAAGAGGTTGGTATTTTGTACTTAATGCATGCCAATAAGGCACTGAGTATTAAATTAAATGTAGAGATCTATCTACTTCTTGCACAGGCTTGTGCAAGACTGATGAATTAAGAGAATTGTGAATACAATACAGTAAGGGCACAGAAGAAAAAAAACTCTCTTATTTTAACTTTTTTGGTACCTTTTCCCCCAAAGAGCTTAAACTTAAACATAATTTTTTTTTTTTTTTTTCATTTAACTAAGTAAAAAACCAAACCAAAAGCACTGCCATGGAGTCAGTTCCAACTCATAGTGACCCCTGTTGGGTTTCCAAGGCTGTAAATCTTTATAGAAGCAGACTGCCTCATCTTCCTTCAGCAGAACAGCTGTTGGGTTTGAACCACTGACCTTCTGGTTAGCAGTTAGAATGTTTAACCCACTGTGCCACCAAAGCTCCTTTAATTAAGTAGAGACAATGTAAAAATTCCTTTGCATGTCAAATTTAAGTTTATTGGATTACTCTGTTGATTTTTACTGCTTTTCTAATTGGTTTAAGTTAAAATTAAGTTTGTCTTAATTTTTTTACCACCTAAATTAGAGATTGCCTGGAATTTAATTAACTTCTAATTAATATCTCCACTTAGTTTTAAAATATGTATTTTCTGAGTGACACACATGTAAAGTGGTGAAGAAATTGGAACCTTCATACTTTGTTAGTAGAAATGCTGGAAAACTGGCAGTTCCTTAAATGATTACACATAGAGTTAATATGACTTAGCAATTCCACATATATAGCTCCAACAGAAATGAAAATATATATCTACACAAAAACATGTACATGCATGTTTATGGCATTATTCACAATCCCTAAAATGTAGAAGCAATCCAAATGTCCATCAGTGAATGAACAGATAAATAAAATGTAGTACATGCACACAATGGAATATTACTCAGACATGATAAGGAACGAAGCACAGATGCATGCTACAGATAGATAGACCTTGAAATGTGCTAAGTGAGAAAAGCCAGTCACAAAAGTCTACATTATATGATGCCAGTCATATGAAATTTCAGAATAGGGAAATTGGTCAAGATTGAAAGTAGATCAGTTGTTGTTTAGGGCTGGGAGGATGATGAGAGGGGTATGAGGATGACAGCTAAAGGTACAGGGTTCCTTTTTGAGGTGATGAAAATACTCTAAAACTGATTTGCTGATGGTTGCATGTGTCTGAATTTACTGAAAACTGTGAATTGTACACTGCAAATGGCTGACTTGTATGGTATGTGAACTATCTCAATACAACTTTTTTTTTTTTTTTAAAGAGAGGAAAACATAAATAAAATTTTGAGCATGGTTTTCAAAATATGAACTGAAATTAAAGCAGTTGTAGTTTTTTTTTAAATTAATTATTCATTTATTTTTAACGGAGTGATTTGACTGGATGAGTTGTCTTCAGACATGACCTATTTACCCCCTGGCCACTTCTCGGAGTACTTGGAGAAATCAGGGCATTCATCTAGTTCATTTTGGTTCAAACCCCTCCTAAGAATTTGCATTTTCACCCCAGATATACTGAGTTAGAATATGCATTTTAACAAGATGCTCAGATCTAAGTATCTTGTTTCTTATGTATACATTAAGAATCACGTGGGGATCTTGTTAAAATGTAGATCTATACCCTAAACAGAAGGAGACCTGGTGGCATAGTACTTAAAGAGCTGGGCTGCTAACCATGAAGGTCAGCAGTTTGAACCCACCATCTGCTTCACTGGAGAAAGATGTGGCAGTCTACTTTTCTAAAGATTACAGCCTTAGAAGTCCAATGGGGCAGTTCAACTCTGTCTTATAGGGTTGCTATGAGTTGGAATCCATTGGATGGTAGAGTTGAACCCAACCCACCCCTTCCAAATAAATTTGAAATAAATCCAAAATATATCATTTCATCTGTAAATAATAGATAGGTATCACTACAATTTAAAGACCTCAAGAACATTTTAAATAGAATTGCAAAATGACTAAAAATCCTCTGATGGGAGGAAATCCGATTCTTAGGTGTGTTACCTCTCTTAGTACCAAACTTTTGGGTCACAGAAAACTTTTAAAATATGATTAAACCACCAAAAAACCAAACTCACTGCCATCGAGTGGGATCTGACTAATAGCGACCCCTTCTTAGGTTTCCAAGGTGGTATCACTACAGAAGTAGGTTGCCCAACCTTCCTTCCGAGGAGTGGCTGGTGGGTTTGAACCACCAGCCTTCTGGTTAGCAGTCAAATGCCTTAGGCACTATGTCACCAGAGCTCCCCCTAAATGTTTGCCCTAAGATAATATTTAAATTCTAAAGCAAAAATATTCCCTGTAGTCTTTTTAAAAGCAAACAGTGTAGCTTAACTAGTAAAGGATGGCTGCTTTAAGCCTTATGCTCTTTTAAGATCTATCTGTTGTTGTTGTTGTTGTTATGTGCCGTCGAGTCAGCCCTGACTCATAGGGACCCCTCCTTGGGTTTCCGAGGCAGTATCACTACAGAAGTAGGATTGCCCAACCTTCCTTCCGAGGAGTGGCTGGTGGGTTTGAACCGCCAGCCTTCTGGTTAGCAGTCAAGTGTCTTAGCCACTATGCTACCAGAGCTCCTTATCTATGTAGGATCAAATTGACAGCATCAACTCAGAATATGAGAGGGACCTTAGAGGGCAGCGAGTTGATGTAAATGTGAAAGAACAGCTCAGAGAAGGAGGATGAGAACAGTTGCACAACTCAAAGAATATAATCAGTGTCACTGAGTTACACAGGTAGAAACTTGAACTGGTGTATATTTTTTGCTGTGTGTATTCTCAAACAACAACAAAAACACATTGTTCTTAAAAAACGTAGATTCTGATTCAGTGTATCTGGGGTATAAATGCAAATTCTAAGCACAGGTTCAAATCAGAGTGAACTGGCTTAAAGCTCTAAGAGAAACTTCTCTGGCCTCTGGGCAGCCATGAGAGATGAGCTGAGTCACTTGTTTTTAAAGAAGTTCTTAGAGTTAGAAAGAAGGAAGATGCCATAAATATACTTGATCTTATAATTATTTGGTCTGATGTAATTACAAGGGCTAAAATTCTCTCTAGATAAAAAGTAGAAATATTTTGAGGCTTGTTAATTTTTTCCTAGTCATTAAGTAATGAGTAATAATTAGGAAATTACCACAGCTCTGCACAAGGCTACTGGAGTTAGTGAAAAGAATTCATGTGCCTAAACTAACACAGGGGGGAAGGGGACATTGGCCTCTCACAATTACTGCAATTACTGTTGAGAATGTCAGGCAACAAAGATCTGTAACAAGATTTCATTTTCCACCAAATGCTAACTCTTCCTTTGTCTCTCATCTTGCTTGCTCACACAAGCATGTATACATACATACAGACATGCACACATATACTTTGTTTTACACTCAATTTCTAAATCCTCCTTCTTCTGCTTAATTTGACCAATTCACATGTAAGTTATTAGAGTTCTTATCAGAGAATTTTGTTCTCAAAATTTTAATGAATAAAATATGCTTCCCTGGACTTCAAGTGCTAGTTCTTAAAAGTGTTGCCTGGGGTTCCTCAAAAAGTTAAACACAGAATTATCATCTGACTCAGCAATTCCACTCCTAGCTATATACTCAAGATACTTGAAAGGAGGGACTCAAACAGACATTTGTACACCAATGTTCATTGCAGCGTTATTCACAATAGCCAAAAGATAGAAACATCCCAAGTGTCCACTAACAGATGAATGCATCAACAAAATGTGATCTATACATACAATGCAATATTTATTATTCAGCCAAAGATGGAAATGCAGTTCTGATACATGCTACAATATGGATGAATCTTGAAAACCTTATGCTGAATGAAATAAGCCAGACACAAAAGGACAAATATTATATGATTCCACTTACATGAAATATCTATACTAGGCAAATGCATAGAGAATACTAGAATTGGCAAATGCATACAGACAAAAGTGTATTAATGTTTATTAAGAGTTAAGGATGGGGGCAAAGGGAGTAATAGCTTTAGGGATGGATATTGTTCTTTGTCAAGGATGATGAAAAACTTTTGGAAATGGCTGGTAGTGATGGTGTCACAATGTAGCAAATATAATTAATGTTACTGAATTGTACACTTAAAAATGGTAAACTTTTTATTATGTATGTTTTACCACATGGTGGCTGCGGCCATGGGCTCAGATGTAGTAGGGATTGTGAGGTTGGCACAGGACTGGGTAGTATTTTGTTCTGCTGTACATAGGGTTGCTATGAGTTGGAGACAACTCAACGGCACTTAACAACAATAACAACAATGCTTTACCACAGTAATTTTTTTGATGTACTGCTGGTTTACTCTTCCTTCCTCCCTCCATCTCTTTAACATTAGCATCATTCTTACTTATTCTTTAAAACTCAGCTGATTCACTGCCACCTGTTCTAGGAACCTTTCTAGAATACTCTCCATTCTCGGTTTTGGGGAATTGTTCATTCTCTGGGATCTCTGGCACCTGTGCACATCTTTCCATCTCTGTTGTAAAGATGTCCACCACTTGTCAGTCCGTTTTCCATACAGTGGTGGCTTTCCTGTTGCTTTGTGCTGGAAGTTATGCCACCAATATTTCAAATACCAGCAGGGTCAGCCATGGAGGACAGCTTTCAGACTCAGAGACTAGGCTGAAGGATGTAGCGGTCCACTTTTGAAAAACTGGCCGTTGAAAACCTGAAGAATTACAGAAAAACATTGTTTGATATAGTGCTGGAAGATGAGCCTCTCAGGTTGGAAGGTACTCAAAATGCAACTGGGCAAGAGCTGCCTCTTCAAAGCAGAGTTGACCTTAATGACGTGGATGGAGTAAAGTCTTTGGGACCTTCATTTGCTGATGAGGCTTGACTCAAAATGAGAAGAAATAACTGCAAAGATTCATTAGTAATTAGTACATGGAATATATCAAGTATGAAACAGGAAAAATGAAAGTTGTTGAAAAAGAAATGGAACACATGAAGATAAATATGCTAGGCATTGTTGTTGTTGTTGTTATGTGCCGTCGAGTCGGCCCCGACTCCTATCGACCCCTCCTTGGGTTTCCGAGGCAGTATCACTACGGAAGTAGGATTGCCCAACCTTCCTTCCGAGGAGTGGCTGGTGGGTTTGAACCGCCAGCCATCTGGTTAGCAGGCAAATGTCTTAGCCACTATGTTACCAGAGCTCCCATTAGTGAGCTGAAATGGACTGGCATTGGCCATTTTGAATCAGACAATCATATGATCTATTATGCTGGGAATGACAAACTGAAGAGGAATGCATCACATTCATCATCAAAAAGAACATTTCAAGATTATCCTGAAGTACAATGCTATCTCACTGGTAAAAAGATAATTTTCATACACCTACAAGGAAGACTAGATAATCTACTATTATCAATTTATATACCAAACACTAAAGCCAAAGATGAAAAACTTGAAGATTTTTACGAACTTCTGCAGTCTGAAATTGATTAAACTTGTAATCAAGAAGTACCAATAATTATGGGTTATTGGATGCAAAAGCTGGAAACTTATTTGTATCGGTAGTTGGAAGATATGACCTTGGATTCCATGATAGAATTTTGCAAGACCAATGACTTATTCATTGCAAATACCTTTTTTCAACAACATAAACAGTGACTATTCACATGGACCTTGCCTGATGGAATACACAGGAATCAAATCAAGTACATACGTGGGAAGAGGTGATGGAGAAGCTCAATAACATCAGTCAGAACAAGGCCAGGAGCTGACTGTGGAACAGATCATCAATTGCTTGCATGCAACTTCAGGTTGAAGCTGAAGAAAATTAAAATAAGTCCAAAATATGACCTTTATTGTATCCCACCTGAATTTAGGGACCATCTGAAGAATAGATTTGACACCTAGAACACCAGTGACTAAAGACCAGGAAAATTGTGGGATGATGTTTAGACTGGGTTCTCTAGAGAAACAAAACCAGTAAAGCTTATATATGTATATAGAAAGAAATTTACCTTAGGAAAATGGCTCACACACTTACAGAAACTGGCAAGTCCCAAGTTCTTGGATCAAATGTCAAGCTGGAAGCTTTTCCTGACTCATGCAGCTGCTGGGGCTGAGGAGCTCAAGGTTGGCAGGCAGCATACTGACTGTGGACTCCAACAAATAATTAATCCAAGATCTCCAGGCTGAATAGTGGATTGTTCACTCATGGACTAGTGGAGGCAGCACAACAGAATCCCAATCCACAGAAGAGTGTCTCTTTTCCCAGGATGTCCATAAATAAACTGGAAACAGGCCACACCCCTAGGGAAACTATCTTTCAAAGGATTGGCTGCTCAAAACATATACATCTGATCCCATCATTGGAACAACCCACATCACAATTCTTTAAACCACATAGAATTGTGGCCCAGCAAAGTTGAAACAAAGTTCCAACTATCACAGATGAAATCAAGAACATCATGCAAAAAAAAAGCAAAAGGTCATTTAAAAAGACAAGATAGGAAGAAAAGACCAAAATGGATGTCAGAAGAGACTCTGAAATTTGCTCTTGAATGGAGAGTATCTAAAACGAATGGAAGAAATGATGAAATATAAGAGCTGAACAGAAAATTTCAAAGGGCAGCTTGAGAAGACAAAGTCAGTTATTACAATGAAATGTGCAAAGACCTGGAGTTAGAAAACCAAAAGGTAAGAATATGTTTGGCATTTCTCAAGCTGAAAGAAACGAAGAAAAAAATCAAGCCTTGAGTTGTAATATTGAGGGATTCAATGGGGAAAATATTGAATGATGCAGGAAGCATCAAGAGAAGATGGAAGGATTACACAAGAGTCACTGGCCAAAAAGAATTGGTCAACATTCAATCGTTTCAGAAGGTAGCATATGATTCAGAACTGATGGTACTGAAGAAGAAATCCAAACTGCACTGAAGGAATTGGCAAAAAACAAGGTTTCAAAGATTGATGGAATACCCACTGAGATGTTTAAGCAAATGGATGCCGTACTGGAGGTGCTCGCTTGTTTGTGCCAAGGAATTTAGAAGACAGCTACCTGGCCAACTGACTGGAAGAGATCCATATTTGTGACCATTCCAAAGAAAGGTGATCCAACAGAATGTGGAAATTATTGAACAATATTATTAATATCACACACAAGTAAAATTTTGCTGAAGGTAATTCAAAAAAGCTTGCAGTGGTTTACTGACAGAGAACTACCAGAGATTCAAGCCAGATTCAGAGGAGGACCTGTAAGGAAGGATATCCTTGTTGATATCAGATGGATCTTGGCTGAAAGCAAAGTATACCAGAAAGATGTTTGCCTGTGTTTTATTGACAATGCAAGGCATTTGATTATGTGGATCATAAAAAATTATTAACAACCTTGCAAAGAATGGAAATTTTAGCACACATTGTGCTCATAGGGAATGTGTACATAGACCAAGAGGCAGTCATTTGAGCAGAACAAGGGGATATGACATAGTTTAAAATCAGGAAAGGTGTGTATCAGGGTTGTGTCATTTCACTATATTTTTTCAATCTGTGTATATATATATATATATATATATATATATATATATATATAAAATACCAAACCCATTGCTATCGAGTCCATTCTGACTCATAGAGACCTCCATTGGGTTTCTAAAGTGGTAAATCTTTACAGAAGTAGACCTCCCAGTCTTCCTTCCATGGAGTGGCTGGTGCATTTGAACCACCAAACTTCTGGTTAGCAGTCAAATGCCTTAGGCACTGCGCCATCAATCTGTATGGTGAACAAATAATCCAAGGTGCAGGATTATATGATGAAGAAGGTGGCATCAGGATCAGAGGAAGACTCATTAATGCCCTGTGATATGCAGATAACACAACCTTGTTTGATGAAAGTGAAAAGGACTTGAAGCACTTACTGATGAAGATCAAAGACAATAGTCTTCAGTATGGATTACATCTCAACATAAAGAATCCTCACAACTGGATCAAAAAGCAACATCATGATAAATGGAGAAAAGATTGATATTTTCAGGGATTTTATTTTATTTGGATCCACAAATAAATAATATTTTATTTGGAAGCAACAGTCAAGAAATGAGATGACATATTTCACTAGGCAAATCTGCAAAAGATCTCTTTAAAGTGTTAAAGATCAAAGATGTTACTTTGAAGACTAAGGTGTGCCTGACACAAGCCATGCTATTTTTAATAGCATCATCTGCATGGACGACGAATAAGGAAGACCGAGGAGGAATTGATGCATTTGAATTGTGATGCTGGCAATGAATACTGAAAAAAAAATGGCCTGCCAGAAGAATGAATAAATATTTGTTGGAAGAGATACACCTGGAATGCTCTTTAGAAGTGAGAATAGCCAGACTTGGTCTCATGTACTTCGCTCATGTTGTCAGAGGAGACCAGTCTGTGGAGAAGGATATCTTGACTGGTAAAGGAAAGGGTCAGCAAAAAAGGGGAAGACCCTCAACAACATGGATTGACACAGTGGCTGCAATGATGGGTGGAAGAGTAGCAAGGATTGTGAGGATGATGCAGGACTGGGCAGTGTTTTGTTCTGTTGTCACTATGAGTTGAAACCTACTTGATGGCACCAAATGACAACAGCCTTATAAATGTGTAATGACTGAATACTTCTTCTCTATTTCCCACACAGCCTATGAATTTGTTAAAATCACGAACAAAGTTTCTATTATCTTTGTAGAGCAGTGCCTAGGACCAATCGTTCTATATGCTAGGTACTCGACACATGTTCGATAAATTCTCCTTGCCAAATTTAGTGATGCTGCTACCACTAATAATATTATTACTCCCATCATTTTACAAATGGCTTTCAGTATTTTACAGAGTCATGCAACTACAACCATAATCTTTTCTTAATTTTTATTTTTTAAAGCATTTATTTCCACTTTATTGGTCTAGTTTGCAAGGTAAAAACTAAACCAATAACTGATGTCTTTTTTTTTTTTTTTTTTTCCTTAAAGTTCATGTCTCCTTCTGGCTACTGCTCTAATTCTTTTTTTTTTTTTTTTTAATTAGGATTTGGGTGAAGATTTACAG
>NW_006921603.1:7041289-7042571 GCF_000298275.1 Orycteropus afer afer | reverse complement strand
TAAAGTGACATGGGTCAATGCATTTTTTTATTTTTGCAATGTTCCCTCTCTTCCCTTCCCACCCCTGGCAACCAACAAAGAAAGTTTCCCTCCATATATAAACCTTTCCTTGACCCTCCACAACAATGAACTAATACTATATTTGTCTTTCTGTAATAATGGACTTATGTCACTCAGCATAATGTCCTCCAGGTTCATCTATATTATGCAGTGCTTTGCAGACTCTACATTATTCTTTAGTGCTGCACAGCATTCCGTTATGTGTATATACCATAGTTTGGTCATCCATTTTTCCACTATAAATCTTAAAGATAAGTCCCTTGCCAGATATGTAATTATCAGCAAATATGAATTTGTTGCTGTCATTTTTGTTATGTGCTTTTTTGGGTGTCGATTTCTATGTTCCATATAATTTTCTATGCTGAGCTTGTTTTGTTTATGAATTGTATTATCACTTCCTTCATTGCTATTGTTTTAGTATTTGCTAAATCTTTATGCTGGTCCTCTCTTTTTTGATGTGAAAGTTTATCATTCTTCTTTGAGTTTACCTTGTGATTTATAGTTTTCTTCCCAAATTTAGAACAGTCTGTTCTATCTTGTAGTTGTCTTGACTTCCCTACCATCTAGAAGTTCTGTAACAACACAGTTTTTTTCCTCTTTTTGGTTTCTAGTTATCCTCATTTGTCAATTGATGCCTCTGGTTCCCTGTTTACAATCTTGTAGGCTTATTTACTTTGGATACTTCAGAGCTGGGTTGGTTTCTAGGTTATATCATCATGTGTGTTAATGGTCAGTTGTTGTTGGCTGTTGTTGCTTCTCTATCCCAAGGACTCCCTTTAGCATCTCTTGTAAGGTTGGTCTGGTTTTAACAAATTCCCTTAATTTCTGCTTATCTGGAAGTGTCCTGATTTCACCAATATATTTGAGGGACAATTTTGCTGGGTACATAATTCTTGGTTGAAAATATATATATACCGTCCCATTGTCTTCTCGCCTACACGGTTTCTGCTGAGAAACCCGAGCTTAGTCTTATTGGTTGCCCCTTGTAGGTAACTTTTCGTTTTGCCCATGCTGCTCTCATGATTCTTTGTCTTTGGTTTTGTTAAGTTTGATGATGATATGACTGGGTGATTTTCTTTTTGGGTCTATCCTGTTTGGGTTTTTCTTGGACTTCCTGAATGGATATATTCTCATCTTTCATCATATCAGGGAAGTTCTCCTCCAGCAAATCATGGACAATTTTCTCAGCAGTTTTATTTTTCTCTTCCTGTTCTGGAATTCC
>NW_006921603.1:7033234-7040333 GCF_000298275.1 Orycteropus afer afer | reverse complement strand
GGTCAATTCTCAGGTCCCAACACCACTTGGAAATATTCAGGCTGTTGGTCCTGTCAGAGTAGCTGACAGTCTGCAGCTCCGACCATCTCTGTACTCACTGTTTTCGTTCAGGTTTTCCACTAGTTGGTGCCTAATCCACTTCTGCATAGTTCCTTTCAAAGCTCAGGGCTCCAGGATTATTTTCTGTATCTCTATCAATTGGTTTTTCTTTTTTTTGTTGAAGAGGGTCTGTATTGCTTGTCTGCCTATTCCTCCATCTTAATGGAAGTCTTGTGTCCAATTTTTTATTGAATATATATTTTCATTTATCTTGGGTGTATACATAGGAGTAGAATTGCTGGACCATATGGTAACTCTATGTTTAACCATTTGTAGAACCATCAGACTGCATTCCAAAGGGCCTGCATCATTTTTCATTCCATGAGCAGTGTATGATGGATCCAACTTCTCCACATCTTTACCAACACTTGTTATTACCTGTTTTTTGATTGTAGCTCTCCTAGTTTTTGCAAAATGGGATCTTAGTGTGGCTCTGATTTACATTTCCCTGATGGCTAGTGATGTTGAGCATCTTTTTATGTGCATATTGCCCACTTAAATATCTCACTTGGAGGACTGTCTCTTCATATCCTTAGTCTATTGCTTAACTGGATTTGTTTTTTCTAATAATTGAGTTGTACTAGTTCTTTATCTATTCTAGATACAAGTTCCTTACTGGATACATAATTTGCAAAATATTTCTCTCATTCTGTAAGTATTTTTTTACTTTTTTGATGGCATCCTTGGAAGCACAAAAGTTTTTAATTTTTATCATGTCCAATTTATTTTTTAATTTGATGCTTTTGCTTTTGGTGTTATATCTGAGAAACCATTGGCTAATCCAAGGTTATGACCATTCATATTTTCTTTTAAGAATTTTATAGATTTGGCTCTCACAGCTAGATCTTTGATACCATTGGAGTTAATTTTTGTATATTGTGTGAGGTGAGGGTGCAAATTCATTGGCATGTAGATACCCAGCTGTCTCAACACCATTTGTTGAAAAGATTCTTTCCCCATTGAATTGTCCTGGTATACTTGTTGAAAATCAGTTGAGTGTAAATGTGAGGGTTTATTTATATGCTTTCAATTCTATTCCACTTATCTATATGTCTTACCTTATGCCTGTATCACATTGTCTTGATTACTGTAGCTTTATAGTAAGTTTCAAAATATGGAAACTTGAGTCCTCCAACTTTTTTCTCTTTTTCAAGACAGTTTTGACCTGGGTCCCTTGCATTTACAGATAAATTTTAGGATCAGCTTGTTAATTTTTGCAAAAAAGTCAGATGGGATTTTTATAGGAACTGCATTAAATCTATAGATCAATTTGGAGAGTATTGCCATGTCTTCTGATCTATGAGTATGAGTATGGAATGTCAGGAACTCTGGTAGCATAATGCCTAAGGCACTTATCTGCTAACCAGAAGGCTGGTGGTTCAAACCCATCAGCCACTCCTCAGAAGGAAGGTTGGGCAATCTTCTTCTGTAGAGATACTGCCTTGGAAACCCAAGGAGGGGTTGCTGTGAGTTGGGGCCAGCTTGACGGCACATAACAACAACACAACATTTATTTAACTCTTCTGTAATTTCTTTCAACAATATTTAGCAGTATTCAGACTAACTTTTGTACTCTTTTGGTTAAATATATTCCCTTTTTATCATTTTATTGTGATTTGGGTGAAAATTTATAAAGCAAATTGATATTCCATTCTGCAATTCATATACATTTTGTTTTGTGACATTTGCTGCAATCCTCAAAATGTAATAGCACTCTTCCTACTTCCTCCCTATGTTACCATATCCCTTTATCCTTCTTTCCTATCCCTTCCTGCCCTCCCTTCCTGCCATCTTAGCTTTATCTCTAGGCAAATGTTGCTCTTTTGATCTCCTGTGGTTGACAGTGCTAATGAGTGCATTTCTTCTTCATATTAATGGTTCACTTTATAGAACTATCTATTGTTTGGCTGAAAATTGGGCCACATGTATGAGTTCAGTTCCAGGCTTGCTAGGATATCTAAGGATCATGATCTCGGGGGTTCCATCAGTCTATCAGACCAGTAAGCTTGGTCTTTTTTTTTCCTTTTTTAAAATGATTTTGAGTTCCTTCCCACATTTTTCTCCCACTCTATCTGGAATCTCCTATTGTGACCCTTTCAGAGAGGTCAGCAGGGTTAGCCAGGCATCATCTAGTTATTCTGGTCTCAGGGTCATGGATTCTGAGGTTCATGTGGTCCATTTGGACTAATGCTTCCTTGTGTCTTTGATTTTCTTCACTCTTCTTTGCTGCAGATGGGGAGAGACCAATAGTTGTACCTTAAATGACCACTGACAAGCTTTTAAGACCACAGTTGCTATTCATCAAAGTAGAATGTAGAACGTTGTCATTGTGGAATATGTTATGCTGCTTGAACTTAGTGTTCCCCAAGACTATGGTCCTGAACCCCCGGGCCCAGTGACTCATACCCTCAAGATGTTTGATTATAATTAAGAAGTTTTCATAAGTTTGCCCCCATATGCTCTACTACATAGCTATTTTGCAACACATATAAATACATACTAAGAGATATCCTCTCTCAAACTTAAATATATTTATGGTTGTAGTCCCATTTGCTTCTCATTCCCTGTTCAGCTTGAGGGTCTATTTATGTATCCACTCATAGGTTATTTTTATTAATGTAATTGCAGGATGGTATATGTAACAGTTTACCTTTGTTATCTTTAACCCCTGTGCTGCTCCTTGTGTCTTCTACTGCCTTAGACAATTTGTGCTGACCTTCCCCTTATTGTGTATTGCCTTTCCCTTCACTCAAGTTAATACAAGTGTCCCCTTTAGTTAATGATTTACCCTCCCTTCCTCTACCACCCTGGTAGCCTTCAAAGAATGATTTTTTTTTCTTTTTGTAAACTTTTTCTTGACTTTTTACAGTAGTGGTCTTGTACATTATTTGTCCTTTTGTGATTGACTCATTTCACTGAGCATAAAGTCCTCTAGGTTCACACGTTATGAAGTGTTTCACAGATTCATCATTATTCTTTAATATTGCTTAATATTCCATTGTGTGTATGTACCATAGTTTGTTTATCCATTCATCCATTGGTGGGCATTTAGGTTGTTTCCATCTTTTTGCACTGTGAATAATGCTGTGATGTACATGGTTCTGTATACATCTGTTCATTTCAGAGCTTTTATTTCTCTAGGATGTATGCCTAATGATAGGATTTCTGGATTATATGGTATTTCTCTTTGCAGCTTCTTAAGAAACCATCATAACACTTTCCACAGAGGCTGCACCATTTTGCAGCCCCATCAGTAGTTTATGAAGGTTCCAGTTTTTCTAAACCTTTGCTGCCATTCGTTTTCTGTATTTTTTTTTTTTTTTTTTAATTTTGCTATTAATGGTGGAGTGAGATGATGTCTCATTCTTGTTTTGTTTTGTATCTCTCTAATGGCTAATGACCACAAGCATATCTTTGTGTGTTTGTTAGCACTCTGAATGTCTCTTTCGGTGAAATGTCTATTCATGTCCTGTGCCCATTTTTTAATTGGATTTTTTGTCTTTTTGTTGTTGAGGTGTTGAAGTTTTCTATAAATTTTAGAGATTAATTTCTTGTCTGATGTGTCATTGCCAAAATTTTTTTCTGTAGGTTTTTTTATTCTCTTGGCAAAATCTTTTGATGTGTATAGATGTTTGATGTTTAGGATATACCAGTTGTCTGTTGCTGTTTGTGCATTTTTTGTTATGTTTGTTAGTCTATTTTGGTCACATATTAGGAGCCCTAAGTTTGCCCCTATTTTTCCTTTTATGATCTTTATGGTTTTAAGTCTTATATTTAGGTCCTTGATCTACCCATCTTCAGTTAGTTTTGGTATATAGTGAAGATATGGGTCCTGTTCATTCTGCAAACTGGATGTCCAGTTTTTCCAGCACCATTTGTTAAATCCACATTTAATGGGTTTTGACCCTTAGTCAAAGATCAGCTTTCTATGGATTAATTTCTGGATACTCAATTCTGTTTCATTAGTCTGTATGTCTGTCATTGTACTAATACCAGGGTGTTCCCCACCACCACACACATACTTTTACTGTAGTGAAAACATACATACTGAAACATTCACCCACATAACAACTTCCACACTTACAGCTCAGGGACATTGATGACATTTTTCACGTTGAGCCACCATTATTACTATCCTTTTCCAAAATATTCCACCATCATTAGCATAAATTCAATGCCCCACAAACAAAAGCTTCCCCTTTCCCCTTCCCTCCTACCCTCCTACTGATGGTAACCACTAATAATCTTTGGCATGTATATATATATATATATATATATATATTTTAGCCTATCTAAGAATTTTCCCTTCCTTCCCCTCCTATCCCTGGTAAGCAACTCAGAAAGTTTCCTTCCATATATAAATCTTTCTTGACTTTTTACAATAGTAGACTAATACAATGTCCTTCTGTGATTGGCTTATTTCACTCAGCATGATGTCCTACAAGTTCATCCATGTGATGTATTTCACAGATTCTATATTATTCTTTAGTGTTGTATAATAGTCCATTGTTTGTATGTCCCATAGTTTGGTTATTCATTCCTCTATTGATGGGCACTTAAGTTGTTTCCATCTCTTTGTTATTGAGAATTGTGCTGCAATGAACATGCGTGTGCATATATCTATTTGTGTCCTGGCTCTCTCTCACTTCTTTAGGATATATACCTAGTTAGGGGATTGCTGGATCAAATGGTATTTCTATTTCCAACTTTTTAAGGAATCACCATATGTTTTCCACAGTTTGAATCATTTTACAGTTCTACCAGCAGTGTATGAGAGTCCCAATCTTTCCACATCCTTGCCAGCATTTGTTATTTTCTGTCTTGTTGAACTTTGCTATTATAACTGGGATGAGATGGTATCTCGTTGTTTTGATTTGCATCTATCTAATGGCTATCATGTACGTTTCTACATGTGTTGTTGGCTACCTGAATATTTTCTTTGGTGAAGTTTCTGTTCATGTCTTCTGCCAATTTTTAAATTGGATTGTTTGTCTTTTTGATATTGAGGTGTTGGAGTTCTCTATAAATTTCAGATATAAGTCCCTTATCAGATATGTCATTACCGAATGAATATATGCGGCAGTGCACCCACCATATATCTATCTATCTATCTATCTATCTATATATATATATATCTCCCCCCCAATCTGTAGGTTCTCTTTTAATACTTTTGATGAAGTTTTATGATGCATGTAAGAATTTAATTTTTAGAAAATCCCTGTCATCTAGTTTATCTTCTGCTGTTTTTTCATTTTTACTTATATTTAGTCCCTATTTTTTCTTTGATGAACTTTACAGTTTTAGGTTTTACATTTAAGTCCTGATCCATCTGGAGTTAGTTTTTCTGTATGGTGTGAGGTATGTATCATCTTTCATTTTTCTGCAAATGGATATACAGTTTTGCCAACACCATTTGTTAAAGACACCATCTCTTCTCCATTTAATGGACTTTGGCCATTTATCAAAGATCAGCTGACAAAGGTGGATGGATTTATTTCTGGACTCTCAATTCTGCTCCACTTGTCTAGGTGTCTGCCATTGTACGAAAACCAGGCTGTATTGACAACTGTGGCTGTATAGTAGGTTTTGGAATTGGGAAGTGTGAGAACTTCTACTTCGTTCTTCTTCTTCAGTAGTGCTTTCCTTATCCAAGGTGTCTTTCCTTTCTATATAAAATTAGTGGATGGTTTTTACATGTCCTTAAAGAACACTGATGGAATCTGAATCAGGATGTATAAATTGCTTTGGGTAGTATTGACATTTCCACAGTGTTCAGTCTTCCTATCCATGAGCATAGTATGTTCTTCCATTTATGTAGATCTCTTATAGTTTCTCAAAGTAGTGTTTTATAGTTTTCTTTGTATAGGTCTCTTATGTCCTATATAAGATTTATTCGCTTGTTAAGAATTGTTGTGTCAATATTCATGAGGGATACTGGCCTGTGATTTACTTTTTTAGTGATGCTTTTGCTTAGTTTTAGTATCAGAGTTATGCTTGCTTCATTGAATAAGTTTGGGAGTATTCCATCCTTTTCTGTGTTCTGGAATAGTTTGAGTAGTATTGTTGTCAACTCTTCTCTGAGTGTTTGGTAGAATTCATCAGTGAAGTCATGTTGGCTGGGACCGTTTTTTATTGGGAGTTTTTTTTGTGACCTGTTCAATTTCTTCTTTAGTGGTAGGTCTGTTTAAAGTTTCTACCTCAGAATGTGTTAGTTTTGGTAGGTAATGTGTTTCTAAACATTTGGCCTTTTCTTCTAGGTTTTCAAATTTGTTGGATTACAGTTCTTCACAGTATTATTATCATTTCAATTTTAGTAAGTTACATTGTTACATTGCCTATTTTCTTTTTTATTCATGTTATTTGCATCTTTTCCTTTGCCTTTGTTAATTTGCCAGTAGTTTGCCAATTTTATTAATCCTTTCAAAGAACCAACTTCCAGCCTTATTGATTTTTCTTACTGTTTTTTTGTTTTCTGTTTCATTATTGGTGCTCATACCTTTATTATTTCCTTTCTTCTTCTAACTGTTGGCTTTTTTTGTTGTCCTTTTTCTAATTGTTTGAGATGCTAGGTTAAGGTGTTGACTTTGGTTCTTTCTTCTATTTTGATGTGTGCATTTATTGTTACAAATTGCTGAGCACTGTTTTTGCTGTGTCCCAAAGATTTTGGTATGTTGTGTATTCACTCTCATTTGACTCAAGGAATTTATTTCATGTTTTCTTTCTTCTATTATTCAGTAGTCTTTAAGCAGAGTGTTACTCAGTTTCTATGTATTTTATTTTCTTCCTTGATGTTCCTATTGTTTTCTAATTGTATAGCGTTGTCATCTAAGAATATGTTCTGTATGATTTTGACATTTTTAAATTTAATAAGGCTTACCATGTGGCCTGACATATGGTCTATACTGGAGAATGTGTCATGAGAAAACACATTCTTTTTTTTTTTTTTAATTGTGATTTGGGTGAAGATTTACAGAGCAAATTCACTTTCCATACAGCAGTT
>NW_006921603.1:7031417-7032809 GCF_000298275.1 Orycteropus afer afer | reverse complement strand
AAAGGATCTCCTACATAGATCCCTTTCCAAGTGGATGACAGTGGTAGCCAGGCACCATCTAGTTCTTCTGGTCTCATAGTCGTATAGGCTGCAGATCAGATGGTGTACCAGTCGCTAGGACTAATTGTTTCCATCAATTTTGGTTTTCTTCATTCTTCTTTGCTCTGGATGAGGAGAGACACATCATTGCATCTAGATGGCAGCTTGTTAGCTTTTAAGATCCCAGTCACTACTCGCCAAGGTAGGAAGTGGAACAATGGAGAAAACACATTCTTAATCATAACTCACTTTCATGGTCATTCTCAACTTGAGAAACAAACCCTGCTCTTGTTCTTTCCCCCTTCCTACCCACCCCCTTCAACCAGCAGCCTGTTATTACCTGAAGGAAATTATTCTCAAACTTTACCTTACATCAGAATCACCTAGAGGATCTGTTGAAACACAGATTGCTGGGCCCCATCCTCAGAGTTCTGATCGGCTTAATTTGCATTGCTAACTACTTCCCAGGGGATGCTTGTCTTTTGCTCTGAACACCACACCTTGAGAACCCCTGCCATAAGATCTGTGGCAGATGAAAAAGCCCTCCAGGCAAATCTGTTTAAGGTAGCATACTTTAATACTTAATGGAGAATCACTGGTTTATTTTTCCTTTTTTACAAAAGACCAATGTATCTTGACAAGTTTCATCCAACCAGAAATGCCAGGTGAGCTTGAAAAGGGGTATGAGAAAGATTCCAGACCAGAGAACAAAGGAGTTGGGTTTAAAAAAAAAAAAAAAAAAACTAGCACCACACTTTGAATACACTTCAGTTGCTCCAACCTCTGAAGATGGATTTCCAGTTGCACTGGCTTTCAGAGATGTATTTTGTTACACTCCCTCCATGAAAGAGGGAACATTTGTTAACTTAGAAACTTCAGACTTTTATCAAGAAATCATTACATTAAGATTTGTCTTATGAGATAGAAGAAAGAACATGAGGCTTGGAGGCACACCTGGACTCTATTCTGATTGAATGACTTGGGCAAATCACCCGATGGCATTTTGCAAATACTCAGTCCTCTTATCTCTAAGATGAAGAGTGTAATTTCTTCCCAGAAGCTCCTTGTGACACTATGATTCTAGACACACTTTTTTGAGAAGAAACACTGACGAGATCCTCGGGTTGGTTCATACCTAACTTGATGTGCCAAGGGATCTGCTTGGTCTCCCTTTCTAGGCTCAAATGTGTCTGCTGCATCACTCCTAGAAATTAGGAGTATACCAAAATTGCTGCCATTGAGTCAATTCCAGCTCATAGTCACCCTATATGGTTTCCAAGGCTGTAAATCTTAACCTAAGCAGAGCCACATCTCACATCTTTCTTCTGTAGAGCAGCTAAAAAAAAAAAAAAA
>NW_006921603.1:7029356-7030887 GCF_000298275.1 Orycteropus afer afer | reverse complement strand
GAGGGAGACTTGATGACAGGTGACAACAGAAGCAGGTGGTGCAGGGAAAGGCAGTGTGATATGGGGCCATGATCCAAGTAATGAGAACAAGTTCTAGAAGTTGGAAAAGGAAAGGGGAAGGTGGTGGGGAGCTGCATGGGAGAATATAGGACACCTATTCAACCCTAACTCCTCATTCCCTGTGTTCCTGACAAGTCCATTCTAGGACTAGATATACAATATCTCATCAAGGCTCTGACAGGTTATTATTCAGTTGCTATTGGATGGAAACCCACCAGCCACTTCTCGGAAGGAAGACTAGGCAATCTACTTCTGTAGTGATACCGCCTCGGAAACCCAAGGAGAGGCCACTATGAGTTGGATCTGACTTGATGACTGTGAGTTTGGTTTGATTTGGATTGTATGGAAGCCCCATAATCATTCACTCCTGACTCTATCACCATTAGTTCTGTTAGCCACAGTGATCTACCAACATCTCTAAATACAGCCTGTTCTCATATAATCTGCTGGGATCTTATTTGGTGAAGTTTATCTGGCAGTCGATGATTTTTTCCTTTAGGCTCTTATCAGGAGTCCATGGTGATAATAATAATCATGAGGGCAATAACACCTCTTTATTGAGGGCCTACTATGTGACAACTGCTTTATACTACAGCATTTCTAACCATTACAGCAGCAGTGCAAGGGTAGGTATAATTATAATACTTTTTATGCATAAGGAGCTCTGGTGGTGTAGTTTCTAAGGCATTTATTTGACTGCTAACCAGGAGGTTGGCAGTTCAAACCCACCAGCCACTCCACGGAAGGAAGACTGGGCAATCTACTTCATAAAGATTTACCACTTCAGAAACCCAAAGGGGGTCGCTATGAGTCGGAACCGACTCAATGGCAGTGACTTTTTTTGTTGTTGTCATTTTTAATATATAGACATAGTTTAACTGAGGGTCAGAAAGCTTAACTGTTGTACCCCAGTTACAGGTGATCACTGATGCACTTGGGAATCAAACCAAGTTCTGCCTGATTCCAAAGTCTTTCAATTGCTATATTATTTCTGATCACAAGAAAATATACTAAAAAATGCTTAGCATAGTGTTTGCATTTGGTTTGTTGTTGTTGTTATGTGCTGTCAAATTGTCTCCAACTCACAGTGACCTTATGTAGAACAGAACGAAATACTGCCTGGCCCTGTGCCAGGCTCACTATCCCTACTATACCTGAGCCCATCGCTACAGCCACTGTGTCTACCCATCTCATTGAGGACTTTCCCCTCTTTCATTGACTCTCCACTTTACCAAGCATGACATCCTTCTCCAGAGAACGGTCCCTTCTGACAACATGACAAAAGTAGGCGAGACAAAGCCTGGCCATTCTTGCTTCCAAGGAGCATTCCGGCTGCAATTCTTCTAGGACAGGTCTGTTAATCCTTTTAGCAGTCCATGGTACTTTCAGCATTCTTCAACAACACCGCAATTCAAAAGCATCAACTCTTCTTTGATCTTCCTTATTCATTGTCCAGCTCTCACATGCATAT
>NW_006921603.1:7022101-7026861 GCF_000298275.1 Orycteropus afer afer | reverse complement strand
CTGGCATAGTAGATCATATGGTTGCCTGATTCAAAATGGCCAAAACCAGTCCATTTCAACTCACTAATGCCTGGAATATAGATCTTTATGCGTTCCCTTTCGTTTTTGACAACTTCCAATTTTCCTAGACTCATACTTCTCACACTTTCATATTCTGATTATTAATGAATATTTGCAACCGTTTCTTCTTATCTTGAGTTGTGCCACATCAGGAGAAGGAGGTCCTGAAAGCTTTACTCCATCTGGATTACCAAGGTCTGCTCTATTCTGAGGAGGCAGCTCTTTCCTAGCCATATTTTGAGTGCCTTCCGACCAGAGGGGCTCATCCTCTGGCACTATATCAGACAATGTTTCACGGCTATTTTCCAGTAATATATCAGACAGTGTTCCATTGCTATTCATAAGGTTTTCACTGGCCAATTCTTTAGGAAGTGGATGGCCTCTTCCTTCTTCCAAGTCTACCTTGGGCTGGAATTTCCTCTGAAACCTGTCCACCGTGGCTAACTCTGTTGGCACTTGAAACACTGATGGCACAGCCTCCAGTCTCACAGCAACACACAAGCCATCACAGGATGACAAACTGACAGATGAGTTTGTCTCCCTTAGCTGTTTCAAACTGCTCCACTCCTGCTTCCCGGCCTTCCATGCCAGTTCCGTCCCTCCAAAGAGCCGTCTGCCGCTGCATCCCAGCCGTCCCTACAGTACCATATGGTACTGCATATGGTAAGAGTATAATATTAGCTTTTATTATTATCAATAAGCCTTATTGGACTTCTATGCCTGTGGCTGCCTGAATGTACAAACAATACAGCAACCCCACAAGTATGGTAGTCTAGGGCCTAGCAGATGAAGAGAGCCCTTTGGCCTATCTATTCTCCCTCTGCTCTGATAGTTTCAAAACCATGGTCTCATGCGTCTTCATTTTGTCCTCATGCTCCCTCCCCCCACCTGAACACATACCTGATTGTTTTTAAAAATGAGAAAATAAAGACTGCAACCAAAGAAGGAATAAATAGGAAAAATGTGTGTATAGAAGGGCTCTCTTAGATTGTGTGTCTCTTCAGTGAGCATCCTGAAATGGATCCCCTCTCTTCCTCCCTTTAAACCCTCTGCCTGCACTGACACCATCCAAGAACTGTGCCCCCGTCTTCAACTGCAGACATGCTGCTATCTGTGAGGAAGAGCACCTAAAGGGCAGTGGGGTTTGGGGAGTAAGTGGGCAAGCTCCTAAAAATAAATATCCTTTATTTTCTTTGCTCATCTGGGTACTAGAACACCTCAGCTTTGCCATAACTCACGAAGAATACATTTCAACATGAACATACATGAAAATTTGAATTGGGATAAAACTCTCTCATTATCATTTAGGAAAATAAATTGCTGAGAGATTTCCACAGGTAAAGCAAACTTGTGACACACATGATCCTTTTTATGTCCCTCTCTGACCTGTGGCAGGTAACGTCTGTTGATTATGGCACTTTTTTCTATTGAGTTCAAGGAGCTCTGGTGGTGTAGTGCCGAGGCATTTGGCTGCTAACCAGAAGGTTGGCAGTTGAAACCCACCAGCCACTCCGTGGAAGGAAGACTAGACAATCTACTTCCATAAAGATTTACCACCTCAGAAACCCAAAGGTGGTCACTATGAGTCAGAATCAACTTGATGTCAGTGAGTTTGGTTTTTTGGTTTCATATTGAGTTCAGACCAATCAATTGGCGATGGCACTATAGAGGAAACTCATTTGGCATTCTTGGAATATGGCATGGATTTGAAAATTGGGAGGTCTGTGTACCATTCCTAAGTAGTGAATTCACTTAGCAATTCCTGAATTCTTCCCATCCATTAAAGCCCAAGTCTCATACCACTCACTCAGGGAAGCCTTCCTGACCAGACTGATATCTGCCTCCCCAAAATTATTCTTCTTTGATACTGATCTATAAGGATGAAAATTTACCTTTTGTATGGACTGAAATTTGACAACAGTTTTATAATACTGTTTACCAAATCTGACACCAACTGTCCATCCCAACAGCACTCTCTACTTCCCTGCTGGGTTCGATAATCTGTTGAGATGGCCACAAAGAACTCATAGACAATACTTACAACTACAGGGTTTCTTAGGAAAGCAACAGGTTATAATTTAGGATCAGAAACAAGTCAGGATACAGTTTTTCAAAGAGGAGAGTGACTTCTCAGCCATGCTGTGGGCACACTTCTCTCTCACCTTGGCCTCTCAGCTCTGTGGCCCCTTGGCCTCTTCCCTGCTTTGGCTTGTTGTTGTTGTTATGTGCTGTTGAGTCGGACCTGACTCATAGCGACCACTCCTTGGGATTCTGAGGCGGTATCACTATGGAGGTAGATTGCCCAACCTTCCTTCCAAGGAGTGGTTGGTGGGCTTGAACCACCAGCCTTGTGGTTAGCAGTCAAGTGCCTTAGGCACTAAGCTACCAGAGCTCCTACAAAACTCTTTTAGCACTGCCAGTAGGTGGCCAGAGAGGCACCCCACTCCACCAGCAAGTCTCTTACATGAAAGCATTCAACTTTTCTTGCTTTGGGGCCAGGAAATCCACCACTGTCTCATGGTTCTGCTGCCTGTACTGCCACAGTTTCTCTGCTGCTGCTCTTGCCATCTCCTGGCACCTCCGCAAAGTGTTACAGCTCTCTTTCTGGGTTGAGGAAGTTCAGTGCACTCCAAAGGACACACTTCACTTTCTGGCTCTTCTTTCTTGATGATAGTGAGATCCCCTTTCCACTTTGGGATGGCTCATTTTTAGCTGAGTGAGATGGCAAAACTGACCAATCCCCACATTAGGGTTCCATACACCTTATATGCATGGTCACACCCACACAAGGGTGCCATGTACCTTATTTACATTATTAACAAGCTATCCAACCCCCTTAGTAGGCCACAAACACCTTACATTTTCATAGTTCCACCTAGTCATCTGGTGGGAGTCACAAAGATCATGGCTGAAGAGCCATATTGAGTAACTCACTGCGCCACATACTCCTCGATTAATTTGTCCTCCATGTCCTCATGTCATCAAGTTTTATTTATAGAAATCATGCACCTAAGCATCTGAAGTGTTGTGGGCAACCCATCCTCTCCTAGAAAAATAAAATGAGCAGATTCCTTGTAGCATCAAGTCAGTGTGAATAAAGGTAAGTTCCTTCTCAAGCAGTAGCCAGAAGAGTCTCAGAATGAGTTCTTCAAGAGTCCTCAGACAGGATATCCAATGCCCTCATCATAGATGGGAAAACTGAGTCCTTGAAAAATACCATGAAGTTACACAGAAAGTTGAGACAGATCCTGGATGAGAACCAGTTATCTATACTCCAAGCCTTGTCCTGTCTCTCCTGTCTCTTTAAAGAGCCCAGAATGTACCGAGCATTTAATAAATATCAATGTTCTCACAGCATCTAGTGTGAAATACCTGTAAGAATAAAAAATGTGTATTTTAAATTAATGAGTGAGTGAGTGAATGAAGCATCTCAAAATAATTTTGTTCTAATGGTGTCAATGGCAGTATAGTTTATGTAAATGAATTTCAGGTTTATCTTTTCAGCTTCTGGGATAAAAGTACTAGGTGAAATCATGGGATGTTAGCACTGGAAGAGACCTTAAAGATCACATAGTTGAGGTGTGTTTTTTTTTTTTTTTTTTTAATGACTAAGGAAATGGAGGTTAAAGAAGTTGAGGTTGTGTGCCCATGGCTTCAAAGTGGTTCTCCTAAATCCAGATCCTGGCCTCTTTCCACTCCTGTGCTGGTCCTTATTAGTGTTACAAAACAATTGCTTATCACTTCTGTTTAGTAGTCTCTGAATTAAGAATCCTTTCACCTGCCTTGAAATCAACCACTTCACAAGTTTTCCCCTGATCATTAATTTTTCATTTAAGACATTGGAGTATGTATTAAATGTCTTGTGTGTTCAACATCATGGAGAATACAAAGAAATATGGTCCCTGCCCTTAAGGAATTGATAATCTAGCTTAAAAGGAGAAAGTCATACAATCTTATTCAAGTTGGAGCATAATTAAGGAAAAAATGTTGATTTCCCCTGAATTCAGATTTTCTGTATTCATGTGAAGGAAAAGTTTTTTCCTAAACCATAACTTTTTCCCTCAATTTCTAATGAGACCTTCGAAGAATGGCTCTCTAAGAGCTAAGTCATTTCAGCAAGGCTGCTTATCTAAATAATAGACTTTTAGCTACATCAAAATGGAGTTGACACTTTCAAAGATACAGTTCTTTAAACAGGAGTCCTGGTGGCACAGTGGTTAAGCTCTTGACTAACCAAAAGATGAGTGGTTTAAAACTACGACTGCTCTGTGGGAGAAAAATGTGGCAATCTGCTTCCATAAAGATTTGCAGCTTTGGAAACCCTATGTGTCAGTTCTGTTCCATCCTAGAGGATCACTATGAGTTGGTATTGAGTCAACAGCTGTGAGTTTGGTTTTGGTTCTTTGAATGGACCATATTACCATCTTTGGTCCTTGAATTAATTGGCCAAATAGAGTTGGTGTATTTTGTGTGTGTGTGTACTTATGTTCTTGGGTTTATAAATTAAGGAATGTAGACAAAACAATACAAACTACTGGGTGGTACCAAACAGTGTTTCTTTGCTATTCATAAGGTTTTCCCTGGCCAATTCTTTCAGAAGTGGACAGCCTCTTCCTTCTTCCTAGTCTGTCTCAGTCTATAAACTGGGCTGTTACCTATGCACCAGGTGCATCTCGCTGGGTTTTAAACACCAGAGGCTC
>NW_006921603.1:7004484-7021651 GCF_000298275.1 Orycteropus afer afer | reverse complement strand
GAGACCCGGTCCCTCTCGGAGGGTAACAAGGGAGCCGTCTGAGCACTAGTGACTGGGTTTTACCCCTTTCTCCTGCTCTTCCGGCCTGCTACTCTGTGCTACGTCCGTGCTTACCTTGCTCCCGGAGACCCGGGTGGTATAAATGGTTAATGTGCTGAGGTGCTAACTGAAAGGTTGAGTTTCAAATGCAGCCAGAGCTACCTCAGAAGAAAGTCCTGGAGGTCTGCCTACAAAAGAAAAAATCAGCCATTGAAAACCCTATGGAGCACAGTTCTACTCTGACATATATGGGGCTGCCATGAGTGGGATGGTTTTGACAGCAATTGTTTTTTCCCCCTGACTAAATGCTATGTCTCATGGGAAATGGCTTCAGCTGGTCTTGGGAGGCAGTAGAGTGTTACAAAGAACAGAGGATTTTTGTTCTTAAACATTCATTCAACAAATATTTATACATGTCTTGGTTCTCTAGTGCTGCTATAACAGAAACAGCACAAGTGGACAGCTTTAACAAACAAGAATTTATTTTTTTACAATGTAGGAGGCTAAAAGTCCGAAGTCAGAGTGCTAGCTCTAGGGGCTGGGTGAAGGCCCCTTGACCTTGGGCTTCAGCTCTGCCTCTTGTTCCAGGCCCACTGGAGCTGCTGGCTGCTGAGGCTGCTGAACCCAGTATTAGCAGGTAAAATGGCACAATTCCAAGATCAGCAGGCAACACAGTAGGCCACTGGTTCAAGTCTAGGAATAGTCCCCAGATTAGCAGGCAACATAGTCCAAAAAGTGCCAGAAGGTAGAAGCCTTCCTCAAGGCTTCTCTTTATACATACTGGAAGCTGCCCTCACACCCTGAAGGCAGCTACGTAGCTTCTCACAGCAGATTCTACTGTGGAGGTAATTACAATCTCATCATGGGGAATAACTACATCCAGCTGCCAAGCCACTCAAAGCTCCTGGCTAGCCAAGTTGACACACAACCTTAACTACCACAATACATATTTATTGAGCCCTTAGTGTATGTTGTTGTTGTTGTTGTTATGTGCTGTCGAGTCGGCCCCGACTCATAGCGACCCCTCCTTGGGTTTCTGAGGCAGTATCACTACAGAAGTAGGATTGCCCAACCTTCCTTCTGAGGAGTGGCTGGTGGGTTTGAACCGCCAGCCTTCTGGTTAGCAGTCAAGTGCTTTAGCCACTACGCAGCATTATTAAATACCCTGATGATATAGTGAATAAGAGAGATCCCTGCTCCTGCAGAACTTACATTTTAGCAGGGCAGAGAGGAACTTAATACTAAATGAGAAAATCTGCATAGAGTTGAATGCTGTGCAAAGAAAAATAGTAGTTGATAATTAAGTGTCTAGACTGGAGGATCAGGGAAGACCTCTAGGACGAAATGACTTTGAGGCTGAAACCTGAATGACAAGGAGATGACAGAGGAAGAGTAAAAAGGAAGATGCCTCAGCAGAGGGAGCATCATGTACAAAGGTTATCAGGCCCAAAGAGACTGGGTATATTTTGGAACCAGAACTTAAGTCTTTGTGGCTGGTGTCTGCAGACTAAGAGGAAATAAGGCAGCAAGTGAAGTCAGAGAGGGAGGCAGGGGCCAGCCGCATCAGGGTTAGTAGGTAGTATAAGGAGTTTGGTTTTAATTCCAGTGGCAATAGAAACCATTGGAAGATTTTAAGCAGGAGAGTCACATGATCTTACATTTTTAAAAGATCACTCTTGATGCTGTGAGAAAAGTGGATTGTAGGGAGAAGGGAGAGGAGGAGGCAAGGAGGCCAATTAGGAGGTGATGGCAGCATTGCAGTTAAGAGACAGTGGTCATTGGACTAGAGTGGGGCTGCTTCATAGGGTTTCCAAACAAACAGACTTGACTACCTGACTTTCTAGCTACATACAGTAAAGTTAGCTTCCAAAAACCAAACCAACTCACTGCCATTGAGTTGTTTCTGACTTATAGTGACCCCCAAGGCTGTAAATCTTTATGGAAGCAGATGGCCTCATCTTTCTTCCGCAGAGAGGCTCGTGGGTTTGAACCACCAACCTTTGGGTTAACAGCCAAATACCTTAACCATCACACAACCAGAGCTCCTTAAAATCAACTTACTAAGCTTTAATTTCTTCACCTATGTTGAACCAAGGAGCTCTGATAGTATAGTGCCTAAGGCACTTACTTGACTGCTAACCAGAAGGCTGGTGGTTCAAACCCACCAGCCACTCCTTGGAAGGAAGGTTGGGCAATCCTTGGGCCTCGGAAACCCAAGGAGGGGTCGCTATGAGTCAGGTCGACTCCACAGCACATAACAACATGTTGTACCATTAAAAGGGTATAATAATATCCATTTTAAAAGTTGGTTGTGAAGATTAAGTAACACAAAATACACTGTGCTTACAAAGTATACAGTGACACTCTACAAAGCTAAAGAACAGCATGCTCTCAATCTAGATCAGGAGTCAGCAAACTAGATCCCATCCTGTTACCACCTACTCTTGCAAATATACTTTATTGGAACACAGCCATAACCATTAAGTACATATTGTTTGGGGCTGCTTTCATACAATAGCAGAGTTGAATAGGTGCAACAGAGACCATTTAGCCTGTGAAGCCTAAACAATTTATTGTCTGGCTTTTTACAGAAAGTTTGTTGACCTCTTATCTAGGCTGTAATGGAGAATAGGAGGAATATGAGAGAGGTGAACTGTTTCAGTACACTAAGGAGGCAGTGCATTCAGAGAAATACTAGCAGTGTATTGTGCAATGTAATTTTCAAGTGCTCTGCAAAAGAGAAGCCTCAGCTAGCTGTAAAGAGATGATTAATAAAGGTAAATAAACTTCAAATGTCCTTGTTTCATAAATCACCTAATGTTTATACAGTAATACTGTAACATTTATATAGAGCCCTATATTTCTGTTTTTTCAATAATTTTATTAAAATAATCCAATATAGATAAATAAATTCAGGGTAAGAAAGGATGCCAAAAAAACCAAAGCCACTGCCATTGAGTCAATTTCAGCTCATAGCCACCCTATAACAGAACAGAACTGCTTCATAGGGTTTCCAAAGCTGTAAAATGTTATGGAAGTAGACTGCTGCATCCTTCTGCTGTGGAGCAGTAGGTGGGTTTGAACTGTTGACCTTCTGCTTAGTAGCTGAAGGCTTTAACCACTGCACCATCAGAGCTCCTTGTAAAAGAGGATAGGTAATGGAAAAGGTAACTTGGAAAAACTATCAATAGATACAGTTTTTGAGCCTGCAGTCAGCAAATATTAATTTAGGATTAAATATGTCCAAGATCCAGTGCTCCTTGCTGGGATATGTGGTGGCAGTCATGACAGCCATACTCTCTGCTCTCATGAGATTTCCAATTTAATGTTTCATTTTGGGGAAGACCTGTAGGGCCGCCACTAACCAAAAAACTCACTGCTGTCAAGTTGATTTCAAGTTCTAGTTATAGGACAGAATAGAGCCACAGATAACATTTTTCGCCCCCAGCACAGCTGGTGGATTCCAACTGCTGACCTTTCAATAAGCTGCTGAGCGCTTTAATCATTGTGCCTTCTTTCTTCAAGACACAATATTTCTATCTATAGGACAAATTTCAAAACACATTGAATTTCTTAAGGACTTAATTGCTACATGCCAAACTTTTGGAAATAAATCTTCCAGTTTACTGTAACTATGCTGTGAATGGCATGCCCCTCGGGTGTGACAACTTGCAATGTACAAACTTGCTCAACTGTAAGTGGAAGCTCCAGAGATATGTGTTCTGAGTAGAAACTGATAATTATAAAGGAGGGAGAGTACTGGGTAAAAGACTGGGAAGGTTATTTCTCTAGCTATCAATTTTTTTACTAACTTGGTGGCTTCTGACTATGGTTTTATCAGTATCCTAAGGGTGTCCACAAGAATTTCCTATGGCTCTCCAAAACTTTTCAATGTGAAATTATTTAAGTAAGATACAGACTACAGTTGAAAAGTAGAAAAGGGCAAGGGTGTAGTAAAATGAAATGATCAGTTATAGGATGTCTAAGTAAACAAACGTTTTTGGGGCTTCCTTAAGTGGAACCAGTTTGTGGTTAGCCCTAAGGAGTTGTGTTGATGTGTTTTTTGTTCTGATCATACCTGACTTTTTAATTTTCTGGTTTGAATTTAAAAACTCAGATTTGACATTCAAAGTTTCATCTCACATAAAACCAAAAAAAAAAAAAAAAATCAAATTCACTGCCATCAAATGTATTCTGACTTACAGTGACTCCCATTGGGTTTCCAAGGCAGTAAATCTTCACATTAGTAGATTGCCCCATCTTCCTTCTGCTGAGCAGCTGGCGGGTAAATGAACCATCACCTTACTGGTTAGCAGTCGAATGGCTTAGGCACTGCAGCACCAGAACTTCTGGAGTGGTGTTCAATGAGAATTCCTAGGTGCTGAAGTCCTACATAAGGCCATTGGAAACAGCTCTATAAAACATGAAGACTAAAACAAACAATCCCATTGGAGCCGAGAGCAAAGACTGTATGAGGTAGGCCAAGTGTCTTTATGATTATTTTTTCATGGCAAAGATAAAATATATATGAATTAATACATCCTGGTTCTGGTTTAAAGGGCTCTTGTGGCACAGTAGTTAAAGCATTTGGCTGCTAACCAAAGGTCAACGGTTTGAATGCGCGAGCAGCTCTGCAGGAGAAAGATAAGGCTGTTGGCTTTTGTAAAGATTTATACCCCTGGAGACCCTATGGAGCAGTTCTACTCTGTCCAATAGGGTTGCTGTGGGTCAGAATCCATCCACTGGCAGTAGGTTTAGTTAGGGTTTGGTTTTTGGTTTAGCAGAATCAGACTAGATTAAAGGTAAAGCAAGAGGAGGAATGGGTGAAAAGGAAGAAAAGAATTTAATTGGAAGTTGGGTCCTCTTTATTCTTCCAAATCTTGTTTGCAAGGTGTCACTTTTTATTCCTTTTTTCCTGTGTTCTAGATGCCATGCCAATGAATGAAACAGTCACTCTTTACTTCTTTTTTGATCAGTCCCCTCAACTGGAATCAACACAATCTATTCATTTCACTCAGATTCACTTCAAGGAAATAAAGAACGTTTTCTTTTCCTTCTTAATATTGGCAATTTATATCCCATTGCTGATTGGTTAGTTTTGGTTTATGTTAACTTTTTGTGTATATTTTTGAGGAATGATGTTACATTATTCATGTAACAATCACTTTATAGTTTGGTTTTGAAATCTCAGACTGTAGTGAGTAAAGGGAATTGATGCAATATTACTATAATTAAATGTAGAGATAAACTAGAGTTAACCATACTGATATTTTTTCTTCTGTTATTCTATTATGAAGTTTATTATTGTCTTTGAGGAACTAGTTTGTGATTGGGTTCTAAAAATCATAATTAAATCTCAAATACATTGAGTCAATGTTTCTCATTCCACTGGAGGCCACAGGATAATCCCTATTTCCTTTCAAATGATTTGGAAATTTAAGGAATTAAGAAATGGAAACAGACACTAAAATAAGTTATTTAACCATATTCTACATGGATTACAAAACTAACTCAATAAATAAACACTCTATTCTCATTCCAGTTGACCTTGATAAAAATTTTGCTAAGCTATGATCTTTACTGTGTATTTAGAAGTATGAGTTTCTACCCAGTTGAGACCATATGTAAGGAGTAGCGGGGAGGAGGCAAAAGCCACAAGACAGAAAATATTTTAGTTCAACTTTGTGCTTATTGAGCTGTTTTCACTAATAAAAATTTTAAATTAGACACATTTCTGCATACAATCATAGTCCCCATGTAAGTAGTAACCAAACATAGATGCCTTCTTCTATTTAAGAAATGCTTTTATGTTACTTGCTTCTTAATTTTTTTTCTTTTTTAAGCATTATATTTATTTTATTGTTACTACTGAGAATTTACACATTTACTGAGAATATAAAACATACAGTAATTCAACAGTTTCTACATGTACAATTTAGTGACGTTGATTACATTCTTCAAGTTATGCAGCCATTCTCACCTTCCTTTTCCAAATGATACTCCCCCAGTAACGTAAACTCACTGCCCCCTAAGGTTCCTATCTAATCTTTTGAGTTGCTGGTGTCAATTTGATCCCATACTGAAATAGCTCTCAAAAGACCATAATGCTCAAAGTAAACTTTTTTTTTTTTTTTTAACTAGTTAAGCTAAACTATTTGGTTTTAAGAAGACTTCACAGATATTTTTGGTTTAAGGTTTAAAGATTATCTCAGGGCAGTGGTTTCAGGAGTTCCTCTAGCTATCGTGTCTATAGAAATAAAGATTCCATGAAATTCTGTTCTGGATTTTCACCTTTTGATCAGTTATCTTCTGTAGAATCTTTGATCAAAATGTTCAGTAATGGTAGCCAGCACCGTGCAGTTCTTCTGTTCTCATGGTAAAGGTGGCAGTTGTTCATGGAGGCAATTAACCCTACATTCCATATCTTTCTCCAGTTCCTGACTCTTCTTCTTCCTCTGTTGCTCTAGACAAATAAGATACCAGTTGTTGAGAGTTGGTTATCGGCTTGCAAGCTTTTAAGGCTCCAGGCACTAAGTAACTAAGGAGGAGGTAGAACAGGAATCACAAAACGCAGTATTGGGTCAATTGACAAGGCTGACTCAAGAAACCATGACCCTAACCTCCAAACCACGGAACCAAATCCCCCAAGATTTTTGGTTGTACATAACCAGCCTCAGCAGCTACTCTCTCTCTTTTTTTTTTTTTTTTAAGTCATTGTTATAAATATATCTATCACAAAATTTTTGCCAATTCTATTTTTTATAGATGTACAACTTATTTGCAGCAATTACAACAATTAGCTGTGCAACCCTACCCTTAATAAATGCAATTTTTCCATCAAGGTTAACCTCCCCTTCCCCTTTCCTCCTGCGCTTGGTAAACACTAATAAACTTTGGTCTCTATACAAATGTTATATGCTTATTTTATGACACACACACACATCCAATAACCACAATCTGCTGAACTTCAATAAAATTTTCTCACAGGCTAAAACTTTCTGTGTTAACTCGTTTCCTCATTTGTTGGATATCTCATAGATGCCATATGAGAAATAAGCTTTTTTTCTCTGGTAGCATAGTGCCTAAGGCACTTGACTGCTAACCAGAAGGCTGGTGGTTCAAACCCACCAGCCACTCCTTGGAAGGAAGATGGGGCAATCTGCTTCCGTAGTGATACTGCCTCGGAAACCCAAGGAGGGGTCGCTATGAGTCGGGTCCGACTTGACAGCACATAACAACAACAACAATGGCCAAGTAGGAAAATTCCTACTGTCTTTGTTCAGAGTCTGATTATAGTAGAAACTTCTCTGGAAGGAACGGAATGTCTGTTGTTGTGGAGCAGTATTGTCAATGTAGAAACAGAGTGAGGAAAAGAAGCTGGATGGAGAAAGTTGATACAGTCTACATTCCACTGGTGGTTCTTGAGATAACATTAAGTGGTTTCAGGATAGAGCATTATATAATGTTGAACCACATAATAAGTTACTACCTGTTCTCTTTCATGCCTTCTGTTAACATCAAGAAAAGAGTTGGCATTTGGTGCCATTCTTTCTTGCTCCTTTAACATTTATTTGCTACATTTCCCTTTTAACAGGAGCAGGTCTTAAGCAAGCAACAAGATAAAATGGGAAATTTATAATTTGCTTCATTGTATCTATTTTTAAAATTCTATTTAGCACAAGTGAAAGTGATTTTCCATTGAAGATACTACCATAAAGTTTCTTTTAAAAATAAATTTGTTTAGATAGAAGTTAAAAAAAAATTAGGTATGAAAGGTGAAGCACAGATTTGAAAAAGACTGTGAAGTGACTGAATTTGGAAACATTGTTACAGTCCTCTGAAAAGATGTTAAATTACCTTCTTCCAGACTCCTATTTCTTTTTTTAAAAAAAGTTTTCCTCCCTCCCTTCCTTTTTTCCCATTTCTTATTTCCCTCCATCATTCAGCAAACGGTATTGGGACAGTGGGTAGTCTGCTTGACGTTGTGCTAGGCAATGCAAATCCAGAAATACAAAGATTAACACTATTTTTCTCCTCAAGCTTCTAAGTCCCAGCAGAGAGACAGATATGCAAACAATTATTATACAGTGAGAAATCTGATGTGTGTGCAAGGTAAAGTGTAGCCCAGAACAGGGCCAGACATGTGGGAGGCAAGGGAAGGTGTCAGGTTTCGACCTTGGGACTCAGTCCTATGGAATAAAGCCCAAGTTCATAAATATAACCTTAATTTATTCAGCAAATTTCTAGTGAGCCAGATACTGCATTAGGTACTGGAGATTCAGTCCTGACAAAGACACAGTTGAGGCTTCAAGGAGCTTATGATTGGAAGTGGAGACAGACAAGGAAAACAATCGTTACATGGTCCATATCTCTTATCCGAAACCCTTGGAGGCAGATGTGTTTCAGAATTCGGAATTTTCAGAATGGCAAAATGATGCCTAAGAGGCTCTATGCAGCACCTCATGATTAAAGCACGTGAGTGTTCATACGAAACAGAATGTTTTTGTGTTAGTTGCCGTGGAGTAGGCTCTGACTCACAGCGACACTATGTACAACAGAAGGAAAACTGCCCGTTCTTGCACCAGCCTCACAATCCTTGCTATACCTGAGCCCATCATTGCAGCCACTGTATCAGTCCATCTTGCTGAAGGCCTTCCCGTTTTTTCGCTGACTCTCCAGTTTACCAAATATGATGTCCTTCTCTAGAGAATGGTCCCTTCTGACAACATGACCAAAGTAGGTGAGATGAAGTTTGGCCATTCTCACTCCCAAGGAGCATTCCAGCTGCAGTTCTTCCAGGATGGATTTGTTCATTCTTCTGGCAGTCCATGGTACTTTCAGTATTCTTCATTAACAACACAACTCAAAAGCATCAACTTTCTTCAGTGTTCATCGTTCATTGTCCAGCTTTCACATGCATATAAGGCTATCGAAAAAGACTATAAATAGACACACATCAATTCAGCTTAGGTTATTGCCACAATCTTATGGAAAAGTCTTTGGTTTTTGCAATTTTTTAGATTTCTAAGTTGCAGATAAGTGTAGACTTACAATTCAAAATAACTGGAGATGGGCTACAGGGTGTGTTGGAAGTACAAAGAAAGGGCAATGAACTAAGCTTTAACAGAAAAACTTTAGGGAAGGCTTCCTTGATAATCTGAACAATCTTAACCAAGGAACAGGAGTTAATGAGGCAGAGGAGGTGGGGAATGGAGGGGCTAGAGGGTGGGAGAGGGTTTTCTAGGCAGAAGGGATGCCCTATGGAAAAATAACGGCTTTTGTGTCTGGGAGAACTGATAGTAGTTCAGAATGCTGTGTGTGTAATGTGTCTGATGTGTGTAATGCTACCAGGGAGCTCTGGTAGCATAGTGGCTAAGGCACTTGACTGCTAACCAGAAGGCTGGCGGTTCAAACCCACCAGCCACTCCTCGGAAGGAAGGTTGGGCAATCCTACTTCCGTAGTGATACTGCCTCGGAAACCCAAGGAGGGGTCGCTATGAGTCAGGGCTGACTCGACAGCACATAACAACAACAACAACAAATGTGTCTGAGACATAGCTGGAGAAGGGGATGAAGACGAAAATACTGATGGAGACCAGCAGCCATGAAATCAAGTAGAAGTGCACAGGTATCCAAGCTAAGTTTAACCTTTGTCCTGAAAGATAACAAGAACAATGCCAAGATTTTAACAGAGTTGGTAAGCTCTGGTGGTACAAGGGTTAAGCACTTTAACTGAAAGGTCAGTGGTTTGAACCCACCGTGGCTCCACTTTACCGAGCATGATATCCTTACCATACACAGTCCCTCTGTGATTTCACATACATTAAAGGAGAAAAGACTTGGCAATCTTCTACTATAAAGATTTTAGTCCAGGAAGTCCCATGGGGGCAATTCTACTTTGCCATGTAAGGTCACTATGAGTCAAAATTGACAACACACAAGAACAACAATCATATGATCAGTTCTGAAATTTTAGGACAATCATAATACTGGATGACAGAGTTTATGCAACGCACAAAATTCAGAGGCCGTTGCAGTTGTCTAGGTGAGAGATGATGAGAAAATACAGGTTAGCATGATTAGGCACGTAGTAGTTGTTCAAGAAATGATAGTTATTAGAGGTTCAAAGCCAGGGATGTAGTTGGGATAGATAAGAGGAGATATTTTGAAGCATTATTTAGGGCTCAGTGTCTGATTGGATAGGAAAGGTAGAGGGCAAAGTTGAAGACCATCCTTAGGTTGCTGGTTTGGGGGTCAGTGTTGCTTGCAGGTGCCACTAACCAGGGTGAGGAGTGCCCAGGGAATAGAGCATGTGGTTCCATTGTCCTTGGGGATGGAGAAGGGGAGAGGGTTGTTGCATTTTGAATGCGATGAAATAACGGTTGGGGGCTCAGGTAAATTGAGTAAGTTGGGTTTGAGAATCATTATGTGATAGCTGAAGCTATCAATGTATATATTAATGTAATTTATATATTAATTTATATATTAATATAAAATCATAGAGGGACTGTGCATAGTCAGGAATACTGACGTCAAATCCAAGAAAATTCTTAAGTAGAGGGCAAAGTCAACTATATTAAGTGCCCTTGGAAGATCGACTGAGATAAAGTCTGGAAAAATGTATATGTGGCAAATAGAAGGTCAGCTGCCATTTGAGAAGACCAGTTTCAGTCATTAGTGAGGATGGCCTGGTGACTATGAAAAAAGAGTGTGTGAAAAGTGAGAAAATAAAGATGGAAGTGTCAACTATTCTTTTAAGATACTTGTCTGTGAAGGGAGGAACAGAAAGAAGAAGGCCCGAATAGAGGAGATCATGGGCTGCTTGGTGTTGGGTTTAGTGTTTTAAGTAGGAGAGATGCTTCCTATCTTGTAGTTGCTTACTGAATTCAGCATTTTGGGTTGTGTTGCAGACTGGCTCTGGAGGAGGGGAAGTGCCTTTGACACTCCTGAGCCTGAGTTTGCTCAGAAAGAGATAGCCGGATACACAGACTGCACTGGAATAGCTCTGTAGGAAAGCACCGCTTTCTGGGCTCATCTCCCTGGTTCTGCTTCTGGTGCTAACTTCCTGTCGACCTTTTGTACCTTTCTCCTTCCATTGTCTACCTGGTTGGCTTCTGGCCTCTTGTTTGAGATGGCTTTTGTGGTTGTACAGGTGCCAGGAACCTGGCTTGCAAAATACCTGTAAGTGTGGGCAGGGTTTATCATGGTGACACCCTTCCCAAGCCACCTCTTCTCTCTTTCTTGTAGCCTGTATTGTCTTTATACAATCCGTTTAGCTCAAACAATTCCTGAGAAAATAAATTGTCTGAAGAAATAAAGCACCAGACTAGGTTGGGTGAGGGACACAAGAAGACTTAAGACAGGGCCTTTACCCTCATGGATCTTATAATCCAAAGACCAAGACTGCCCTGTAATGACCAAACAAACAAAAAAACAACACCCCTCTGCCATAGTCAATTCCAACTCATAGCTAATCCTGTTGGGTTTCCTAGGCAGTAAATCATTATAGAAGTAGGTTACCTCATCTTCCTTCTGAGGAGCAGCTGGTACGTTTGAACCACCAAACTTCTGGTTAGCAGTCAAATGGCTTAGGCATTTATAAATAAAAACTGGTTCTTAAACTTTTTGAATGAAAACTACATACTCCATTTATCTCATGAAATGGCATGCAGAATTTGACATGAAATTTCAGGGAATTTTGGGACTTGCTAAGTGCTGAAGTAGTTTGTTTATAAAATTCAAGTTAAGAATGCCCAAACTATAATCATTGATGCTCTTACAGTGTATGAACCTCAGCTAAATTAATGTTTCTGAAGCTCAAAGTCCAGATTGTGCTCGCCTGTATTGCAGGCCTTTGGTGAGGACCAAGTCAGATAATATGAGTAAGGTGCTTAGCATAGGGCTGGACACAGAGCAGATGCCTAGTAAATGTTACTCTAGCTTTATGTGAATGGAGGACGAGAGCTAGGTGTTAAATTGGGAGACCAGCTAACTCACTGTTCTCTGGTTAAGGAGTTATTCTGGTCTTTAATTATCAGTTTCTCATACTTCAGTTACTCCTTATCTACCTTTAGAATTTTTTGCTTTATCTCAATAGTATCCTAATGGTAACTTTCTTACCATTTTTCTTCATTGAATGTTGTTCTTGTTGTTATGTGCCGTGGAGTCAGACTGACTCATAGTGACCCCTCCTTGGGTTGCTGAGGCAGTATCACTACGGAAATAGATTATCCAGCCTTCCTTCAGAGGAGTAGCTGGTGGGTTTGAACCGCCAGCCTTCTGGTTAGCAGTCAAGTGCCTTAGACACTAAGCTACCAGAGCTCCCTCTTTATTTAATGTTTCCCCTTAAATACATTTACTTAAAAAGGAAACTCCGGATCTCTACCATAGATGGAAAACTACTTTCACTTGCCAAAAATAGAAAGTAACAGTAACAATAAGCAATGAAAACTAAACAATGCTATAAAATCTAATTAAAGGAACCAGCACTTACCTAAGACTTTGAGCCCGGGGCCTGTTTTTTGTCTCTCTGGGATAAAAAAAATTAACTATTTGAGAGAATATTTTCTCGTTCTTGTAATCAGGACTGGAAGAAACTTGAAAAAGCAATAACTTTCTCACCATGTGATATATTGTCATTTAATTTCCTGGTCAGGAGCCCTGGTGGTGCTCAGCTGCTAACCAAAAGGTGGGTGGTTCGAACCCACCAGCAGCTCTTTGCCAGGAAGCTATGGCAGTCTCCTTCCATAATGATTTATAGCCTTGGAAACCATATGGGGCTGTTCTATAGGGTCTCTGTGTGGGAATCTACTCCTTGCTGTTTTAGTAAATGCCTTGGCCAGGCTCCACCTAAATGCAAGATTGGTGACAACTCGAGAGGTCCCTCCTTTGGGATACACCAAATGAGGGGCCAGTCACCATGGAATGGACAACTCCAGAGCAGCTGCAATTAATTGCCTTGCTTCCCTTCCTCTGGGGAGCTCTGGTGCAAGAGTGCCTAAGGAACTTGACTGCTAACCAGAAGGCTGGCGGTTCAAACCCATCAGCCACTCCTGGAAGGAAGGTTGGGCAATCTACTTCTGTAGGGATACTGCCTCAGAAACCCAAGGAGGGGTCGCTATGAGTCGGATATGACCCGAGGGCAATGGGTTTTCCCTTCCTCCCAGCCAGAATAGTGATTTTTGTCAGGGCAGCAGCCTAATGTCCAGTTGTCCCTCCGCCCTCCTAAGCCTTGTCCAGGACAGGAGTTCCTCGAAACCTTGTCATTTTTGCCCTAGAAACCAGTATGCTCAGAGGTCTGGCTCCCCACTTCCTCCTTGGGTCAGGTGTAGTCCCTACTTGACACCCCAACAGCTCTAGAGTTTTATTTTGTAAACAGTGAGATTTAGCTGGGGTAATCTGGTTTTCTTTAGGGGCAGTCGGGACCTGCATGGACTGGAAGTGAGGTTGAGGGCATTGTTTAGATATTGTGTGCAAGGAAAACACCGCTTTTTATATAGATTGTATGCTATAGTTTAATAACACCAAAAAAAAAAAAAAATTGGCTATGTTTTTATCCACTTAAGCTTGAAAGCATCAGTTAATCACAGTAAAGAATATAATGATTTTATTGGGGGATGGCTAAGGCTGGGAGCTCTGGTGGCATAGTGCCTAGGGCATTTGACTGCTAAGCAGTAGCAAGGAAGATTGGGCAATCTACTTCAATAGAGATACAGCCTCAGTAACCCAAGGGAGGGGTCACTATGAGTCAAATCCACTTGACAATGAGTTTGGTTTTGAGTTTGGAAAGGAACTTTAAGGAGCCCTGGTGACACAGTGGTTAAAAGCTCGGGTGCTAACTGTAAGATCGGCAGTTTGAACCCATGGCAGGAAGACGTAGCAGTCTGCTTCCGTAAAGTCTCGGACACCCTGTGGGGGCAGTTCTACTCTTTCGTATGTTGTTGCTGTTGTTATGTGCCGTAGAGTCGAACCCGACTCATAGCGACCCCTCCTTGGGTTTCCGAAGCAGTATCACTACGGAAGTAGATTGCCCCATCTTCCTTCCGAGGAGTGGCTGGTGGGTTTGAACCGCCATCCCTCTGGTTAGCAGTCAAGTGTCTTAGCCACTATGCTACCAGAAATCCCACTTCTTTCCTATAGGATCACTAAAAGTCTGAATTGACTGGAGGGTTTGGTTTGGGAAAGAACTCCAGCAGCCTGCAGGAAACAGGGCTTCCCCTCCCCCCTTCCCCACCTTCCAGCAGCTGCCTCTGTTCCCCCAACCCCCAAAGGCCACCCACCCTTCTCTCCCTAGCACCCTTGGCCTGCCATAGCTCAGACCCGTGAGCACCAGCCGGGATCCCCCGCCAGGTCCCCTCGGAGCGTGCAGCGGCCGGGCCGACTGGGCATGCTCGGCGGAGTCGGGTGGACAGCAGCGAGAGGGCTGCAGCGCTGTGCTGGGCAGTTCGCTCCCGTGGCGCCTTTACCTGAGCCGGACCCGCCCCCCTCCGCACCAGCCGGGCACCTGGCGGGCGCTGAGGACACAACAGGGGGAGGAGACGGCGTGCGGGGCGGGCGCCGCAGGGCTGCGCTTGGCGTTCTTGAGCCTCAGCTGAACTTTTCCCAAAGGAGTTTCACATTTGGGAGCCGAAGGAGCAGGGTGGGGAGGTGAGAGCAGGGTTCCTGGAAGGAGCAGCGGCCCTACAACATGGCCTCCTCCTCCTCTGCTCTTGCTGGGACTGAGAGCACCCCTCCTGCACAGGTGAGCTCCGCACCACCTCCTCTTTACCTGTGGCTTCTTCCCGGCCCGGGCGCGCAGGGACCCAGCAGGCGGTAGTCCCGGAACCCTGGGAAGGGAGAGGCGCTGCCTGAAGCCCTGCCCCCCAAGTAGTGGCATGCAGCCCGGAGAAGGCGAGCAGTGTGGGATTCCCAATTCCTGCCGCTCACCGGGGTCGGGCTGCGTCCGGGCGCACGGGATTGAAGTTGCGGCCCCGGGCGGAGGCTTGAGCTCTCAACATGTCCCAGTACCCTGAGTAACCAAGCAGGGACGGAGGGCCCACGGACTTGGGGTTTGTGCTAGGAAAGAGTTGTCTAGAAAAAGTAAAGCGCGGCCCGGGACTCCCTCTCCTCCGCCCTTCTTAGGGTTTCTGTGTTGGCTTGCCCCTCCAAATTTGTGCCAAGCTGAACCCTTCCTAAGAACATGACTAAAGTAGGCTGCTCGGTTCTGAAAGTTACCGCTAGAGTTAGGCTGTTTTTTTGGGGTGGTGGGGTGGTGGAAGGTGAATTGAGATACTTTATTTAATCCAGTGAAAATATAAAATGTACGCGACATAAAAGTGCAGACCACTGCGAATACAGTGGCCACGCCAAGAGGCAACTTGGCGGGGGACTTCCCTTCCCCTGATCTCCGAAAGCCTTCCTAAGGCTTTCAAGTGAATGCACACTAAGTAAAAACCCGGGCTTGAAACCAAGCTTCAAGATAAGTCTCCTCCTGCTGGCACCCCTCCCCCCCCCCCCCCCCCCCCCAGTTCCCAGCAGATTGCTACCTTTTAGGCCGGGGGCGTTTAATGGCAATTTTGGAGCTGCCACTTTGTGTAAATATAGGATAATTGGTTTAAAACACTCGCGTATGTTTACAAGTACAAAGAATGTGTACGGGAGGGTGCTCGAGAAACAATAGTTGTCTTTGGGGAGGGGATCTAGGGACTGGGTGGCAGGAAGATTTACCTTTCACTTCCATTTTGGGACTTTATTGTGAGTATCTGCATTATCTACTTTAGAAAAAAAAGATAAATACCAAGTTTTTTTTTACCTAGATTCAAATGACAAAGAATTGCCCTTGAAAGACACAAAATCCTGGCTTGTCATTTACCTTCTGTTGTCATTTCTGGAAATCCTCACTGAATCAAGGTGAAGTCTTCAAAAGAAGATTCTTAACCCTTGACAAAGCCCATTGGTGACTTTCATTGCTACCCTGCTTCTGAGTTTTGATTTTTTTTGTTTGAGTATAAGCAAGGTTTGTCTAATTTTGGAAGAGGTCGCGTTCTCCTAAAAGCTTGCAGAAGTCATACCAGGGCTATAAACTCCAGACCTCATTTCAGTAGGGTAGGCCAGGACAGGTAGATTGTAATAGGAAGACTAGAAGTGGGGTATACCATTTGAGAGTGGGTATGGTTGCTGCTTTAGCAGTTCAGGAACCTTATAATAATCTGCTGACCTGACCTCAAACTCGTGCATCTTTAAGGAAGCCAACTTTTAATATTGAAAGTGAATGTAAAATTAAAACTACTAACATCTTTGGAACAAATACTGACTGAAATGAAGCAATCAGTCAAAAATCTCCAGCTTTGCCCCTAAGATCTAGAGGGCCGATTTCTTACAGTTTTCAAATCAGTGGAGGGTGAATAAGTGAGTTGTGACTCTGGACTGTAGTTGGACTATTATTCATGGTGGTTCTTAGTGTTTTTTTGTGAAGGCATAAATAAGTATCTGTTTTGCAATCAGCACAGTGCTGTGTTAGGCTCCATGGCAGAGAATGTGGCTTAGTGTCCTTTAGACAATGTAAAAACCAGTGGTGTGTTTTAGAATCCAAGGAAACACTGTGGATTTTGAATTTGTTTGCATTTTTGTGGTGGTGGTTACATTCGAACTGTGGTTTTCCTTTATTCAGCACTTCAAGACTTTTTATTTTTTTTCCTTTACAGTGTTAATTGGTGTATAGAACAAGTGAATGTGCCTAATTCTAGAATAATATTTTGGTTATTGAAAGGAATATGATTGCTTTGTCCTCTTAGTGATTATTCTTAGTTTGTTTATAATAAACTTATTATTTATAAGTTTTTTTTATAGAATTAGAAGTTATTTATAAGAAGTTACTTATAATAAATAACTTCTTTATTTAAAAGTTATCCATTTTTATGCATATATTTGTGTAGTCTCATGAAAGGTGTTACTGTTTTTTATAGTAAATCATTGTAATCCAAATTGGGAATTGTGTGACATTCTAGCCTATATAAATGATATATTTACCTTTTTCAATAAACTAAATTTAAAATTATCTGATGTTTTATGGAGCCACTGGTAGCATAGTGCCTAAGGCATTTGACTGCTAACCAGAAGGCTGGTGGTTCAAACCCACCAGCCACTCCTC
>NW_006921603.1:7002349-7004384 GCF_000298275.1 Orycteropus afer afer | reverse complement strand
CTGCCTCGGAAACCCAAGGAGGGGTTGCTGTGAGTCAGATCTTACTCGATGGCAGTGAGTTTGGTTTTGGTTTGATGTTTTTACACAAGAATGATTCTAGAGTTAAAACATTGAAACTTAACTTTAATTGGAATGTTTAGCCTTGCTACAACTTCTCCAAACTCACATTATTGAAGTCAATCCTTCTGAAAAGATCAAGGTTACTAGTGATCTAATCAGATCTGAAATAATCTTTCCTTGTATGCACTTATGGGCTGTAGTTCACCTAACTCTACCCTTGAGTTTTGCAAATGTGTGTGCCAGTGAAATGTTGGACTAATGCCAAGGTACCTGGAAAATTGTGAGCTGCCTACCTGGAAGGGAGCAAGTAGTTGGCCTTGTAGGCTCAGGACCATGGTCACAGAGGACATCAAGCTCAATTGGCATAATGTACTACACAAAAATGTTGTTCCACATCCTACTTTGGCAAGTAGTGACTGGGATCTTAAAAGCTTGCAAGCAGCCATCTAGATGCAACAATGGGTCTCTCCTCATCCAGAGCAAAAAGGAATGAAGAAAACTAAAGACGCATGGAAACAATTAGTGCGAGGGACTGGTAGAAGCTGTGATCCTCAGCTTATATGACCGTGAGACCAGAAGAACTAGACAGTGCCTGGCTACCACTGTCAACCACTCTGAGTGGGATCGGTGCAGGAGATCCTGGATAGAGTGGGAGAACAATTTGGAACAAAACTCAAAATCATGAATAAAAACACCAGGTTTGCTGGTCTTATAGATCCTGGTTAGACCTCTGAGACTATGGCCCCTAGCTGCCCTTCAGGTCTGGAATTGAATGCACTCCTGTGGCTTCCAGACAAATAATAGACAGGCATATGGGCTGAACATTTACATCAGGTAGATACATTACTTGGAAGGATCAATTGATCAATCATGAGAAAACAGAAGGGCAGTGTTTGCACAGGAAGATAGTTTGGAGTAGGGCAGAAGTGCATGGGAGGGAAGGACAGTAGAGGTAACTACAGGGAGGTAACTACAGGGAGGAAGTGGGAAGAGAGCTGTTACATTGTAGGGAACTACAGTCAGTATCATGAGACAAAATGTATATGAACTGCTGTGTGGAAAATGAATTTGCCCTGTAAACTTTCACCCAAATCACAATAAAATAATAATAATAAAAGATCTTCTTGTACATCCTACTTTGGTGAGTAGCAACAATGTCTTAAAATCTTTTGAGCAACCATCTAAGATGGACTATTGGTCTCTCCTAGTCTGGAGCAAAGAAGAGTGAAGAAAATCAAAGTCATATGGAAACAGTTGGGCCATGGGGAACTTTAGCCTTTATGACCAAAAAAACTGAATGGTGCCCGGCTACCAATGCTGACTACTTGGAAAGGGATCAAAATTGGAGATCCTGGATAGAGTGGGTGAAAAAATGTGGAACAAAATTTAAAAGCACAAAAATGACCAGAGTTGCTGGTAGGATGGAGAGTGGTGGAACTCCTGAGACTATGGCCCTGAGACTTCGGGCCTGGAGCTAGACTCACTTCTATGGGTTAGCTCTCAACCAAACAGCAGAAAGGCCTACAAGCTGAACACCTGCCCAGGGAGATGCACTCCTTGGATCAGCTGAACATGGAAGATCAGAGGGCAGCATTTGCATAGAGAGAAACCTGGATGGACAGGAATGCATAGTTAAGAAGGACACAAGGAAGAGGGGTGGGGTAGTCACAGGGAGGAGATGGGAGGAGAGCTTTTTATTGTTAGGATTGTAATTGGGGTGTGAACCCAAGTGTGCATGAACTATTGAGAGTAAAATGGATCTGCTTTTTGCACCCAAATCACAATAAAAAATTAAAAAAACAAGTTAGCTGCCATCAAGTTGGCAACTATACTGAATATGTACACATATATACATATAGTATACTGTATATATACGTTTATCCATATATCTGTATAGGAGCTCTGGTAGCATAGTGCCTAAGGCACTTGACTGCTAACCAGAAGGCTGGCAGTTCAAACCCACCAGCCACTCCTC
>NW_006921603.1:6995014-7002249 GCF_000298275.1 Orycteropus afer afer | reverse complement strand
GAAGGAAGGTTGGGCAATCTACTTCCGTAGTGATACTGCCTCGGAAACCCAAGGAGGGGTTGCTATGAGTCAGGTCTGACTTAATGGCAAATACCAACAGCAACAACATATATTTATATATACATGTACATGTATGTATAAACTGAATATACAGTTTAACAAGATCCTGGGGGTTTGAAAGCCCTTTTGAAACCTACTCAGTGTCATAACACACAAGCCTCCCCTGACTGACAGGAAGTGGCTACATATGAAGAGCACTGGCTGGGACCTGGACTCAGGTCTTCTGCACGGGAGGCAAGACTTCTACCCGTGAACCACTGCCTTCATCTAGAGGGCAATAGCAATTTAATTAATTGCAGTCTTTCATCGTTAGCCAATGTCAGCAGGTGAAAACAGCTTAAATTAGAAAATTACCTTCTATCCATAATATTCTTGTTAAAGTTAACTTGATATTGCCTACGTTCTATTTGGCATGCTTTTTAAGCACAAGAAGCCCAACTGTGGTTAGTTATAAATTGAAAGATGTGTCAAAGTTAAAGTGGGTATCTGTTTGAAGACTATGTATTTTGTTCCTGATTGGATTCTGGAAATCTCAGTGACATCTTCAAAATCTATAGCTGTTCAAATATACCTTGGATGCTTATCCCAGCGTGTTTGAAAGTGATATTTCTTTCATCAGATTAGCCATTGCGCTTTTCACCTAATATTAAGGAAGGGAAAAATAGTGGAAAATTCGCCTTCAAGTGCATTTTGTTTCCTGGGCAGTGCATGAATATATGGGAAGGTTAATTTAAATGCCATCGTAGAATAAAGATCTGGAGACCCGTGTGTTGCTGAATTGGAAAGGCCATTTTCCAAGGTGGTTTGAAGATGACTGTAGTGGTTTGTTATTAGCTATTTTGGCTTTCCAGCATCTACCGGGAACTCTGGTAGCATAGTGGCTAAGGCACTTGACTGCTAACCAGAAGGCAGGCGGTTCAAACCCACCAGCCACTCCTCGGAAGGAAGGTTGGGCAATCCTACTTCCGTAGTGATACTGCCTCGGAAACCCAAGGAGGGGTCGCTATGAGTCGGGGCCGACTCGACGGCAGACAACAACAACCTACACGTGTGCAGTGTGCTGATTCTCTGAGGAATGCCAAACTTTGATGCCAAGGTTCTTCCCTACAAGTGTGAGTCCCCCCTTCCCCACTCACATCTTGATGTTTTATATGAGATTTGGTAAAGAGCATCTTTGTTGTGACTGCAACTATGCTCTTTAGCACCAAACACAGACCCTTGCACAAAACCAAAACCAAAACCAAACTCACTACCATCGAGTTGATTCTGACTCATAGTGATGCCCTTTGGGTTTCCAACACCGTAAATCTTTACAGAAGTAGATTGCCCGGTCTTCCTTCCGCAGAGTGGCTGGTGGGTTGGAATCACCAAGCTTCTGGTTAACAGTCAAATGCGTTAGGCACTGTGTTGAATAAATGATCTAATAAATGACTAGAAGAACCTGGCATTCAGATTTAGGAGCAGCCATAATGACTTGGTACTGTTCAGCTCTTGTCACATGACAGGCACTCTTAAGTCCAGGTACACACTGTGAGCCTGGTTTTTACTCATGAAAAGTTTATAGTCCAGTTGATAGAGAAGACATATGCATCTAGAAAATATAACTGCTGCATTGCTTAGGAATTATAGCAGCCATGATTTCTTGTGCCTCTCATGGTAGATGCTTTACATTCATTGCCCCTATACTTCAAAACAAACTATGGAGTATATTTTGTACACGAGGAAGCTGAACTTCGGGAAGGCTATATAATTTGCAGTTTGGAAAGGACTGGAACTGCTTTAAATCTCCTGTCTGCTTGAGTAATGGAGAGAACAATGATGGTGAACTCAGGAGGCAAAGGTTCTCCAACTAACCAGTCCTATGAGCTTGGAATCATATCACCTCTCTGCATTTCAATTTCTCCACTGGAAAAAGAAGAGAGTTGGAAAAAATTGTTTCTGAGGTTCATTCCAACTATACCAGTCTATGATTTTAAAAATTTGAGTGCGAAGAGAGAGGTATAGAAATTAATAGTGATCATTTCCTTGTTACCATGAGGCATTTTTCATTCTTATGTCTTCCTTTGTAAAGTATCTGTAAAATTCTTTTGCCCATTTAGAAAGTAGGGTTGCTTTGTCTTTGTAAGAACACTTTATATATTCTGGATTTAAGTCCTTTGTCAGAAAAAGGACTTGTGATCTATACTCCAAGTCTGTAGCTTGCTTATTCAAAACTTTAATCCAATTCAGTTTCCTTTAATGTTTTGGTATCCAGGAAATTACATTTTCCTACTTTCAATCTCATTAATTTACCTCCTTTTATTTATTTTTTTTATTTTGGAGGAGGGGTGCCATGGGTAAAAATGATCATTAAAAGAACAAAAGACAGCAATGATTTGTGAGTAACCATTCACTTTCTAGTTTTTAAAGTGCTTTCATATTATTTCTTGAAATTTGTTATTCATAACAACCAGATCAGGTTATTAGAGCAGATAATACTCTTTTATTAGGGGGGAAAAGTTTGGAGATTGACTTCAGGGCTTCAAACTCTTCTTCCTGGTTCAGTCATGGCCAATGAAGCAAAACCAGCATGGACTGAATTTGAAAAATGTGGTGTACTGGAATGATAATTGCAACAGAAAAAATTATCGGTCACTGCCCTGCTCTCCCTTAGAAAACAAGGGCCGCATGCACAGTGCATAGCAACCAAATCTCTTGACTAGCAGAGTTGAAAACAGAAGCACCCCATGCCTCTTTGAATGTATGTCGCTCTCCACGGTCCTGGTGACAGTCCAGTCTCCCATATCAGGCTCCTGAAAGGGCTCACTATGATTTTTCCAAGTCCCCTATTCCGAGGCTTCAACTCATATTTTTTTTTCTCATCGTTCTAGTACACCCACATTCTACAAATATGAATCTGTTCCGACTTCATCAACCATGACTGAACCACTTTGAACCAGTTCAAAGTCGTGGTTGAACTGTTCTTGGTCCTTATGGAATTAAAAAGTGGCAAGACCAAATGACTGACCCCAAACCCAACCCAACCCACTGCTGTGAAGTTGATTCCAACTCATAGTGACCCTATAGAACAGAGTTGAACTGCCCCTAGTGTTGCCAAGGATGTAAATCTTTACAGACGCACACTGAGAGACATCTTTATCCTGTGGGATGGCTGGTGGGTTTGGATTGTCAGCTGTTGATTAGCAGCTGAATGCCTTAGCCACTGCACTATCAGAGCTCCTCCCAAATGAGGGACCAAAGCTAACCAAACCCACTGCCACCGAGTTGGTTCTGACTTATAGCGACCCTTTAAGGACAGAGTAAAAGTGTCCCATAGGCTTTCCAAAGCTGTAAATCTTTACAGAAACAGATTGACCCATCTTTCTCCTGTGGAGCAGCTGGTAGGTTTGAACCACTGGCTTTTCGGTTAGCAGCCGAATGCTTTAACCACTGTGCCTCCAGAGCTCCCCAAATGAGGGAAGGAGGGAATAAATAGGAAACATTATGTGTTGTTGGTGTGAGAGTACATTGAGGCATTGTTCTGGCCAGCAGTCTGGCACTACTTAAGCCAATTAATGAGTAATTTATTCTGTGACCTATAAATTCCATTCCCATAGGTGGACACTGGAATGTGTCCCACAGGTCCTTAAGAGAACACGTTCAAGGTTATTCATCACTGTATTATTAAAGTGGAGGAGAGTTGGAGATAACTGGGCAGCCACCACTTATAGAGGGAAAGGGAAAAGAATGGACACACACCATGGAGTCTGCCCATATTAGAAGCAGTAGATTAAATAAGCAAAAACAACATGGATGCATCTTTGGAATAAAACATTGGTGAAACAAAACAACAAAATGCAATAATAGTGTGAGATAGGTAACATTAAATCATTTATGTGAATTAAAAATTCATGAATATAACGCAGACACATTTTGTAACAACACTTCCATAAAGATACACATTAAGCACATTAGAATGGCTGTCTAATGTGGAGGGGAGTGGGCTATGAAGGCATAAGAAATAATAGGTAAGGAACACAAAAAATAAAGTGATGATAATGTGCCATGAACTAATGCTGTTGTTATGTGCCTTTGAGTTGGTTCTGACTCATAGGTACCTATGAGAGCAAAACACTGCGTGATCCTGTGCCGTCCTCAAAATCATTGATATGTTTGAGCCCATTGTTACAGCCAGTGTAATGGCCCATCTCCTAGTGGGTCTTCCTCTTTTTGCTGACCCTCTACCAAGCATGAAGTTCTCCTCTGGGGACTGGTCCCTCCTGATAACATGTCCAAAGTATGTGAAACAAAGTCTTGCCATTCTTGCCTCTAACGGAGCATTCTGGCTGTACTTTTCCAAGACAAATTTGTTTATTCTTCTGGCAGTCTGTGGCATGGTTAATATTCTTCACCAACACCAGAATTTCACATGCCTCAATTCTTCTTTGGTCATCTTATTCACTGTCCGTCTTTTGCATGCATGTGAGGTGATTGAAGATAGCATGGCTTGGATCAGGTGCACCTTAGTCCTCAAAGTGACATCTTTGCTTTTTAATACTTTAGAGATCTTTTTGCAGCAGATTTGCCCAATGCAATACATCATTTGGTTTCTTGACTGCTGCTTCTGTGGTTGTTGATTGTGAATCTAAGTAAAATGAAATCCTTGACAACTTCAATATTTTCTGCATTTATCAAGATGTTGCTTATTGGGCTAGTTGTGAGAATATTTTTTTCTTTATGTTGAAGTGTAATACATACTGAAGGCTGTAGTCTTCGTTCTTCATCAGTAAGTGCTTCAAGTCTTCTTCACTTTCAGCAAGCAAGGTTGTGTCATCTGCATATCTCAGGTTATTAATGAGTCTTTCTCCAATCCTGATGCCCCATTCTTCATCATATTGTCTAGTTTCTCAGATTATTTGCTCAGCATACAGATTGAAGAAGTATGGTGAAAGGATATAATCCTGACACATACTTGGTCTGATTTTAAATCACACAGTATCCTCTTGTTCTGTTTGAATGACTTCCTCTTGGTCTATGTACAGATTTTGCATGAGCATAATTAACTCTACTGGGATTCTCATTCTTGACAGTGTTATCCATAATTTCTTATGATTCACACACTCAGATACCTTTGTGTAGTCAATAAAACACAAGTAAACATCTTTCTGCTTTCAGCCAAGATCCATCTGACATCAACAATGACAGGCCTCCTTCCATGATAAGTATGGCTAAAAAGTCATAATGGTAAAACTATCAGGCTTTGAAAATGTTCACTCTTGACTCCTGCAGAGGTGCTGCTGGTATATGGTAGATGAATTCTCCTGGGACAAGGAGGTTACTCGATTTTTTAATGATAGGTGTCGAAACAGGAGAGAAAATGATTATACCTTTAGTCATTCCAGGGTCCACCTGTTTGTGTTCACACAGGACTGTTTCAGGTTTACCTGTAATCTGTAGTGGAAGGCCTAGCTCTTTTTGCTCTTGTATAAGATTCTCATCTATAGTACCATCCAATGAAATATTGACAGTAAAGACTTAATTGTAATGGTTGTATTCTACCTTTCTCAACAATATAAATAAAATGCTAACAATTGAAGCATAGAGATGTAGTAGAAGGAATACAAAGTTCAAGTCAGAAGATGTGCAAGTGGTGAACATGAGATTCACAGTGTGATTCTAAACTTTTCTGTGATTTAGACTTTTCATTTATAAAATAGGGGCTCTGGTGGCACAATGCCTAAGGCATCCAACTGCTAACCAGAAGTTTGGTTCAAACCTACTAGCCACTCCTCGGAAAGAAGATTGGGGCAATCGATTTCTGTAAAGATTTACTGCCTCAGAAATCTGGTGGGGGTCACTGTGAGTCAGAGTCGACTTGATGTCAGTGAGCTTGGTGTTTTGGTTTTATTTACAAAATGAGGGTAATGATAACAATTTATCCATTTCAGAGTTGTAAGGATCAAATTGTATGATTAGAGAATTTATTTAATTCAGATTGCTTTATGCTATATGAATGAATTCATCTCTTTTTTTCTTCTCTCTCTGTTGTTAGTCAGTGATCTTGAGTCAACTCTGACTCATCGAGACCCCATGTGATGGAGTAGAATTACCCCGTAGAGTTTTCTTGGCTGTCATCTTTATGGAAGCAAATTTATTAGGGTTGCACAGAAGAATTTTTGCCATCTTGTTCCAATACACCTTTTTTCACTCTTTGCTTTCTCTAAAACACCTGATCTTGGGACCATGCTATCCTTATTTCTCCCATCTTTCTCCACGTGGACTGTGTGTTGCATTTTTCCATGTTTATGTACAAGTCTTCTCTCTGCTGGTTTGTGCCTTTCTCATTTTTTTCTCTTCCTTTCAAATATCTACAAATCCTTCAAGACCTGCTCAAATGTGTCCTCTTCTAGGCAACTTTTTAAACTTTCTCAGGTAGTAGCAGCCACTCCTCCTTTAGTCTGGTAGTACTTCATGGACATTCTGCTTTCATGGCATTTACTACTTTTTATGGGAATAATTTATTTAATCTGTATTCCCTAAGTTAACAATGGGCTTTTAGAAGGACTATTTATGTTTTTCTTCCATTTTTGTATCTGTCTTCTCATCTCTAGGATCTTGCACATGTGATGCTCAGTTGGTGGCTGTTGAGCAAATAAGATGTTTGGCAGTTGGTGTTTGCTGGCATGATCTCCTGTGGGTCAGTGTTAATTGAGGTTACTTCCTTCACATATATACATTTGGCATCTACATCTGACATATATTCACATTTATATCAGATGCAGATATATACAATTTTGAAAATGTGTCAGAGAGAGTATGCATTTATACTAAAATCTTTTGGAAGGTTTGAGCTCACAACCATTTTTTGTAAATAGCGTGGTGTAGTGTTGGGATCCCACAGTACCTGTGTGAGCTTGGGCAAGTAAATTAACTTCTTAGAAACTCATTTCCTTATCTTAAAAAATGGACATGCACATCTCATAGAGTTATTGAGAGAATTACACGAGATCCTCCATGTAAAGCACCTAGCACAGTGCTTGGTACATAGCTACCATCTTTGGAGTGCCTACTGTTAAGGGGATAAAAGCCAGGAACCCGGACAGAAGAGCAGTCAGCCCCAGGGTTACAGGTGAGGAGAGACAACTCAGGGATGCCCAAAGTAGCCAGTGGGAAGAGCAGGAGAAAGGGAATTAAAA
>NW_006921603.1:6986684-6991439 GCF_000298275.1 Orycteropus afer afer | reverse complement strand
GTGGGATCGGGCAGTGTTTCGTTCTGCTGTGCATGGGGTCGTTATGAGTCGGAAACGACTCGACGGCACTTAACAACAACAACAACAACTGTTAATAGTGATTTAAGTGTGTGTGTAAGATTTTTGTTATTTGTTAATAATACACATTTTTACTGTTCATTACTCTAGAAGAAAGGGACTGTTGTAATAAATTCTCTTCTTCCAAAGAACATTGCTTTCCTTTTCACTTCCTCTGCATAGTGCCTAAGGCATTTGCTAACCAGAAAGCTGGAGGTTCAAACCCACCAGCCACTCGTTGGAAGGAAGGTTGGGTAATCTACTTACATGGTGATACCACCTCGGAAGCCCAAAGAGGGGTCACTATGAGTCGGATCCAACTCAGTGGCAGTGAGTTTGTTTTTTTTCCTCATCATGAAATGGTGGGAATTTGTCTTTTTCTTTTAAAGCGATGTTTGAAAATTGAGATTATTGATGTAATTAGTTGTTTATGATAGATAGCAAAAAACTCTATTAAAATTATAGAGACCTCTTGAAAAAAGCAAAAATGCACCAGTGATACTTCTTCCACCATACATTCAATGCTATGTTGTTTTCTCAAATTTGTAACTAAAGAAGTTAAAAAATGATATGAGGATTAAAATCAGAAGACAGGAGAAATTATTTATAGTCTCGTGACAACATATTCTATCTCCAGTATACAGAGAGTCCCTACATATTATGAAGTGAAGGACAAAGTACCTAAAGGGAAGAGAGTCAAAGATTATGAACATATACTCATAGAAGAGAAGAAGCACCTGCCCAATAAACATGTAAAAAAGACATTAAATTCATAAATCTTAAGACATTAAAATGTTTTAATATCCACTTGATACCACCTTAAATGGATCAGATTAACCAAAAAGGAAAAAAAAAATCCTCTTATTCAGTGTATAAAAAAACCAAAACTAAACTCATTGTTGTCAAGTCAGTTTTGTCTCATAGTGACCCCTCCTAGGGTTTCCATGGTGGTATCTCAACAGAAGTTGATTGTTCAGTCTTCCTTCTGAGGAGTGGCTGGTGGGTTTGAATTGCCAGACTTCTGGTTAGCAGTCAAATGCCTTACGCACTGTTCTGGTTACCTAGAGCTGCTCTGACAGGAACATACCACAGATGGGATGGCTTGAATAACAGGAGTTTATTCTTACAATTTGGAGGCTTTAAGTCCAAGTTCAAAGTGCCAGGCTCTAGGGGCTGGGTCAAAGCCCCTCGGCCTTAGGCTTCAGCTCTGCTTCCAGCTTCCGGCCCACTGAAGCTAGAGGCGGTTCTTCACTCAGACAGCTGCTGACTGCTGAGGCTGAGAAGCCCAACGTTGACAAATAAAATGGCACAGTCCCGATGTTACCAGACCACACGGCAGGCCATTAATTTAAGTCCATTGTAAGTCCCAAGGTCGGCAGAGCATGGCAGGCTGCTGAACAACGACACGGCTACATGCAGAGTCCAGACGTGCCATCAACTAGAGACCATTCCCGAAACTGCTTCTTTTATACAGGAAGCAGACCACATCCCTCAGGCAGCTACTCAGCTGCTTGTGGTAGAGCCCTCCATGGAGATGATTGCCAGTCTCATCATCAGGAATGAATAACTATCACCAGCTGCCCAGCCATTCAACCAGGCCCAAGCCAAGTTGACACAAAAACATAACTACCGTGGGCACTATGCTAGCAGAGTCTACCAAATCATGTTGATTTTTGTATCAACTTGTTCAACTTTTTTGGGAATTTAGACATATATGAGTTGGAATTGGCTTGTTGGCAGCATTTTGTTTTCTTGGTATGTATCTATTAAAATAAAATACTATTCTTATCCTATTGTTACTCTTTGCTCCAGTAACCCAAATTTGGGAACCTCTGCTGCAGAAATGAAAACGTCAGTATATAAGTATTTGTTGTTAAAGATGTTTATTATCACAGTGTTTGTAAAGCAAAAGCACTGGAAACAAACTACATTTTGCTTAACTGGACTGGTTGAATGTGTTAGGATTTATCTATTTTATGGAATTTGTTAAAGATAATTTTAAAAGGAAGCTATACATGGTAAACTGGAAGAATGTGTGTTTTTTATTGTTAAGGAAAAATCAAGTTACAGAGTTGTGAGCATAACATGAACCAATTTAAAAACAAAAAGATAAAAAAAGGAAAGTCATAAATATTTGCCATAAATTCTTACACTGTCACTATTGTACTTATTTTTTTAAAATTCACAAAACCACAGAATTATAATAGAGAGTCACATCTCTAAGATGATATGGCATCTATGCTTGTTGAGGCTTTCTCAGTGCTGATCAAGGTTTTCTGGTCTCTGTGCACAGAAATGGCACAGAAGTTTTTGCTACTGGTGCACTGTTTCCAGGAGCTATTGTTAAAACCTTTGGCACAGTGGTTAAAACATTTGGCTGCTAACCATATGGTTGGTGTTTGGAATCCACCATTTGCTCTATGGGAGAAAGATGAGGCTATCTGCTTCTGTAGAGATTGACAGCCTTGGAAACTCTATGGGGCAGTTTTCCTCTGTCCTATAGGGGTAGGGATTGACAGCAGTAGGGTTAGGGTTAGTTTATGCATTTAAGGCCATTAATGCAGTAAAATATAGTAGTTTTTCTCCATGCAGCAGTATGTTGTGAATTTATTTTCTTAGAAACAAAATTCAGCATATAGCACTATTTTCAGTAGCTGCACAGAATTCCATAATAAGGCTAGAGGCACATCCTCAGAGATTCTCTTGCAATCTGTTACCAGAAGTGGAACATGCACAAAGGATATGATCTTTTTGTTGTGAGTACAGCCAAATCTTCCTTCAGACAGATTGTCCCAATTTATATCTCACTGACAGTATACAACAGCACAAGGGAGCCTACTTCCTGAACTCTCCCCTGCATAATATTACCATGTTTTTCTTCATTTTTGCCAGTGTGAATGGTGGAGGGTGGTCCTGTGTTTTGATTTGTGAGTGTAGATTTTTGTCCACTGTAAAGGCAAACTAGGGAATGCTGGCTTTAAAAAAAAACAAACAACCTGACAGCCTTATAAATCACTGCCTGAATAAAGGCTATTGTTGGTTTCTGAGGTTGCTGTGCTTCTTTATATTTGTACCATAAACTCATATGACAACTGAACTGCCATAGCTACACCTTGTGTTTCTGGTGACAGTTGTATAATCTGTTATTAAACTCAGATTCAACATGGAAATCTTTCTGAGGTTTGTTTTTTTACCCTCTTCAATATTGATGAATATGAAATTGTGAGAGAAAAAAGACAACTCATGGCTCAGGAGTGGCAGGTTGAGACATTTTTCTGGCTAGATTCCCATGAAAAATTGTTCTTTGAATTATGTTTGCAATTTTCTTCCTTAACAGTATTTAATTGCATAATTTCCTTTGGCAATATAAGGCTTGTTTCTCCAAGTATTTGTTCTATATAGGAGACACTATATTGAGATAAGAAACCCTGCTGGTGAAGTGGTCAAGCACTTGGCTGCTAACCAAAATGAGTGGAGTTTTAACCCACTAGCCACTTTGTCCTAGAGGGTCACTGTGAATTTGGATCAATATGTTTGGGTTTTGGGTGAACTTAGATTACAGCAATCATTTTTCATACAGTTTTAAATTTCCTCTTTATATATATATATTAAATAGAGATTGCAGGAAAATAAGTTAAAAACATACTTAAAATGTTATTTTCTAACTTACTTGGATTTTGGTGTTCAAATACTACTTACTTTTACAGTAAATAGTATTAATTCCTGATAGGGATTATGATTTTCCTGCCATATTCATGCTAGTAATAGGTGTGTAAGAAAAACTTGTTGAAAAATGAATATGGATTATACGTAATAATGGTGTATTATCCTTCAGATGGGAATATGACATTGCTAACTCACCATCTGAAAGGCATCACTTCAAATAAATTTTCTGATATTGGAACTAGATTTATTTTAATTTGTACATGCGGGTTTCTAGTTTTTCTTGCCCTAGGGATAAATAAGCTTTTGTTAAACAATGGAGCCAAGCTAATTTGGTTGACCTGACCTTCAAGCTTTAAACTTGTGATCTGCAGATAAGAACCTTACTGTTATTTGACCAAAAGCCATTACAAAGTTGAATTAAAGAAAGAAATGTCACAAAACCAAAAAACTGGTGGCGATTCAAAGCAACCAGCCGATCCTCGAAGGAAGGTTGGGCAATCTACTTCTGTAGAGATACTGCCTCTGAAACCCAAGGAAGGAGGGGTCCTTTTGAGTTGAATCTGACTCTACGGCAGTGAGAGGAAGTGGAGGGGAGGGGAAGGGAGGCTAAATTCCTAGATAGGTGGAAAGAAAAACAAAAATTGTAGTATTCATGCTAGAACACAGTTGCAAGTTTAGAAAACCTACAATAATCAATTTTGTAAAATGTCAGTATAGTTATTTAATTGTACTATTTAAAATAAGTTTTATGCTGATTTTAGAAGACACTTCTTTACTCACATGTACTCCCCTTTCCTCTCTGTGTAATATCCCCACTTTTATCTCCCCGGGAAAGATCTCCTGTACTTGACACCCATCTTTTGAATGTCACCTCTTTTTAAAAACGCTTTTAGATTCAATGAGCCTCCTACCACCAGATATTTGTGTGTGTGTGTGTGTGTGTATTTATTTTCAGAGCTTGCATGCTTTCATGCATTATTCCTTTAATTTATCTGATACCGGTGCACCTCTTTGTGCTGGGCTCTTTGCTGG
>NW_006921603.1:6966557-6976524 GCF_000298275.1 Orycteropus afer afer | reverse complement strand
TCAGGACATTTTTAAGGTGGTTACTAATACATGTAGGAGAGTAATAGGCATTATAGAAGACTATTTTGCTCTTCACAAGATTTGCTGGACAGAGGAGTTATGTGGCATCTACCTCTGGTTGGTACAGTGATTACAGTTGGTAAAAAATTTGCTTAAAGGGTTAAGGTGAAAAATGGTAGGATTGAGCAGTTACATTGAGCTATTGTGATCCCTTTTGGCTAATTTGTTCTTAGTGTGACCAATTTATCAGATGAGGAATTACCCATCTAAGAGGTAATTTGATGGAAGAGTGGTCTGTGGTTCTGTAAGAATTAAACTGACTGTTGAATAGAGTTTACATAATCTGCGAGTGTAGTTTTTACTGTTAGCAGCTGGATGTAGTTCAGTATTGACAGGTGCACTTTAGGGGACTGTTTCAGTTGTGTAAAAGTATTTTATTATGGCCATGTGACCCCACACCCTAACTGAAGGGTGAATCTATGCTTTGCCCAGATCATAACGGCAAGGAGTATGAGAAGGCAAAAATAAACATCTGATTTGAAACCATTTGATCAGATTCCTCCTAGGTTTATGGTTATGCTATTCTGTCCCCTTGTCTCTGCACTGAATTTGGGCTTTTACTTTGCCAAGGGCAGCTTGGCAAAGCTTTTGGGCAGAGTTTATCAAGTAACTGTCTCTTGTGCATTGTTTCCCACATTTTTCTTTTGGAGGCCCCTGATTGTAGGTTTTGCTATTTTGCATGCTTTCTAAGGAAAGAAAACAATGATGTTGAAATTCCTGACTGTCCTTGAATAGATGATTTTTAAAAGCCCGTTGACATTGCTGCATTTCTCTCTCTCTCTTTTTTTTTAAAAACATTAGCTTATATTTATTGAGTATCTACTAAGTGCCAAGTGTAGTTTTAAGGTCATTAGTTTTACTGATTCAGAGTTTTCACAATATTCCTATGAGATAGGTATAATTACTAATTCCATTATACGGATGAGGGAATTGAGCATTCAGGGGATTAGAGCGGTGATCAGAGTCACACAGATATTAAGAGGCAGAGCTCAAAATCCCAAATAGCCTGGCTCTGCTCCCACAGCCCATATTGTTAACCCTTCATTCTATTTCTCCTAAATGCTGTTTGAAATATATCAGTGATTTCAGTAGAAAATAATAAACACACACAACTAGGGTTAATGGATGGACATTGTACTTGAATTACAAAACAAAAACAAAAACGAAACAAAACAAAACAAAAAACACAAGAAGCCCGGAGTATTTATTAGCAGAAGATAAGCATATTAGTTGTACTTTTGTATTTATTTTAGAAAATGATTGTTACGTGGAATCCTATGCCTTGATTGTAGGTGGCAGCACATGAAAACATTTACTGACCATAAATACTTCTAACTGGGGAGGCAGCGTGGTATGATATGTACACATACGTAGTCATGTGCCACATAATGTCCATTTGGGCAATGTCTGACTGCGCATAATGACTCTGGTCCCATAAGGTTATATTGGAGTTCAGAAATCCTGATCACAGAACAGTATGTAACAAACACAGCAGCTTCCCACAGGCAACACTTATAGTTCATGTCTCTTGTATACAAGGTGATTGCACTGCCAGGCATGTAATGGTACAGTACATATGTAACCTATAGTACATATACCTTGATAGCCATAATTGTCAATGCTGTTGGCTTATGTATGTACTGTACTTTCAGAAGTGATCACTGCTAACTTGACCGCACACCTGCTTGGAAGAGTAGGATGCATTTGCTTTTCCCACATTTTCATTATTCACCCACCCCTTAGCTCCTGCAAGCTCTTTTCCCCCAGAGTGTTGTCTCTAAGTATCAGGAAGAAATTACCAATCTCTTTATACTACACTTTCCTCCCCTATAAAATGGGGACAACAAGCTACCTCATACGGTTATAGGACAGAATGAAAGCATGTGTAGAAAGCGTTTGTAATAGTGCCATGAGACACAGTAAACTATAGATCACTCCATGAGTGCCTTTCCAGTGGTGCTAAGTTCATGGAATTTTCTCTAACTGGAAAAGTCCACATCTTGCCTCAGCTCTACCTTTTGGAATTCTACTTGTCTTTCCAGGCTTATCTCAAATACAGCACACCCTCTGGGCCTGGCTCTGTCTTGATCATTCTGTCACATGGATTTTTTTGGTAATAATTTTAGATTTACAAGGACTTCTATGTGGCCAGAGCCTTCTGCCATTCCTTACCATCTCTTCTCCCTCTCTGTGATAGCTCCTTCTCCCTCCTTGGTTTAATGGTTTTTGAGAGTTCCAAGTCTCATTTTATAACTTTGAATCTCTCCCAAACATACCAGACTGTTGTCATTCTGTTCAACAGTGGGCACCACCACTCAGATAAGATACCATATACTAACTGATCTGCCCACTAGGGGCACAGTCACCTCTCTTTGTTTATTATTCCCTTCCCTTCTCTGTTTATGCAATCATGTCTTTAGCTGGAAAACCCACACTCAGCAAACCAACTTTGGGGTTGAGTGTTGCCATACATTTTAGCCTGAGGTTTATTTCCCTACTCTCTGAGAGCTGCTAATATCTGAGTTGGCATTCAGGGGATGCATACACAGATTTTCCTACATTATAGGAGGAGGAGGGGTTGGTGTCCAGAAAGACCTCTGGAAAATGTCTTGTTGGTTTCAGAGTCCTAGTGACCTTGTGGTGGTTGGGACTCCATTTCAGTGACACACCTCCTGACTCCACTATAGGTAATTGTGATACAGTGAATTACTTAATATGGCACTCTAGCCATAATCTTTGTAACTCACACCAAATGACTGATGGGACTATGCAAATGTGAGGTGCTTGTGCCCATGTCCATTCAGTGAGGTTGAATAGCTTATTAATAATGTAAATAAAGAGCATGGTACCCTTGCTCTCTTAGAGCAATCGACCATGGGGCATCAGAGGGGCGAAATTCACATGGAGGAAATGTAGGACAAACAGGAGTGCATAACTATGAGGGGCACAGGGGTAGGGTTACTGGGCAAGGAGGGGAGGAGACTGGGTTAGGGTTGGGCATGGTAAATGGGGAGTGAAACTAAATGTACACATAATGTTGAATTTAAAACAAACTCTTAAAAAAAGAAAAAAAGAAGAGTCAAGAGTGGAGCTCCTCCTTTGAACCTGAGATCCCTGTACTGAACTTCTTTGATCCAGGAGACAGAGAGCCACCAGAAAGATGGTGAGATGTGTTAGCAAGGGAGCAGAGACAAGAGACTGGCACGGGACAGAGTGGTTAGCTTCTTGGACCATGGACTGAGAATACTGAGTGCCTCTAGGCAGGAGGCTTGCTGGCAGAGTGAGGAGGCTCTAGGCACTTATCTGAGGGGCTAACTTACTGATCCAGGGAGTGAGAAAGCTGAATGCCTTAGGACAAGAGGCTTAGGGTTGGAGTGAGGAGTTTCTGAGCACTTTCCCCCAGAGCTAGAAGAGCTTTGTCACATTTGCTTGAGCAGGCATGAGAGCAGAGAGAGGTCAGCCTGCAGAAAGTTCTGAGAAGAGGACATCCTGATTGAATAATACTATCCTGAACCATTTCTGACCCTGTTACTTCCCTAATAAACCTCATAATTATGAGTATTGTCTGTGAGTTGTTTGTGACAATTGCAACAAATTATTTAACCCAGCAGAGAAGTAGAGAGTTCTGGGGAAGAGACAGTTGGTGTCAGAATTGGTGAACAGGGTTGGAGAGTGGAAGCAGGTACAAGTGCAGCCTTCACTCCAGACTCTTGCTTCCTTACACACAGCAGCCGCAGTCAGCAGTCCTTAGTGCCCGTGAGAAGTGGGGGCAGAATAACCCTGATTGACCCCAAGGAGTTTTGTCCTATTGGTTTCAGAGGCCAGAGCTATAAGGTATACAGGGCTGCAGGTGGAGTGCTGTCTATGGGAGCAGACTCCCCTGCAGGGTCTTTCTGTAGCAGTTTACAGCAGGCTTGCAGGTGACAGTGTCTGGATAGAGGAGGGGCTGTCATGCTCCAAATGGACATCTGGAGAGGTCTCGCTTGTTGGTATCAGAGCCCTCCCTGCAGTATTTTGGCTGTGAGTGTATCCTCCACTCAAGACACCTGCTTCCTAGTACACAGCAGCCTCAGTCAGCAATCCTCAGTGCTGACTAGAAGTGAGAGCAGGCAGACCCAAACTGAATCCCCAGGTAGGTCTGTACTTTTGGTTTCAGAGACTCGAGCTATGGGATGTATAAGGAGACATGTAGGGTGTTGACTATGAGAGCAGTCCTCCGCTGCAGGGGATCTTTAGCAATTCACAGTTAGTTTGCAGTCAACAGTGTCCAGGTGGGGAGGTGCTGACACATTCCAAATGGACCCTTGGGAAGGTCTGTCTTGTTGATTTTATAGCAGAAGCTTGGGGTCCTGTTTCTTTTATAGGGAAGAGATGTGGTGGTTAAGGAAACAGGCTCTTTATCTGGAACCACTTCCCCAGTTCACAGGAGCAGTTCACAGATTGTGGCTGGGGAGTGGGGGCAGAACTTTGGGAGAAGCAGTTTTCCTACAGGATGTGATTCGTGGTTGATTTATTGGTTCTTGCCTGTCTGCTTTCCTCTGTTCTCAGATTCACAGTCCATCAAAGTTAAGCACCTTTCCTTATTGTGTTTGTAGCAAGGATCGGAATGATGATTTGTTTATGTCACTGTTTTCCTAGAATTTGGAAGGTGCTGTACCTCAGTATGGGATGCATTGAATTACATTTTATTTTTTTTTATTTTATAACATTTTGGCATGAAAAAGAGGCAAAGGTGAGTTAGCTTGCCAGTTGTAATAACAGCTAAGGGACTTCTAAGGCACAGAGAAAAGAAAACATGGGTTATTGGAATTCTAGACATGATCGAAGTTTGACTATTTTGGTCAAACTTGGTCAAAATTCTGAGATGAGTTTATGACTGGAAAAGAAAACAACAAACAAATTGCTAGTTTTTTTTTTTTTAAACTCATGCAGAGAGATTATTCTATAATTGGATATTTAGTTGGTTGGCATTTTAAGTTCTATAATTTTATCTGAGGTTATCAAAACTGTTTTGTTAACTTTCAGTAATATTTTCTAGGGTGCCTATGTGGTGGTATCTGTAATTCTGTCACATCCTAGTAATTATTATGGCACATATATTTTTTTCTCTATGATTTTATACATAAATCACTTTAATGTGTTAGGAATTGAAACTTTTTTTTTTTATAACTGTATTATATTTGTTCATGTAATAATGCAAAGTAAGAAAATTTCATAAATAAATTGAAATGTGCAAATCTGGTTTTCTAAGACGAATGGTTTAAAAAAAAAAACAAAACAAACTCACTGTCGCCAAGTCAATTCTGACTCATAGCGACCCCTCCTTGGGTTTCTGAGGCAGTATCTCTATGAAAGTAGTTTGCCCAGTCTTCCTTCTGAGGAATGCCTGGTGGGTTTGAACCACCAGGCTTCTGGTTAGCAGTCAGATGCCATAGGCACTATGCCAATGGTTAAAGTGACCTCTTTTAAATGTAGGGAGCTCTCATGGCATAGTGCTTCCACCCAACAATAGCACAGTGTATGTTCTTTTCCAGCAAACACGGAATATTCTCCAGAATAGACTGTATTTAGGCCACAAAGCAAGCCTCAATAAATCAAAAAATATATATATCAAAATACTGCAAAGCATCTTCTTAGTTCATAATGCTATAAAATTAAAAATCAAAAATAGAAAGATCAAGGAAAAAAAAAATTAAATGCTGGAAACCAAATACCACCCTGCTTAAAAACTAGATAATAAAAGAAAGAAAGGAAATAAAAAATTCCTTGAATGAAATGAGAATGAAAACAAAACTCACCAAAATCTTTGGGACACAGCAAAAGCAGTGCAATACATGGCAATAAATGCACACATCAAAAAACAAGCAAGAATCAAAATAAATATCTTCACCTAAAATCTCCAATTAGAAAAAGACAGCAAAATAAGGTTACAGTAAGCAGAAGGAAAGAAATAAAGATTAGAGCAGAAATAAATGGAACAGAAAAACAACAGAATCAACTTGACTAAGTTAATTCTTTCAATGGACTGATAAATTGACAAACCACTGGCAAATTAAACAAAGGAAAAGGAAAAGATGCAAATAAAAAATTAGAAATGAAATGGGTAGCACCACAACAGAATCAACTGAAATAAAAAGAATAATAATAGAATACTATGAAGAACTATATTCCATCAAAACTGAAAGTCTAGAAGAAATGGACAAATTTCTAGAAACACACTACCTACCTAAACTAACACAGACAAAAGTAGAAAATTTGAACAGACACATCACTGAAGAAGAAGTCAAACAGATAATAATAATAAAACACCAACAAAAAATATCCTGGCCCAGATGGCTTTACTGGTGAATTCTACCAAACATTCAGAGAAGAGCTAACACCAATACTACTCAAACTACTCTAGAACATAGAAAAGGATGGAGTAATCTCAAACTCATTTTATGAAGCAAGCATAACCCTGAAGAAAGATATCACTTAGAAAGAAAATTACATACCAGTATCCATCATGAATATTGATGTAAACATTCTGAACAAAATACTAGCCAGTAGAATCCAACAACATATTAAAAAATAATGCATCATGACCAAGTGAGATTCATACTGGTTCAACATTCTGGTTCAAGAATGGTTCGACATTAGAAAAACAATGTAATCCACCACGTAAATAAAACAAAGGAAAAGAAACACACAATCATATCAATTGATGCTGAAAAGGCATTTGACAAAATCCAACAACCATTCTTGATAAAAGCACTCAGCAAATGGGAGAAGAAGGAAATTCCTCAACATAGTTAAGGGCATATTCACAAAACCAACTGCCAACATTATTCTCAATAGAGAGACTTAAAACATTCCCCTTGCAAACTAGAACCAGATAAAGATGCCCTTTATCACCATTCCTATTCAATATTGTTTGGAAGTCCTAGCCAGAGCAATAGGCAAGAATGGGAAATAAAAGGCATCCAAACTGGCAAAGAAGAAGTAAAACTATCTTTATTTGCAGATGATACGATCCTGCACATAGAAAATCCAGGAAACTCAATAAGAAAACTACTGGAACTAATAAAAGGATTTTATTTATGGCAGGGTACAGGATTAACAACATACAAATATCAGTCAGATTCCTCTAACCAGACACAAAAAAGACCCATACAAAGGAAACTACAAAACACTACTACAAGAAACCAAAAGAGACCTACATAAATGGAAGAATATACCAGACTTATAGATAGAAACGTTGTGAAAATGTCAATGCTATCCAAAGCAACCTACAGATAAAATGCAATCCCAGTCCAGATTCCAACACCAACCTTTACAGAGATGAAAAACTTATCGCCAACTTTACATGGAAAGAAGAGAGACCTTGGATAAGCAAAGCACTACCTAAAGAAGAACAGCAAAATAGGAAGCCTCACGCTTCTCTAATTCAAAACCTACTAAACAGCCGTGGTAATCAAAACAGCCTGGTACTGGTACAACAACAGACAGATAGACCAATGGAACAGAGTTAAGAATCCAGAAATAAATCCATTGACCTATGGACTGCTGATCTTTGACAAAGGGTTGAAACTCATTAAATATGGAAGAGATATTCTCTTTAACAAATGATGCTGGCAAAACTGGATATTCATTTGCAGAAAAATGAAACAGGACTCATATCTCACCCATATACAAAAATGAACTCAAGAAGGATCAGGGACCTAAATGTAAAACCTAAAAGTTTAAAGATCAGCAAAGAAAAAATAGGGATCAAGTTAGGGGCCCTAATACATGGCATAAATATACTATCAAACATAACTAAAAATGCACAAAAAGCAGACAACAAACTAGATGACTGGGACCTCCTAAAAATTAGACACTTATGTACATCAGAAGATTTCACCAAAATATTAAACAGAGGACTCACACACTAGGAAAAAATTTTTTTATTCTTACTTTTTGCATTGTTTCCTCTCCTCCCACCCATGGTAACCAACAAAGAAAGTTTCCTTCCATATTTTTACAATAATGAACTAATACAACATTTGTCCTTCTGTGATTGACTTATTTCACTCAGCATTAGATTTCCCAGTCTTCCTTCTGAGGAGTGGCTAATGGGTTTGAACCACCAGCTTTCTAGTTAGCAGTCAAATGCCTTAGGCAGTACACCACCAGAGCTCCTATAATGTGAGAAAAAAAATTTGTCAATGACCTATCAGACAAGATACTGATCTCTAAAGTTATAGAGAATTGTAGCACCTCAACAACAAGAGGACAAATAATCCAATTTAAAAATGGGCAGAGGACATGAAGAGACACTTCACTGGAAAAGACATTTGGTCAGCCAACAAACATAAGTAAAAATGCTCACTATCATTATCCATTCTCACTCACTGCCATCGAATTGATTGTATCTCATAGCACCACCCATTAGGTTTCCAAGGCTGTAAATCTTTATGGATGTAGATTGCCTCATCTTTCTCCCATGGAGCAGCTGATGAGTTTGATTCACCAACCTTTTGGTTAGCAGGCAAATTCCTTAACTACTACACCACCAGCGCTCCTTATCATTAGCCGTTGCCAAACCCAAAACCAAACTCACTGCCATCGAGTTGGTTCCCACTCATGGTGACTCCTCCTTGGGTTTCTGAGGTGGTATCTCTATGGAAGTAGATTGCCCTGTCTTCCTTCCAAGGAGTGGTTGGTGGGTTTGAACAGCCAGCCTTTTGGTTAGCAGTCAAATGTCTTAGGTATGATGCCACCAGAGCCATCAGAGAGATACAAATCAAAATGAGACCATCTGACACTAGCACTAATAGCAAAGTTTAAAAACAAAACAAAACAAATGCTGGGGAGGGTATGGAGAGATTGGAACCCTCATATACTGCTAGCGGAACTATAAAATGGTACAACCACTGTGGAAAATATGACACTTCCTTAAAAAATTGGCAATAGAAATTCCATATGATTCTGTAATCCCATTACTAGATATTATCCAACAGAAATCAGAGCTATGACACAAATAGATACATGCACACTTATGTTCATTACAATACTGTTCACAATAGCAAAAAGATGGTAACAACCTAAGTACCCATCAGTGGATAAATGGATAAACTATGGTACATACACACAATGGAATACTATACAGTGTAAAGAATAGTGATGAATCTGTGAAACATTTCATAATGTGGAAGAACCTGGAAAACTTTATGCTGAGTGAAATTAGTCAATCACAAAATGGCAAATATTGTATGAGACTACCATTATAAATAATGAAGGAAAGTTATCACATACAAATGAACATTCTTTGGTGGTTACCAGGAGTGGGTGGGGAAGGAAGGATAAATCACTAACTGGAGGTAGACACATGTTAACTTGGGTGAAGGAGAAGGCAATATACAATAAGGAGGTCAGCAAAAAAATGATCAAGGCAAAGGAAAACATTGGGAAGAGTATAAGAGATAGGCAACAGAAGTTGATACTATTATATGCACAGTCCTGAAATAGCAGTAATTTGTGAGTTAATACAAAGATAGACACACAAACTAAACAGGTGGGGAAGGAGAATGCGACTATCCAAAACAAACAAACAAAAACCCCTCCTTGGGTTTCTGAGGTGGTATCACTATGGAAGGAGCTCTGGTAGCATAGTGCCTAAGGCACTTGATTGCTAACCAGAAGGCTGGCGATTCAAACCCACCAGTCACTCCTCCTCAGAAGGAAGTTTGGGCAATCTACTACTATAGTGATACCGCCTTGGAAACCCGAGGACGGGTCACTACGGGTCAGGTCCGACTCACAGCACATAACAACAACAACAACAAATCACTACAGAAATAGATTGCCCAACCTTCCTTCCGAGGATTGGCTGGAGGGTTTGAACCGCCAGCCTTCTGGTTAGTAGTCAAGTGCCTAGGCACTATGC
>NW_006921603.1:6961885-6964987 GCF_000298275.1 Orycteropus afer afer | reverse complement strand
GCATACCCAAGACTATTTCCTGCTATAAACAAACCTACTCCTCAGTTATTATCTTGTTATCCCACATTTCCCATTTATTAACTATAGCAAGAAATCTATCACGCACCTCTTACAGTGATTAGCACCAACGTGAGAGGTGAGAGTACTGCTGGCTGTGATGGTTATATGTCATCTTAGCTGGACCGTGATTCTCAGTGCTTTGACAGTTATGTAATGATGAAACTTGGCAGTTATGTTGTTATGCTTCATTTTGTGATCTGATATTGTTATCCTTCATTTTTGCATAATGCCTTTGATAATTTTGCATAATCACATAATGAGTTGGTCTTTGTAACCTAACCTCATTGATAAGAGAAGAGTGGGTGTATTGCTGTTGCTTATGTCTGTCCAGTATTCCAGCAATCAGTTTTTATTTGACTTGGTTTAAATTATGTAGTCAATATGGTCATGTAAGGGAGCTCTGGTAGCATAGTGGCTAAGACACTTGCCTGCTAACCAGATGGCTGGCGGTTCAAACTCACCAGCCACTCCTCGGAAGGAAGGTTGGGCAATCCTACTTCCGTAGTGATACTGCCTCGGAAACCCAAGGAGGGGTCGCTATGAGTCGGGGCCGACTCGACGGCACATAACAACAACAACAACAACATGGTCATGTCATGGATATAGTCAGAAATGTTCAAAATATTTCATTTACTATCAAGTACAAATTAGTTTATTTGTGGTTTAATTATTATATGTTCTACAAATTGTTGGACTTGATTTTGTTAATTAAGTCTAGTGAACTAACCAATTTACCCACTGGAAACAATAGCAGTAATTGTTTGTGGCAATCTTGAGAATGATCAAGTCCATAGAAAGAAAATGCATTTACTGCTCATGAACACCTAAGCTTTTATTACGTGAATTATATCCATAAAAGCCAAACTTGTTGCCGTTGAGTTGATTCCAACTCACAGTGACGTGGGGATTCCAAGGCTGTAAATCTTTACAGAAGCATATTGCTACATCTTTCTCCCATGGAGTGAACGGCTGGTGGATTCAAACTGTCAACCTTTTAGTTAGCAGCTGACCACTTTAACCACCTGTAGTCTAAGGTTGGGCAATCTACTTCCGTAGTGATACTGCCTCGGAAACCCAAGGAGGGGTGGCTATGAGTCAGGTCCGACTCAATGGCACATAACAACAACAGTCTAAAACACAAGGGACAGTAAATCTGTTCAAAGTCTTGCAGAGTCAGAATATAAGAACTTCAAGTAGAAAGCCAAATTGGGAATGTACTAACTAAACCAGAGATTAAATCATAATGGTCCACGGGGAGGGGAGGGAACGCTGTTAGATAGCTTTCTCCTGTAATAGATAAGCTTGTACAGGTGCTGACTCCATCCAAGGATGGATTGGTGTTCTTTGGAGTTCTATATTTTGTGGGAATAATATACATCTATTCTATGTGAAGCTCTGAGTTGTAAGTAAGGACTCTAGAAACTGAATGCCTTAGTTTGTATCATAGTATCTCAGAACCTGTTTTCATATATGCAAAGTTTCCTATACTAAACTGGAATTAATAATAGTAATATACCTACTTCATAGTGCTATTGTATGAACTAAATGAGTTAATATATAAAAATCCAAGTGTAGTTCCTGCCTTATAATGGGGTTCCCTTCTGATGACTCCATTGTAAGTTGATTCCATGTAAGTTGAATACCTTTTTTTTTTTTAAATTTTCATTATTATTGCTTTTTATTTCAGTATCTTTATAAATTCAGTCATTGTTGGGCTTGGAAACATTACATATAAACTTAAAAATATATTTTAATACATAGATGCATACATAAAACATAGATAAATCATAAAAATTTACTCTGATGAAGAAGAGTTGGTCAGTGCTGGCATTTTGTTAGTTGTGGTACTAACTCCCCTTGTGGAAGTTTGTGGATCATCTGGATTACCTTTGGGAACGGGGTGGCATTTCTAGTCAGAAAATTAGTGAGAGTTTTCTGTAGAGTCCTTTTCTTTTTTTTTTTTTTTCATACGTTTTACAATAACATCTTACTGCTTTCCGAGTCTGCCTGTTGACTTTAGGAAAGGCATTAGTGTTTGGGTCCATGTTTTCCAGCTGCATGAAGGCCCTGTTTTGTTTAGAAAACTAAATCTATAAGGCAGTGTTTTAAACAATAAATCATAAAGTTGAACACCTGCTAGTGAGCATCTGACAATGATAACATCAGAAAATTACATGCTGTAACATTGTATGTACGTAGCACATATTACTGATACTAAGATGTAACCAAAAAACACAAAACAAACCAAAAAAAATAAAAACCAAAAAGCTGGGTGCTTGTTAGAGCGTGTCATTGTAAGTCAAGCATGTCTTAAGTCAGAGACTACCTGTAATGCCTGTTATACTCTAAGTGCTAGACAATGTCTGCTATTATTATACTTTATTCATTTATCTATGGTTGTAAAAAAGTAATTTGTGTTCTTTCATATGGATATAAATCGTATAAAGTACTGAAGTTTTTGAAAGAAAGTAAAATATTTTTGGAGAAAAATATTTTGTCTAGTTAAAAGCCAGATGAAGTAAAAAATGTATTGTTTTATCGAAGTCTAACCTGACTGAAGTCTGAAAAATTTTAACCTTCAATATTGATGGAAGAATCAAGTGTTCAACATAATATATTCATACAATTATATGTATGGCAGATTTAAAAAATTCATTCATTCATTGTTAGCTTTTTTGGAACAGCTATTTTCTGTTCCTGAGTGGGATAGCTGGCTTTGGTTTCTGTAGTAAAGTTTTAAAAGCCTGAGTTTTAAAAATGTTTCATTTTATCAGCGCTGAAGTTTCCATTGATTCAGTTGGAGAACTATTGATCATCTGTGATCTAGTTCTAACTTTAAAAAATTATTATTTTTGTTCATCTCAGCACTATTTACAATAGCCAAAAGATGGAAACAACCTAGATGTCCATCAACTGAGGAATGGATAACCAAACTATGGTACATATACACAATGGAATACTATGCAACATTAAAGAATAATGTAGAATCTGTAAAACACCACATAACGTGGATGAACTTGGAGGACATTATGCTGAGTGAAA
>NW_006921603.1:6959025-6960324 GCF_000298275.1 Orycteropus afer afer | reverse complement strand
AAAAAAAAAAAAAAAAGAAAAAAAATTACTATTTTTCAAGCACTTGCTCCTTACTTGGACCACTAGGAAGTACATTAGTAAAATACATTGTAATTGTCTGTTATAATAGCTTTGTATTGTTGAAAGGATATTACTGGCTACTTCTCTGCTGTTTTAAAATGAATTTGAAATCTGCTGGGTTTGACAGTAACTGCCTGGTGCATCTGGATTCATTCTTTCATTCACTCTCATGTCCTCAATGACCTTTGTACTTTGTCTTTGTAATTTCTTTGTTGGAAAAGGTCAGGAAGACAAGGTTATTAAAATTCTTCAGTTTCTCTAACTTCATCATCATAATCTGTCACATTTTCTGGGGTTTTTCTTCTGAGTTTCAGGATAAAGTCCTTTTACTATGAAGACTCTATTTTTGGGGTACATGTTTATGTGTGTGTGTGCGGGGGTGTGTGTATTTGTTTGTATGTGTGTATGTATGTGTATGCAATTATACTTTCTTTCAGAGTTTAGTCATATGTTGGTTGCTGGTAATTTATGCATGCTTAAGTAATCAATATTGATTAAAATATGCTGTTGAGGGTTTTTGTTTTAAATTTCAACTGGTGTTAAATTGAAATAGGTTAAAGAGAAACAAAACTAGTATTTATGTGAAATTATAAAAATACTATACTTAACATTAAAGTACTTTATTAAGAGATAGTAAAAGTGTAAGGTATGTGTGGTACTCTAGTTATGTATTGTATATATAAAAACATTATCCTTAAACTTAGTGGCTTAAAACATCAGTTTTTACGTCTCATGTGTCTGGGCAGACTTGGCCCAGCTTGCTTGGGATATCTTACATAAACAGCAGCTGGGGCTGGGCTGGAGTCATCCGAAGTCTCACAAAACTGGATATCGAAGATGACTGACTCATGAGGCTGGCAGTTGGTGTTGGCTTTTGGCTGAGAGCACGTGTGGCCTCTCCACGTGGTCTGGTGTTATAGTGTGGCACTTGGGCTCCAAACAGGAGTGACTGAAGAGTAAGTTTTCTTTCCAAGAGATCAAGCCAGAAGTTGCAAGCCTTTTTATGACTAGTCCTTAGAAGTCACACATTGTCTGTTCTACTTCTTTTGATCAAAAGTAAATGTTAGGGCCAGCCCTGATACAAGAGGAGGGGCTTCCACAATGGTATAGATTGTTGTTGTTGTTATGTGCCGTCGAGTCAAACCCGACTCATAGCAACCCCTCCTTGGGTTTCCGAGGCAGTATCACTACGGAAGTAGGATTGCCCAACCTTCCTTCCGAGGAGTGGCTGGTGGGTTT
>NW_006921603.1:6948060-6958925 GCF_000298275.1 Orycteropus afer afer | reverse complement strand
GGGTTTGAACCGCCAGCCGTCTGGTTAGCAGGCAAGTGTCTTAGCCACTATGCTACCAGAGCTCATAGATAGCAGGAGTCATTGTTCATTGGGGCACTATTTTTGAAGAGTAGCTACCACATAGGAGAAGAATATGTACCACGAAATTGAGGATAGTTGTTGCCTTTGGGGAGGTAAGAATAAGTGGACAGAGGGGATAACAATTGTGGAAACTTTATTTTACTAATATTTTATATTTTATGGTAGGGGTTAGATGCACAGATTTGCTTTGGTTATTTTTTGTACTTGTTGATATGTTCAAAATATTTCACAATAAGCATGACCTGTTTTTATTTCCTTCTAAATTCCTTGGTGTTCAAGAACAACTTACACCTAGAAAATATTCAGGAATCGTAAATTTGCTAGGGGTACACTTTGATTAGCTCTTTATTGTGGAAAATTTCAAACATAAAAAAGTGGGCAGAATAGTTGCATGACCTTCCATTTACTCATCACTCAACCTTCATACCAATTTATGGATAATGTGGTTTCATTTATACCCCACCCATGTCCCTCTCTCTTGTATCCTTTTATTTTATTTTTCTCTTGTATTATTTTCAAACAAATTACAGGCATTATAACATTTCAGCTCTAAATATTCACTTGTGTCTCAGAGAAGGAAGAATTTAAAAAACAAAAACAAAAATAAAAATCTAATCTAATTACAATGCCATTCTCACACCTAGAAATACCACGTTACTCCTTAATGTTATCAATATCCAGGATGTTTAAAGTTCTGATTGTCTCATAAATATCATATTTTTGTTGATAGTTTTTCTTTGATAATTTGAATCAGAATACTAAAAAGTTCACATATTATGATTGGTTGATATGTCTCATAAAACATAATACACACGGCCGTTGAGTTGGACCCAACTCATAGCAACACCTCCTTGGGTTTCCGAGGCAGTATCACTACAGAAGTAGATTGCCCACCCTTCCTTATGAGAAGTGGCTGGTGAGTTTGAACTGCCAGCCTTCTGGTTAGCAGTCAAATGTCTTAGGCACTAGAGAGCTCCCATAAGTCTTTCTTAATCTATCTGTTCACCTTTTTTTTTTTTTAAATAATAAAAATTTATTTGTTAAAGAAAAGGAGTTTGGTGAGTGAATTTGTAAGATGTCATTTAATGTGTTCTTTTATTCTTTGCATCTCCCATATATTGGTAGTTAGATTTAGAAGCTCTATCATATACTGATTTTTTGTTTTTTCTGTAAAGCTTATTCGTAGATTATGGTATATTCTTCCAAGAGGAGGCAAATAATGTCTTGTTATCTCTCTTTTTGTGATCTTAGCAGCTACTGAGGAAAAATGTACAGGTTTACTTTTGTTGTTGTTGTTATGTGCCTTCAAGTTGGCTCCGACTCATAGTGACCCCTCCTTGGGTTTCCGAGGTGGTATCACTACGGAAGCAGATTGCCCAACCTTCCTTCCTAGGAGTGGCTAGTGGGTTTGAACCGCCAGCCTTCTGGTTAGCAGTCAAGTGCCTTAGGTGCTATGCCACCAGGTTTACTTTTAGGAAGGGCAAAATGGTGACTTTATTCTTCTTTTCTAAATTTATAATCCATTTTTCTCTTATTAGTGGAAATATTTCCATAAAGAGAAACTCCCATACCACTATTGCTCAATTAGTGGTACTGTCCTCTTAGGAAGTCTGCAAAATAATGAGTTAGTTCTCTAGTCCCCTTCTAGGTTACACCTACGTCTTCTTTCTCACTCACCAAGAGTCAAAGTTCTCAAGGAACCCAGGAGTAATAGAATTAGATGATCAAATACAAGCATAAAGCAGGTTCAGTTCTAGGCCACCACAATAGAGTATGGTAATAAAGCAATTCACATGAATTTCTGGTTTCCCAGTGAGTGTAAAATTATGTTTGCAGTATACTGCAGTCTCTTAAGTGTGTAATAACATTATGAAACAGTTTGAAATAATGTGATGATCACCAAAACATGACACAGAAATACAAAGTGAGCATATACTGTTAGAAGAACCAGGGTTAACACAAACTTTCACTTTGTAAAAAATGCAGTATGTGTGAAGCACAAAAAATGAGGTATGCCTGTAACTACACTTTAAATTTATTCCACAATACCTACTCAACATAACAACAACTCAACAGTCTCAAAATAACAACACCAATACTGTTGTTGTCTGTTCTAACTCATTGTGATCCTATGTACAACAAAATGAAACACTGCCTGATCCTGTGACATTCTCAAAACTGTAACAATGTCTGAGCCCATTGTTGCAGCCACTGTGTCAATCCATACTATAAAAAGGGTCTTCCTCTTTTCTGCTCACCCTATACTTAACAAAGCATGATGTCCTTCTGGGACCAGCCCCTCCTGAAAACACGTCCAAAGTTCATGAAACGAAGTCTCACTATCCTTACTTCTAGGAACATTACGGCAGTACTTCTTCCAAGACAGATATGTTTGTTCTTTTGGGAGTCTGGTATGTTCAATATTCTTCGCCAAACCGTATTTCTTAGGCATCAATTTTTCTTTGGTTTTCCTTATTCATTGTCCAGCTTTCACATGCATATGAGATGATTGAAAATACCATGGCTTGGGTCAGGCGTACCTTAGTCCTCAAACTGACATTTTGCTTTCTAACACTTTGAAGATGTCTCTTGCAGCATATTTGCCCAATGGAATACTTCCTTGGATTTCTTGACTGCTGCTTATATGGGCATTATGGATCCAAGTAAAATGAAATTCTTGATAACTTCAATCTTTTCTCTGTTTATCATGATATTGCTGATAGGTCCATATGTAAGGATTTTTATTTTCTTTATGTTGAGGTGTAATCCATACTGAAAGCTGTGGTCTTTGGTCTTCATCAGTGAGTTCTTCTAGTCCTCCTCACTTTCAGCAAGCAAGATTGTGCCATCTGCATATCACAGGTTGTTTTTGAGTCATCTTCCAGTCCTGATGCCATGCTCTTCTTCATATGGTCCACCTTCACAGATTATTTGGTCAGCATACAGATTGAATAAGTATGGTGAATGAATATAACCTGGATATGCACCTTTCCTAATTCTAAACCACACAATATCCCCTTGTTCTTTTTCAATGAGTGCCTCTTGGATTATGCATGGATTTCTCATGAGCACAATTAAGGGTTCTGGAATTCCCATTCTTCACAATGTTATCAATAATTTGTTATCATCCACGCAGTAAAATGCCTTTGCATAGTAAAACACAGATAAACATCTTCTGTTATTCTTTGCTTTCAGCCAAGATCCATCCAACATAAGTAATGATATCCTTCATTCCACATCCTTTTCTGAATCTGGCTTGAATTTTTTGCAGTTCTTGGTTGATATACTGCAGCAACTGCTTTTGAATTATCTTCAGCAAAATTTTACTTGTGTGTGGTATTAGTGATACTACCCAATAATTTCTGCATTCCTTTCCATCACCTTTCTTTGGGATGGCGCAAATATGGATCTATTTTAGTTGGTTGGCTGGGTAGCTGTCTTCCAAATTTGTTGGCATAGATGAATGAGTGAGTGCTTCGAGCATCACATCTGTTTGTTGAAACATTATTCTTTCAGTGCCTGGAGTTTTATTTTTCACCAATACCTTCAGTGCAGCTTGGACTTCTTCCTTCAATATCATCAGTTCTTGATCATACCCTGTCTCCTCAAATGGTTGAATATGGATCCATTCCTTTTGGTACTATGACTCAGTATTCGTTCTACCGCCTTTTGGTGCATCCTGTGCCGTTCAATATTTTGTCCATAAAGTCCTTCAGTATTACAACTTGAGGCTTGAATTTTTTCTTCACTTCTTTCAGGGTGAGAAGTGCTGAGTGTGTCCTGCAGTTTGGTTGCTTAACTCCAGGTCTTTGCACATCTTATTGTAATACTTTCGTCTTCTTGAGCTGCCCTTTGAAATCTGTTCAGCTCATTTACTTCATCACTTCTTCCGCTCACTTCAGCTAGTCTACTTTCAAGAGCAAGTTTTAGAGTCTGACATCCATTTTAGTCTTTCCTTTCTTCGTTACTTTAGTCTTAGGAAACTAAAACACTGCCTCAAATCCATTTTCTTTTGGAATGTTCTTCTGTTATTTTTCTGGTGTTGTATGTTTGGACTTCCAAATGAATATCAGATTTAACTTCTCTAACTACGTTGTTGTTGTTGTTATGTGCCGTCGAGTTGGACCCGACTCATAGCGACCCCTCCTTGGGTTGCCGCGGCAGTATCACTACAGAAGTAGGTTGCCCAACCTTCCTTCCGAGAAGTGGCTGGTGGGTTTGAACCGCCAGCCTTCTGGTTAGCAGTCAAGTGCCTTAGGCACTTAAAGGGGAAAAAAAAATCTTATTTAATTGGGATTGTTTTAAATTAATATTTTAACTTAGAACTGACATCTTTGTGATGATGAATCTTCCTAACCAAGGTGTATTTCTCAGTTTTCAGTTTGAGTCTACTTTTGTGTCTCTCAGATGTGCTTTATATCTTTTTAAAAATTTAGGTTTTGGTCATTTAATGATCGTTTTAATGAATGAGATATCTCATCTCATGACAGGTACTGTATTAAGAAGAAAAATCAAAGACGATTGCTTTAGTGAGTTGCATTTATTTCTATTAGGGTTATTTATGCCATTGACATTATGTACAGTAATGTTTTATGTTTGTATTTAATTTATTTCAAGTCTTTTTTAATGCAACTGTCTTTAGAAAGCTCAGAAATATGTGCCCAGTATTTTTGTTATCTAGTGCTGCTCTAACAGAAAAATACAAAAAATGGATGGCTTTGATAAACAGGGATTTATTCTCTTACAGTTAGGAGGCTAAAAGTCCAAATTCAAACTGCCAGCTCTAAAGGCTGTGTAAAAGCCCCTCATTCTTGGGCTTCAACTCTGCTTCTTGTTACCAGCCTACTGAAGGCTTCTCTCAACTCATGCAGCCTCTGGCTGCCGAAGCTGATGAACCCAAAGTCAACAAATAAAATGACACAGTTCCAAGATTACCAAACAACATGGCAGGCCACTAGTTCAAATCGAGACACAGTCCAAAGATAGGCAAGAAACATGACAGGCTGCTGAATGAAGTCTCGGCTACATGCAAAGTCCAAACATACCAAAAAGCTCAGGACCTTGCTCAAAGCTGCTTCTTAAATACTGGAAGCAGACCACATCCCTAAGGCAGCTAGCTACTCAGCTGCTCAAAATAGATTCAACCATGGAGTTGATTACCAATTTCATCATGAGGAATCACTACATCCAGCTGCCCAACCACTCAAAACCAAGCCCAGCCAAGTTGACACACAACTTACCTACCACACTCAGGTTTATTAAAGGAAGAAGAAAACAACAGAGGTTGCTTAGGGGCTGGGATGGGTATGGGAAGGAGCTAACTACACAGAAACCTAGGCTAGGGATGTTGTCTGTATTTAAGTACAAAGTTTGTGTGAGCTTCTAAGTCAGTGAGTGGTCTTTGTACCTCCTAAAAGAATTTCAAAAATCTGTTTATCTCCCTGTATATTTTAAAAATAATATCTAACATTTTTACCAAAAAGTTAAACTGTGACAAACTATATGATTTCTTGTTTAGGGTAAGTAGTGTCATTTAAAAATAACACCATTGCATTATTCTTTTAAATTTATCTAATGGAATCTAAATAACATAACAATTTAAGACTTACTGTCATCCATTTAAAAAAACATAAATGATCTCTTAAATGGCCTTCATTATTCCCTTTCCCCTTGAATATGTATTTCTTTCCTCTTCCTGTACAGAATTACATTGTGATAAAATACTTTTTATGCCTGTTTGTTTTTATTGGTAACTGCATCATATTTCTTAGTAATAAAAAATATTTGTAAATTTAAAATATTAAATTTTTTTATAACCATAGGCTTTAAATGCTAAAAAAAATTTCTACTGAATTAATTTACGCATTAATTTACCACTACAGTAGCAGCATAAAGTTTATATAAGCAGTAAAATTGTATCAAAAGATTTGATAAGTATATATTTTTTTAAATGTATACTTTTATAAAATATAAAAATATTTTAAAAATATTTTTTAAATTTTATTTAAAATATTTTTTCTTCTAAATTTTATTTTTTTGTTGAAAATATACAGAGCAAAGCATGCAACAATTCAACAGTTTCTATGCATACAATTAGTGACACTGACTACATTTCTTGGAGTTGTGCAGTCATTGTCACTCTCCTTTTCTGAATTGTTCTTCCCTCATTGACATAAATACTCTGCCCCATAAAGTTCCTCTCTAATCTTTAGAGTTGCTGTTGTAAACTTGTTGTTGTTGTTGTTGTTATGTGCCGTCGAGTCGGCCCCGACTCATAGCGACCCCTCCTTGGGTTTCCGAGGCAGTATCACTACGGAAGTAGGATTGCCCAACCTTCCTTCCGAGGAGTGGCTGGTGGGTTTGAACCGCCAGCCATCTGGTTAGCAGGCAAGTGTCTTAGCCACTATGCTACCAGAGCTCCCGTTGTAAACTTGATCCCATATAAATAGTTCTTCAAAGAGCATAATGCTCAGGGCAGACCTTTTTTGCTAGTGAAGCTAAACTGTTGTTCAGTTTTAAGCTGATTTCAGGGGACATTTTTGGTTTAAATTTTAAAGATAATTTCAGGGCAGTAGTTTCATGGGTTCATCTAACCTCCATGGCTCCAGAAAGTCTAGAGTCCATGAGAATTAGGAATTCTGTTCTGTAGAAAATGTAGTTCTTAAAGAGATGGATGAGACTTTTTGAGTCTTCTTGATGAATATTACTTAAAATTAGATAGACTAAATCAGGTTAAAAAATTCTATTCTTATATTTATTTTTATAGTTGGAATCCTAAGAAACATGATTGACATGAATAATAATGGAAATAAGAGGAATTTTGTTTTAACAATGTCATTCAATTCTTTGGCTTCCAAGTCATATGCCAAAAATTATATAAATCTGTTATAAAAAATTACTTTTAATGATCAGCTGACAAGTAGATTATGCCGTTTTCAATTCCATTCAAAACAGAGAATTGGAAATCACCTGCATTACTACAGAATTTGTTAGAAACATTAGTCATTTACTTTCTCAAAACTGAAACCAATAAAATTTGTAAACGAAACCTGTTACCAGCAAGTCAGTTCCCACTCATAGCAAACCTGTACAACAGAGTAGAACTGCTTCATAGGGTTTCCTAGGCTGTAAATCTTTATAGAAGCAGACTGCCACATCTGTCTCCTGCGAAGTGTTGATGGGTTTGAACTGCTAACCATTTAGTTAGCAGCTGGGGGCTTAACTATTGCACTGCCAATGTTCCTTAGTGAAATTTGAATTGGCCCTTAAGTAGGTGCCCCTGTAATTGCTATAGGGAGCCTTGGTGATACAGTAGTTAAGTCTTTGGCTACTAAATGAAAGATAGTTGGTCATCACTTAAAATTGGGAGATTTAAAAAATTTTGTCAATTTTTGGTTTTGAAATGAATCTCACTATGGTTTATTTTTATTCCTCTCATTTCAAATGAGTTGAACCACTTTTCATATGTTTAATAGCCACGTTAGTTTCATTTTCTTTAAATTGCCTAATTACATCTGTCTTAGGCTAGGTTTTCTAAAGAAACAAAACCACTGAAGTTTTATATGTACATTAGAGATTTATCTTAAGGAAACGGCTCACAAAGTTGTAAAGGCTGGCAAGTCCCAAGTCCATGGCTCACATGTCAGGCTGGAGGCTTCTCCTGAGTCATACAGTTGCAAAGGCTGACAGACCCAAGATTGGCAAGTAAGATGGCGGGCTGCTAGCTAACAGGCTGTGGAAGCTAACAAACCTCAAAGTTGGCAGGCTGTTGGCTTAAGTCTCAAGGACCAGAGGTAAGATGACAATAGCCTGATGGAGGATCCACAGTGAGCAGAAAGGCAGAGAACTTTGTCAGAATGTCCATACATATTGGATGTGGACCACACCCCTGAAGACACTTCCTTTCAACTGATTGGCTGCTCATAGCACATCTCTTCATGGAGCTGATTACATTATATCAGATCTCATCACAGGGGATGACTACATCATTATATAACTCCTAAACTACGTTATAACTGCCAAACCACTGAGAATCATGGCCCAGGCATGTTGTCACACAACTTTAACCATCACAATATCCTTGACTTTTTTTCCTTCTGTAATGTTCTTTGTGTGTGTGTGTGTGTTTTTTTTTCCCTCACTGATTGGTATGTTGTTGTTGTTAGGTGCCACTAAGTTGGTTCTGACTCATAGTGACCCTGTGTACAAAAGGGCAAAACACTACCTGGTCATGTGCCATCCTCACAATCCTTGCTGTGCTTAAGCCCATTGTTGCAGCCATGTCAATCAATCACATTTTTGCTGATCCTCCACTTTACCAAGAGCAATATCCTCCTCCAGGGAATGGTCCCTTCTGACAACATGACCAAAGTAGGTGAGACAAAGTCTGGCCATTGTCAGTCCCAAGGAGCATTCTGGCTGCAGTTCTTCCAGGACAGATTCATCTGTTCTTCTGGCATCCTGGTATTTTTAGTATTTTTCACCAACACCACAATTCAAATGCATCAACTCTTCTTCGGTCTTTCTTATTCATCACCCAACTTTCACATGCATATGAGGTGATTGAAAATACCATATCTTAGTCTTCAAAGTGACATCTTTGTTCTTCAACACTTTAAAGATGTCTTTCACAGCAGATTTGCTCAGTGCGTTACAACATCTGATTTCTTGACTGCTGCTTCCAAGGGTGTTGATTGTGGATCCAAATGAAATGAAATCTTTGACAATTTCAATCTTTTCTCCATCTATCATGATGCTACTTATTGGTTCAGTTGTGAGGATTTTTGTTTTCTTTATGTCGAGATGTAATCCAAACTGCAGACTGAAGCATTTGATCTTCATCAGTAAGTGCTTCAAGTCATCTTCACTTTCAGCAAGCAAGGTTGTGTCATCTGCACATCACAGGATGTAAATGAGTCTTCCTCCAATCCTGATGCTGCATTGTTCTTCATATAGGCCAGTTTCTTGGATTATTTGCTCAGCATACAGATTGAGTAAGTACGGTGAAGGATACAACTATTTCTGAAAATTGCTTTAAAAGACTTGAATAAATTGAGAGACATAATGTCCATAGATAAAAAAAAAATCTAATAAAATTGAGCTATCCTTTCAACATTAATCTACAAATTTAAAACAAATCTAATAGAATTTTTCATGCAAATGGCTATCAAAAGTATTAAAAGCATGAATAATAATTTAAGTGGTGGGCTTATCCTGTATATTTCATGAATATTAATTAAGAGATTGTGTCATTGACAGAGATAAATAAACAGATTAATGAAAAGGAAAGTCCAGGAACAGATCTAAAAACATACACATAGAAACATAACAATGAGCAAAGAGGAATTAGAATAAATGAGAAAGAACAGATCATATTACCATGTATACATAATTGAATCCCAAATATATCCTATAAATAAAAATTAATTGTGGATTAAGGACTTAAGTGTCAAAAACAAAACTTTAATATTTCAGCAAAAATATAACTCACTGCCGTTGAGTCGATTTTGAATCATAGCAACCCCTTCTTGGGTTTCTGAGGCAATATCACTACGGAAGTAGATTGCCCAACCTTCCTTCTGAGGAGTGGCTGGTGGGTTTGAACTGCCAGCCTTCTGGTTAGCAGTCAAACGGCTTAGGCACTATGCCACCAGAATTCCTACAGAAGTAGATGGGAGAATATATTTTTATCCTTAGAGTAAGAAAGAATTTCTTTAAAAAAGAAAAAAAAAAAGATATCAAATGTATTGAATAATTTTTCTGGGTTTATTGAGATGATTTTATGCTTTTCTTCTTTAATGTGTTAAAATAGATAATTGCATTTGTTGCTATTTCAATGTTGACTCATCCTTGATTCCCTGAGATAAACCTTACTTTTTCATATTACTTTTTTTCACTGATGATTTTGGTTTCCTATTTTTAGTTAGGTGTATAATTTTCTTTTCTCTGTATTTCTTGTTTTCTGTTTATACATTGCTTTCCATTTTATATATTTGGAGTAGATGGGGTTAATTGGTGAATTTAACATCTTTACTGAAAGTTCTCTGTTCATTGTTTTACAATTTTTCCATCACTGATCTCACTCACTCTCACAGTTTCAATTCTTACCTTTATGAAATGATTCTTCCGTCTCTCCTTGCAGCTTTTTAGGTCCTGCTCCTCATTTGCACTTATGTCCTATTCCTATTTTCAATTACAATTAACATTGTCCATTCAAAAATTTATTACCAGTGTTTTGTAGATTAGCTGAAGTGTTGTCAATTTCTCATTAGTGTAGGCCATTACAATGTAATATTGTAATATTATTATTAATAATATTGTAATATTATTAATAATATTGTAATATTGGGTATTGTAATAACATTGTAATATTATTGCACATTGTAATATTATTAGCAAATGCTAATAATTTAAGATTGTTGATATTTTAAAGCCTCTTAGACTAACTTGATACAGTTAAAAAAGATATTTGTCAAGGGAAGTAAAAGCATGTGGACATCAAATATTGTTGGCCATTGTTTGCTTTATTTAGTTTTATTTTTGGTGAAAATATACACAGCAAAATGTGCTCCCATTCCAGTTTCTAGTATAGTATGGTAATATCAGTGATATTGGTTACATTCTTCATATTTTATCAGCATTCTCGTTACTTCTATTCTGGTTTTACTTCCATTTACTTAATCTCCCTGCTACCCAGACTTCTCATCTGTGCTTTAAAATATCGGTGACCCTACTGACATGTATATGTGTGTGTGTGTGTGTGTGTGTATGTATATATATATATA